>NC_041382.1:107984531-108062104 GCF_002162155.2 Triticum dicoccoides | reverse complement strand
GGGGGTAGGTGTGCCCCAGTCGGAGTAATGGGCCACGGGTAGGCCAACCCGAGTCCCATAACCTTTCAAGACATCGGGGCAGGCTGCGCCCCTCAAGACCCCAGGACAAAGAGCCGCCTCCTGAGGAGTCGACGGCAAGGCGGCCGACTGCCCGCTCACGGCCGAGTCCCAGGGACGACTTCCAAAGAAGCCGGCTTTGGGGAGTCGTCCTGTGACTCCAACAAACCCCATGACCTCATCAAAGGGGACGAGGCAGGGGCGTGGCTACAGTGAAGCCCACCCCCGCCCCTCACCAAGGGCGGGCATGGCCACAACACGCCGTACCCCGGAAGATCTCCGTGCGGCGTGGCACTGTTGCCATGCCGGCCCTGACATCAGCACGGCAGGGCCGAATCCTGCACCCATGATGGCTTGTCTGTACGGCCTGGAGGCAGCAGGGCCCACCAGTAAGTGAGACCTCGGGAGACGGCAGGAGAACCACCAGTCGGACCCGTCGGGAGTTGGCCCGGGGGAGTCGGTCGAGCCCTCCCCCGGGGCCCACGCGCCATTAATCAAGATGAGATGGGGAGTGGCAACAGTGATCGCCCGCCAGGCGGCGGGGCTGTTGCCACGACCTCACGATCAAGCCCACGTCATCAGAAGTACGGCTACAGTAATCAGCAGCCGGCAAGACCCGCCCGTGGCGGACGCGGCCTATCGGCTCCGTACCCGGCCAGTCGGCAGGGCCTACCAGTCGGCGGGCCCCAGCGGTCAGCAAAGAAGACGGAGGCCAGAGACACTGACGGCTGGGCCCGCACCCAGCCGGATTACCATTGTACCCCTGGGGGGTAGGCCTATATAAACCCCCCAAGGCACCCATGCAAAGGGTTGGAAGCCATTAGCCCTAGACCAGATCACATAGAAGGGAGAGAGCTAGCCTTGCCCCCTCCTACCACCAGAAAACAGCTCAAGGAGCAACCGTGTAAGCACTTTGCCATAGTGATCATGCGGAGACCCCGCAGAGCAGCAGTAGGGGTATTATCTCCCCGGAGAGCCCCGAAGCTGGGTAAGATTCGCCGGCGTGCATGTCTTCACCTCATCACGTTTCCAGGCACCGGCGATGTTCTACTCGCCCCCACCATGATAAGCCATCCGTTGGCATATGTCGCACCAAACCCCCGACATTTGGCGCCCACCTTGGGGCGTGGTGCACCATTGTCCGGAGATCTGTTCTGGATGGGAACCCTTTTCCTCCCTGGCGAGCGCAGCCAACCAGGCACGCCAAATGGAGTTTGCGCGGACGCGCTAAGCAGCGTTGAGATCGCCTGCACGGTCAGCTCCTTGCCCGAACTCGTCGGCGAGGTCCGCCTCTCCGACGAACTTGCATCCAAAGCAGGCATGGACGGCCCCGAGAACCTCCTCGTGGGCCTCCTTGATCAACTCCACGTTTCTGGTGAGCCTGCCGTAGACTTGGAGTCCGTAGGCTCCACCGACCCGATGCTGGTCGACTCCGACACCGCGTCGCTCGACGCGTTCCCCACCAACATGGTGGTCTACGACGAACCTCTCCCCCACGCAGAGAGCGACGGAAGCACCATCACTGAGGTGCTAGTCATCAGTCATGACGAGTTCCCTGGCGGAGGAGCGCCCGACTCACTCGGCGTGGCGCTGCAAGACCTAACTGCGCCCATTCCGAAAGACGCTGACGCAGAGACATTGGAGGCGCGCCGCCTTCATCTCGTAGAAGGCGCGAAGAAGCTGGCCAGCATGAGGCGCTTGTCAGAAGCCTACCTGCGGGAGATGGATCGCCCCGTCGGCGGCTCGCCGGCCCTGGCGGAGCCCAGCCACCTTGGCGCAGTCCGGCAGCGCGGCGTAGCCATCGCCAACCTGTTTGGGGCAAGCCGCCCTGTGTACGCTACACCAGCAGAGAACATCCGAGCTGCCCAGGCAGCGGCGGACGAGCTGGACAATTTCGAGGGCGAAGAACGCCACCTCATGATGGAGCGAGTCCAATGGCTTCTCGACGCGGCCGCCGCGCAGAACGAGGCCGGCTGCCGCACGGAGGCGCCTCAATGGCCCAACGATGACCTTCACCGAGACCAAGGCACGACATCTCGGACGCCGACTCGCGGCGGCCGAGGAAGAAGAGACAAGGAGCCGACTGTCAGCCACAGTCGGACTCGCATTACCATAGAGCGCGACCGAGACGGCCGCCCAAGGGCAGTGGAACGACGGGACGACTGTCCGCCTTCCCCTCCCCGCAAGGAGAGGTGAGTCTCCCCGCCGCCTGTTGACCATCCGACTCTCGGTGACCGCCTTGGCCGCCGAGAGGGAGTTGGAGAGAACGACGCCCGCCATCGGATCGACCGACTCCACCGATCCTTAGCACTGGAAGAAGAAGACGAGCTGGGTCCGCCTTGTTTCGGGCCCCGCATTTGGGACGAGCCCTTTCCCAGAGGGTTCACGCTCCCAAGAGACACGCCCAAGTATACCGGCTCCGTGAAGCCAGAAGACTGGCTAGTCGACTACTCCACGGCTGTCAGCATAGCAAACGGCAACAAGCGTGTCGCCATAAAGTACGTTCCGCTCATGCTCCGGGGCACGGCCCGGACATGGCTGAACAGCCTAAAGCCCAGCAGCATCAACAGCTGGGTCAACTTCACCGAAGCGTCCGTCCGCAACTTCACCAGCACGTACAAGCGTTCTCCCAAGCCTCGTCAGCTCTCCTTGTGCGTGCAAGGCCCCAACGAGTCGACTCGCGATTACCTCACGCGTTGGGCTGAGCTCCGAAACTCCTGCGAGGGCGTGCACGAGGTGCAGGCCATCGAGTACTTGACGGCCGGGTGCAGAGAAGGCACCCTCCTCAAGCACACGCTCCTTTGCGACGAGCCAGAAACCCTCGACGAGCTGCTGATCATAGCGGACAAGTATGCCACGGCCGACTCCTCCATGAAGGCGGAAATTCAAATCAGCACGACTGGCAAAGTGGCTCCTCAAGCTCCAAGAACTCCGGCGGCAGACGCCGCCCGGCGACAACAGCAGGGCGACAACAAGCGCAAGGCCCTGCAGCCGGCTTCCAGCAGCCGCCAGGTCGTGACCGTTGAAGCCCATCAGCTAGAAGAGCAGCCTCCGCCCAAGCGACAGAAAGGCGGCAAGCCAAACTGGTTGCCGGCCTTCTCCTATGAGTAGACCTTGGATGGACCTTGCAAGTTCCACAGCGGCGCAAAGCCGTCGAATCACACCACCCGGAAGTGCCACTAGCTCACCAGGATCGCCAAGGGAGACGGCCTCCTGCCTCCCCCGCCTGCTGGGCAGCTGCCTCCACCTCCGCCCCAGCAGCCGGCTGTCATGCCAGTCGGCGCAGTACAAGATGAATACCCTGAAGAGCATGGAGCCTATGTGGTGTTCACCAGTGTGGCTGATGATCGACACAGCAGGCGGCTGCAGCGACAAGAGGTGAATGCGGTAGCATCAGAGACGCTAGAGTTCATGCACTGGTCTGAGAAGCCCATCAGCTAGAGCAGGGCTAACCACCCAGAGGTGATGCCGAGTCCGGGCTCCTACGCCTTGGTCCCGGATGCCACCTTTGCTACGGATAAATGAGCCGCGCGTTTCTCGCGAGTTCTAATAGACGGGGGCAGCAGCATCAATATCCTGTACAAGGACACCATGGAGAAGTTAGGAATCAAGCAAAGATAGCTTCAGAACAGCCGAACTGTGTTCCACGGCATTGTTCCTGGGCTTTCCTGCTCGCCAATCGGCAAGATCCTGATGGACGTCCTCTTTGGGGACAAAGATCACTTCCGTAGAGAGCCCGTTTGGTTTGAGGTGGTGGATCTTGAGAGCCCATACCATGCGCTGCTTGGCCGACCTGCCTTGGCCAAGTTCATGGCGGTCCCCCACTACGCCTACCTCAAGATGAAGATGCCCAGTTCCAAGGGAATTCTGACTGTGGCTGGCGACTACCAGAAGTCATCTGCCTACGCAGCAGAGAGCAGTCGGCTGGCCGAGTCCTTGGTAATCGCAGCTGAGAAGCGGCTCCTTGAGCGAGTTGTGGCGATGGCCGGCAAGCAGCCTGAGGTGTCGCCCAACCCAAAAGAGTCGAAGACTGAGGGTTCGTTCAAGCCAGTGAAAGAGACAAAGAAGATACCATTGGACCCGGAGCACCTAGAGAGGTATGCCGTCGTAGGTGCAAACCTCGACAGCAAATAGGAAGGCGAGCTCGTCGATTTCCTCCATGAGAATCGAGACATCTTTGCATGGTGCCCCAAGGACATGCCAGGTGTACCGACGGAATTCGCCGAGCACAAGTTCCATGTCCGATCTGATGCAAAGCCGGTCAGACAGCCCCTGCGCCGCTTATCAGAAGAGAAGAGAAGAGTTGTCAGAGAAGAGATAGCCCGACTCCTAGCAGCCGGCTTCATTATGGAAGTATTCTTTCCAGAATGGCTAGCAAATCCGGTCCCGGTACTAAAGAAGAACAAGCAGTGGCGAATGTGTATTGACTACACGAGCCTCAACAAGGCCTGCCCCAAGGACCCATTTGCTTTACCAAGAATCGATCAGGTGATAGACTCCACAGCCGGATGCGAGCTGTTGAGTTTTTTGGATGCATATTCAGGATATCACCAGATCAAGCTAAACCCGGCTGACAGACTGAAAACCGCCTTCATCACGCCATTTGGAGCCTTCTGCTACCTCACCATGACGTTCGGCTTAAGGAACGCCGGTGCCACCTTTCAGCGTTGCATGCAGAAGTGCCTCCTCAAGAAGCTCGGCAGGAACGCCCACATTTACGTGGACGACGTGGTGGTGAAGAAGGAAAAGCGTGGGACACTGCTGGAAGACCTCAAGGAGACCTTTGAGAACCTGCGCCGATTCCAGATCAAGCTCAACCCCGAGAAGTGTGTCTTCGGAGTACCAGCCGGCCAGCTCCTTGGCTTCCTAGTCTCTAAATGCGGCATAGAATGCAACCTAATAAAAATCAAGGCCATTGAGAGAATGGAGGTACCCAGCTGACTGCTGGATGTGCAGAAGTTCACCGGCTGCTTAGCGTCCATCAGCCGATTCATCAGTCGGCTGGGCGAGAAAGCTCTCCCTTGTACCAACTCATGAAGAAGACCATTTTTTTCGAGTGGAACCATAAGGCGGACGAAGCTTTTCACCAGTTGAAGAAGATGTTGACTACTCCACCTGTCCTGGCGGCTCCGACTCCCAAGGAACCTATGCTCCTGTACATCGCCGCCACCAACCGAGTAGTCAGCACAGTCATTGTAGTGGAGTGCAAGGAGGAAGGCAAGGTGCTGCCTGTCCAGAGACCGGTATATTACCTGAGCGAGGTACTGTCGACCTCCAAGCAGAACTACCCCCACTACCAGAAGATGTGCTATGGCGTACACTTTGCTTCCAAGAAATTGAAGCCTTACTTTCAGGAGCATCCAATCACGGTGGTCTGCACGGCCCCACTTGCCGAGATCATTGGTAGACGAGATGCTTCTGGCCGAGTGGCCAAGTGGGCCATAGAGCTGGCTCCTTACACCATCCACTACCAGCCCCGCACCGCCATCAAGTCACAAGCACTGGCTGACTTCCTCGTCGACTGGGCCGAGACCCAGTACCTACCTCCAGCACCTGATTCCACCCATTGGCGGATGCATTTCGACGGCTCCAAGATGCGCACTGGCTTGGGAGACGGCGTCGTCCTCACCTCTCCCAAAGGCGACAAGCTCAAGTATGCACTGCAAATCCACTTTGCCGCCTCCAATAATGTCGCGGAGTACGAGGCGCTCATTCACGGGCTCCGGCTTGCCAATGAGCTTGGCATCCGCCGGATCTTGTGTTATGGCGACTCGGACTTAGTGGTCCAGCAATCATCTAGCGACTGGGATGCGAAAGATGCAAACATGGCGAGCTACCATTTCCTCGTGCAACAACTCAGCGGGTATTTCGAAGGGTGCGAGTTCCTCCATGTGCCAAGGAATGACAACGACCAAGCAGATGCATTAGCACGAATCGGCTCTACCTGCCAAGGAATACCATCTGGTGTCGCCCTTCAACGCCTCCTCAAGCCGTCTATCAAGCCTTCACCAGAATCAGACTCCATTTTTGTGCCAGCTCCTCCCGAAGACGTCGGATCCGACTCCAGAGCTCCGGCAGCCGGAACGAGGATTTTGGCGGAAGACCCCAAAGCTGCCACAGCCAAATCCGGCCCGGGGACTGCGGTGGCGGACTCGAAGACTCTAGAACTCGGCCCAAGGATCGCGCCAGTCGGTCTGGGGACTTCAACAACCCAACAAGCAGCTGTTGACTCCACCCCGCCGCCTCCCAGCCCAACCGCCCTCGTCCAAGTCGCAGTTCTGGTAGTCGAAGAAGTAGCAGCACCCTCATGGGCCCAGCCCATCCTCAAATTCCTGGTGAACAAAGAGCTGCCGACGGATGAAACTTCAGCTCAGCAAATACAATGCCGGGCGGCAGCCTACACCATAGTCAACACAGAGCTGGTCAGGCGCAGCGTCACTGGTGTCTACCAGCGCTGCGTAGAGCCAGAGCAAGGCCAAGCGATTTTCAAAGACATCCATCAAGGCGAGTGCGGCCACCATGCGGCTTCAAGAGCACTCGTCGCCAAAGCCTTTCGACACGGTTTCTTCTGGCCAACTGCCTTGGAAGAGGCCAAGGAGCTGGTCCAAAAATACAAAGGGTGTCAGAAGTTCAGCTCCAAGCCGCACCAGCCAGCTTCTGCACTCAAGACCATCCCCATTGCCTGGCCTTTCGCAGTTTGGGGTCTAGACATGGTGGGACCATTCAAAACAACACGAGGTGGTTTAACTCACTTACTTGTCGTAGTGGACAAGTTCACCAAGTGGATAGAAGCAAAGCCAATCAAGAAGCTGAACGATCCGACTGCCATAACTTTCATCTTCAATATCACAATTCGGTACGGCATACCACATAGCATCATCACCGACAACGGCACAAATTTCGCCAAAGGCGCCTTGGCCCATTTCTGCGCAATACAGGGCATCCGACTAGACCTAGCGTCCGTCGCCCATCCGCAGTCAAACGGCCAAGTGGAGCGAGCAAACAACCTCATCCTGTCCGGCATCAAGCCTCGGTTGATCGAGCCTCTAGAGCGCTCGGCTGGCTGTTGGCTCGACGAGCTGCCAGCCGTCCTCTAGAGTCTGCGCATGACTCCAAACAAGTCAACCGGCTTCACGCCCTTCTTCCTCGTCTACGGTGCCGAAGCCGTCATCCCAACGGACATAGAGTTCGACTCCCCACGAGTCACCATGTACACCGAGGAGGAAGCAGAAGAAGCACGACAAGACGGTGTCGATCTGCTGGAAGAGGGCCGGCTGTTGGCACTCGGCCGGTCCAGCATCTACCAGCAGAGCCTGCGCCGATACCACAACAGGAAGGTCAGGCCAAGATCTTTCCAAGAAGGCGACCTTGTGCTCTGGCTGATCCAGCGAACAGCCAGCCAGCACAAGCTGTCGGCGCCTTGGGAAGGCCCTTTCATCATCAGCAAAGTACTCGGAAATGATTCCTACTACCTGATCGACGCTCAGAAGCCCCTAGCACGCAAGAGGGACGACTCCGGTGTGACACCCAAAATTTTTGGCCTTGTTTTATTAAATTAAATTTTTTGCCAGGAATTAAAACTTTGATTTTTTTGGACTCCCTTTTGATTTTTTTTGAAACATTTCCTTTCTTATTATCATGGAGTTGTTCCCTAAAGTGAAAACCTTCCAAATATGTTATTGGACTTGTTTAACCTCTCAAGAAAAACTTTTCTTTTATCAGTATAACTAATTACCTAATTAATTTGCTTGATCTTTATTTTCTTCAAAAATGGTTTTTCAAGGTTATATGGCCATATTTGAAATACAACCATTTGATAAATTCACCTAAAATTCCAACCAAAATTTGGAGATGTCATGTGATGTTTTTAAATCACTTTTATACAAAAATATCTTTTATTCATGTAATATGATGAGCTCTGCATCAATTTTTCTTCTCTGGTCCAGAGTGCAAATTTGCACTACAACCCATTTAAATATTTCTTTCTGGCCTCCACCAAAATTATGGGATGTTGGTAGTAGCATATGATTCAACATTATGCAAAAACATAGTGCTGTTCTTTGAAAATTTTGAGTGAATCAACCTCTTTTCCATTCTGGTCTAGCCTTGTGATTTCTACTACAACCCTATTTATTTTTGCTCCAGTAACCTTGTGCCTTCTCCTACTTGTAGACAGCCCTACCAAACCCCTAAGTCCAGGAGCATGCACCCATTGGCATATTTTTGGTTCATGAAATAATGCCATTTATCTCCTGTCCAGAATTAAAGTTTTGTAAAACTTGCACTAGCAAGTTTCTCCTTTTGTCCAAATGACCTCACCACTCTCTCTTGCATCTAAGGAGACCCTGATCTGGAGAATTTGGCCACTCCAAGAAATGCCTAAGTGCCCTTGGCATTTTGTCAAACACCTTACGGGCATGATCTGTTTTGACATGAATTTTGACATTGCACTGTGAGCTTGCACCTTTGATCAAACCAACTTGTCCACTAGGCTCCCAGTTACTCCTAACCTGGGTCTGTTAAGTGCCAGCCTCACCCAAGCCCTGTAGCAGGCCCTGGCATTACGACGAGCACGTCCCGTGCACGCCCAGAGCGCGAGCAGAGCGTGCGTTTGGCACGCACGTGCGCCGAGCCGACACGCTGGCACCCCTGGTTTTTGGCCCGCTCTGCAGCACCACGCCACGCACATCCCTCCTCACCGCTTCACGCCAAGCCGCCCCTCGCCACGCCCCGGCAGGCCAAGAGCTAGCCGCCGCAGCCGCCCGACAGCCTCTGCACTGGTCGGCGCCGCCCGAGCCACTCCCGCTCGCCAGCTCGCCCCTGGAGCAGTGCCCACTCGTCCGCTAGCTCCTGCCGTCATCCCCAGCCACGCCACGTTACCCTGCAAGCTACAGAATGTCGGTCGCCGGCAGCCTTATCCACCGCCGCGGAACCGACCTCGTCGCGCTATAAATGGAGGTCCCTGAACTCCCCCGAGCACACAGGCAACCTCAGGCCACCCCAATGGCGCTCCCCTAGCTCGCATTCGACCCGGGGAGGCCTCCTTCCTCATCTCCGGCAACCGCAGCCGCCGCCATTGCCCCGGCCCTTCCAACGCCACCAGGGCCTCCCCCTCTCCGTTCTCTTCACCAAGAGCTTCCTCTTACTCCCGTGAACCAGTTCCCCTGCTCGATTTTGATCAGGGCTCACCGCAGGAGAAAAATCACCTTGCCCGACGGCCTCCGTCTGCCGCGAAGCTCGCCGCCGGCAGCTCCGTCCACCCCTGAGACCATAACGACTACCAGAGTGGCCGCCTCGATCCCCTGAGCCCACAGGTGACCTCCGTTTCCCGAACGGTGCAGCCGTTCGCCGGCGAGCATTGCCGGAGTCCCGCCTCCTCTCGGGCAGAGGAAGGAGAGGGAAAGGCGACTGGTCAAACCTGACCAGTGGCCCCCCTGGACCCACTGTCAGTGACCCTGTACCTATCCACGTGGGTTAAGTGAAGGCGTAATCCACCCCAGTACGTTTTCCCCGCTTCGAAAGCGTATTCCCCTCTGAAACGTTTTCTTTTTTGTTTTATTTTAAATAACAGATTTTGACCACAAATTTGACTGCCTATAACTTTTTAAATATAACTCCAAATGAATTAATTCTTTTTCCTACATCTCTCAAATATTGTCTAGTTTATTTTAAGATTTACTTGAAAATTTTCCAAACAACTTTTTTGTACTGTTTTTGAAATATGTGTTACTTGCATATTTTTGAAAAAAGGATTTTTTGGGAGAGAAGGAAGCTTTCAATTTTTTTTTTGGAGAGCACCCCCACCTCTCCACACCATTAAAGGCAAGCATTCTGAACCACAAAATAATATTTTTGGTGTGTTAGTTGACACGTTTATAACACCACCTTATATCGGAGAACTTGTTATTTCATGTGATATGATCATTTGCATGAATGCATATTAGTGATTTCCTTGCTGTTGGAAATGAATATACTTGTGATGGTAATCATCCTCATGTGCCTTGCATGCATGCCGGAAAGGAATCCGGGAAAGCCTCTGCCTTGGGTAGGAGTGAGCTTGTCGCCGGTCCCCGTCGGGACGGTTATGTCCGGTATGGCATGGTAAGGTATATTGAGTGGTGATTTTGTTGGTTAAAATATACTTGTTATACATGTCATGCAGGGAATTTATAAACCTCCTGAGTCGACCGTAGATCGAGTCTTGTTCCAGTAACCCCCATACTTGCTATGTACTACCACTTGTCCCTGCCGCAGGTAGGGTATGGTTTAATAAGTCGTCAACCCCTTTCAAGCACACACCGTACAGAGAGGCCATGGTGGAAGATATCGGTTGTAGCCGGTAGGCAGGCCACCTGGTCCGGGGGCATGGGTGTTTTCGGTTGGGACCGAGAGGGGAGGCCACCCCTTAGAGCGCGCGATATAAATTTGATCTCATGCTACGCGAGGTTGTAGCCTCCCCACTTAGAGTTTTGCTTAACAAGTGTCATGGGTGATTCCAGACACCGATGAGTTAAGCTGGTGTGTGCAAGTTAGGCGTGTTTTCAACTAAAAGGCCATAGACGGAATTAGTCCCGATGGACTAAAGGAATCCGTTACTCGTGGGTAAAGAGTACACCCTCTGCAGAGATTAAACCTATTCGAATAGCCGTGTCCATGGTTAAGGATTACAATCTGGGATGGGTCAAGTATTGGTGTTAGTGTCGGTCTTCGGAGGAGATATTGTTAAACCAAACTTGGATACCGACTAGTTACTTGTGAGGACCATGATTATTATTTTGTGATGGACTAACCCGTTGCATTATTTATATTATCGAGTATCCCTGGGATGGTTCTACCTCCTGGATATTCATTGTGATTATTTATCTTATAAGCCCTTTATGTGGTGTCGCTTAGACGCCCGACTGTGGCATTTCTTTTAAAGCCCTTTATGTGGTGTCGCTCAGACGCCCGACTGTGGAATTTCTTTTGAAGCCCTTTATGTGGTGTCGCTCAGACGCCCGACTGTGGCATTTCTTTTAAAGCCCTTTATGTGGTGTCGCTCAGACGCCCGACTATGGAATTTCTTTTAAAGCCCTTTATGTGGTGTCGCTCAGACGCCCGACTGTGGCATTTCTTTTAAAGCCCTTTTATGTGGTGTCGCTCAGACGCCCGACTGTGGTATTTCTTTTAAAGCCCTTTATGTGGTGTCGCTCAGACGCCCGACTGCGGCATTTTATTCCCACTCTATTACTGCCTATTCATGTTGCATGAAAATAACCTGCTTGCATGCATGAAAGATGTTTTATTTATGACTGACGATGTGATCATAAAATTTTTCAGTGCATGATTATCAATTATATTATCCCAGTGTTCTTAATGTTTGCGAGTACATTCAAAGTACTCACTGGCTTGTCCCTGGCTATTGTCTTGGCCAGATTTCTGCTTGGAGAGGAGCGTGGCGATGAAAACCTCGAGACCTAAGCAACGGTGATAGCAGCCTCGCGAAGATAGGAGTTAACCTGGTCAGCTGTTCCTGTGGGAAATGGAGTCCCATAGACACTGATGACTCACAAACCGCTTCCGCCATCGACCACTAGAAACCATTTGTTGTACTCACAGGCCAGAATGGTCTTGTACTACATATTTTTTTGTATTTTGCTTGGAATTTCTGTATCAAGTTGGAGCCTCATCAGCTAACAGTAATCCTGGGGCTGATGAGCACGACGGTCTTTTTCTGGAAATTTATACCCGAAAAACCCGGTCGTGACAGACTTGGTATCAGAGCCAGGCTGACCATTGGCTAATCCTATCTTAGCCGGGTCTATAAACTTAGGCAAACCAACCCACCAAACCATAACCAAACCCCAGCCAAGCTTCTCGTGCCAGATAGCCACACAGTAACCCAACACCTTTTGGCAGTCGGTGCCCAACCTATCAACCTAACCTGTCGCTCATGCGCCAGTGACCGGCCCCTAAATAGTCCTTTCTCGCAAGCGTGCAAAGGAAGACTCCGTCCCCTTTTTCCTATAAAAAGGGGCACGCTAGCCCAAACATAGCACAGCACAGCCTCTACCCCAAACCAAGCTACAATGCCTGGCCCTGTCATACACAATGAGACCACAGCCACCAACCTTGGAGGCTTTGTGACCATACTCGCAAACCTCACCCGTCGTGCCTATGCGTTAGAAGAGCCCCCAGAATATGTTGTGTACCAAGGACCCATGAGCGGTGAGAGCCGTCAATTCTGGGCCACTATACACATCTACGGTAGGGGTCTAGAGCCCGAGCGCCCCTACAGGTTCACCGGAAGAACAACTTCCTTTGAGCTTCAAGCCATCCAACTAGCTGCTCGAGAAGCTATAGTTCATCTCCGGCACTTGTCGCCCAGAGTTAACTGTCGCTCGTTCCACTACTACCCCAGACGTGAAGGGTATGGTAGACCACCCCAAGTTGCCAACGGAGATCACGAGGCAGATCCTGCATTGTTGCACCTAGTGCGCTATGTAAGTGCACTAGAGGAACTGTGCGATCAAATCACTATTGATCTAATCACAGCTCATGGAGAGCTGGTTCGTCGAGCCCCGGCGAGAGAAGAGAACGAGCCCAACGCCGACAACTCAGTCGTGCTGTTTGGACACCCGATCGAGTCCCTGAGGCCTGCCCCAGCCATCGGCCAAGGTGCTCTGATGACCCCAGAAGTGCTTCGTCGCCTCTTGGGGGCACACTCCAACGGGGTTGTGGCCAACAATCCCCGAGATGGTCCTCATCGCTACCCCGAGCCTGCAACCCCTCAACCCACTCCAGCTAATTCCGATGACGAGACCCGTGGAGGAACCTCAAGGCACGCCCGCTTGGATATAAACAAGGTAGACTAAGTCACCGAGTCGTATCGAGTCCCAGTGTACCCTCGCTTTGTAATCGTGTGGCCTTGTAATTAAATGCCACCTGTTGTTGTGCCTCTGTTTTAATAGTAGCCTTGCCTGGATGCGCCAGTATGCAGTATAAGATTTCTATCGCAGACACAGTTACCAAAAAATCACCCCGTCGACCCCACAGTAACACATCACTATAGTGAAATGTGTGAATCTGTGGCTTGACCCCAACCCTTGGAACATAGCTGAAAATTTTACCATTCACCTCGGTAAAAAAATGACCCAGCTCCGGTGCTATAAAAAGGCCACCGCGTGACCTTGCCAAGCACCTCTCACCTTGTGCACCACCCTCACAACCATTTCCTAGCCCTGCCGAGCCCTAGCATTTATCTGAGAACCCCAGATGCAACCCCGGGTAGTTTTGTCAAGATATTGCGGGATTTTACCTGCAGTACCATGGGAGCTACCCAGCCACCCCAGTATGAGTTGTTCAAATCGAGAATTACCCCTTCCACCTCGAGATATTGGGCAGCAATACACATCCCTCTCGTAAACTCAAACCAAGATCCAACGGAGGTCTCCTTCGTGGGGAAATCTATGCCAACCCCACATATGGCCATAGAAGCTGTTGCATACGAAGCGCTTGCTCGCCTTCGATTCGCGGTACCCTATGCCAGCGAACGAGGGTATTATTACTTCCCGAGCCGTGCAGCACCCGGAGGAGTGACATCTTTTCCCGGTGGACGAATTGAGAGAGACCCAGTCCTGGCCAACCTTGTCCAGTACGTCATCGCCCAAGAGCGTTTAACCCAACGTGTGATGGTTATCTCCAGAGCCTCGCAGATTTAAATCCTCAGATCGCCATCGGCAGAGCACTAAGGCCCGACCAGGAGAGACACATGCATCGACTGGTCAATCCACTTCCCTCGATAGAAGAGGAGTGTATCCCAGTACCAGAGACGTTTTCTAGGGACCCCGTCCAGTTACCATTCCCATTTTAGACGTAGCTGCGGTGTTCATTATTGCAACATTTATTTATGTGTGTGACTTATGCGTGATACCCTGAGTTTGTACGACGAGTCAATTATTTGGCTTCTACTAATGTGTGTAGTTTTTGTTGTGGTTTATGCTCCTTTAAATTAACTGTTTTTTCCTCGCAAAATCCTGGAGTGAGATTTCTTTTTCCTAAGTTGCTACATCTGCACCTTCTCACGGCGTGTATTAATTAATTTCACACAGCACCATGGCAGCAGACTCACAACCATAATCATTCGAACACATACACTGTTTGCAAAACTTTGCAATGGTGTTACATCCAGCTAATCACCCCCTAACAACAGTTAGCACCCGGCACACCCCATCTACTCCTCGCGATCACCACCACCGCGGAGAGCCAACACCCGAGCAGCAGCGTCGCGACGATCGTCGAGGATCATCGCGCACAGGAGCACGGAGAGCCCCAGCAGTGTCGCCAGCCCTCCGCATATCAGGATCGCAAACCAGTCCGGTATCGCCTCCGCCATTAGAGCCTAACCCGAGCTTTTGTAAGCAGTAATGGAGGAAGAAGGAGGAAGAGAAGTGAGGCCAGGTGTGAGGAAGAAGAGAGGGGCACCCCGGCCGTTTTATAGCTCGAGCTCGGTGTACGGTGGGCAAAGTCCACCAACGCCGCTCGTCGCCGATCGCCGGTATTTGGAGACGAATCCGCAAGCAGTGCCGACAGCGGGCTGGCCCGCGAGGTGAGTGCACGCTGCACCGGCAGCTAGCACGCCGCGCACTACCGCGGTACGGCCTAGATGCCCTACGCGCTAGGCGTCGCCGACGGAGAAAGCGCGGGAAAGCGCGCGGGAGAGAGGAAGAAGAGAGAACCAGAGGGAGAAGAAGAGGCTGACAGTGGGCCCCGGGTCCACCTGTCGGCCAGAGAGAGCACTGTGCTCTCGGGTACGACCAGCATATATTTAAATTTAGAAGTTATTCTAAATTTATATCCAGCGTAGAAATCTCACGTTTTGTCCCGAACCGTAGATTTTTCCACGCAGCACCAGTTTTCACACTGTGGTTTTCCACCACTTATTGCCCTCTCACTGTAGCCACATTTTTACTGCTTATAGTTTTTCTTAAAACAGCTTTTAACAAATCTCGAGGACGAGATTTTTCTTAAGGGGGGTAGTGTTGTGACACCCAAAATTTTTGGCCTTGTTTTATTAAATTAAATTTTTTGCCAGGAATTAAAACTTTGATTTTTTTTGGACTCCCTTTTGATTTTTTTGAAACATTTCCTTTCTTATTATCACGGAGTTGTTCCCTAAAGTGAAAACCTTCCAAATATGTTATTGGACTTGTTTAACCTCTCAAGAAAAAGCTTTTCTTTTATCAGTATAACTAATTACCTAATTAATTTGCTTGATCTTTATTTTCTTGAAAAATGGTTTTTCAAGGTTATATGGCCATATTTGAACTACAACCATTTGATAAATTCACCTAAAATTCCAACCAAAATTTGGAGATGTCATGTGATGTTTTTAAATCACTTTTATACAAAAATATCTTTTATTCATGTAATATGATGAGCTCTGCATCAATTTTTCTTCTCTGGTCCAGAGTGCAAATTTGCACTACAACCCATTTAAATATTTCTTTCTGGCCTCCACCAAAATTATGGGATGTTGGTAGTAGCATATGATTCAACATTATGCAAAAACATAGTGCTGTTCTTTGAAAATTTTGAGTGAATCAACCTCTTTTCCATTCTGGTCCAGCCTTGTGATTTCTACTACAACCCTATTTATTTTTGCTCCAGTAACCTTGTGCCTTCTCGTACTTGTAGACAGCCCTACCAAACCCCTAAGTCCAGGAGCATGCACCCATTGGCATATTTTTGGTTCATGAAATAATGCCATTTATCTCCTGTCCAGAATTAAAGTTTTGTAAAACTTGCACTAGCAAGTTTCTCCTTTTGTCCAAATGACCTCACCACTCTCTCTTGCATCTAAGGAGACCCTGATCTGGAGAATTTGGCCACTCCAAGAAATGCCTAAGTGCCCTTGGCATTTTGTCAAACACCTTACGGGCATGATCTGTTTTGACATTGCACTGTGAGCTTGCACCTTTGATCAAACCAACTTGTCCACTAGGCTCCCAGTTACTCCTAACCTGGGTCTGTTAAGTGCCAGCCTCACCCAAGCCCTGTAGCAGGCCCTGGCATTACGACGAGCACGTCCCGTGCACGCCCAGAGCGCGAGCAGAGCGTGCGTTTGGCACGCACGTGCGCCGAGCCGACACGCTGGCACCCCTGGTTTTTGGCCCGCTCTGCAGCACCACGCCACGCACATCCCTCCTCACCGCTTCATGCCAAGCCGCCCCTCGCCACGCCCCGGCAGGCCAAGAGCTAGCCGCCGCAGCCGCCCGACAGCCTCTGCACTGGTCGGCGCCGCCCGAGCCACTCCCGCTCACCAGCTCGCCCCTGGAGCAGTGCCCACTCGTCCGCTAGCTCCTGCCGTCATCCCCAGCCATGCCACGTTGCCCTGCAAGCTACAAAATGTTAGTCGCCGGCAGCCTTATCCACCGCCGCGGAACCGACCTCGTCGCGCTATAAATGGAGGTCCCCGAACTCCCCCGAGCACACAGGCAACCTCAGGCCACCCCAATGGCGCTTCCCTAGCTCGCATTCGACCCGGGGAGGCCTCCTTCCTCATCTCCGGCAACCGCAGCCGCCGCCATTGCCCCGGCCCTTCCAACGCCACCAGGGCCTCCCCCTCTCCGTTCTCTTCACCAAGAGCTTCCTCTTACTCCCGTGAACCAGTTCCCCTGCTCGATTTTGATCAGGGCTCACCGCGGGAGAAAAATCACCTTGCCCGACGGCCTCCGTCCGTCGCGAAGCTCGCCGCCGGCAGCTCCGTCCACCCCTGAGACCATAACGACTACCGGAGTGGCCGCCTCGATCCCCTGAGCCCACAGGTGACCTCCGTTTCCCGAACGGTGCAGCCGTTCACCGGCGAGCATCGCCGGAGTCCCGCCCCCTCTCGGGCAGAGGAAGGAGAGGGAAAGGCGACTGGTCAAACCTGACCAGTGGGCCCCCTGGACCCACTGTCAGTGACCCTGTACCTATCCACGTGGGTTAAGTGAAGGCGTAATCCACCCCAGTATGTTTTCCCCGCTCCGAAAGCGTATTCCCCTCTGAAACGTTTTCCTTTCTGTTTTATTTTAAATAACAGATTTTGACCACAACTTTGACTGCCTATAACTTTTTAAATATAACTCCAAATGAATTAATTCTTTTTCCTACATCTCTCAAATATTGTCTAATATATTTTATGATTTATTTGAAAATTTTCCAAACAACTTTTTTGTACTGTTTTTGAAATATGTGTTATTTGCATATTTTTGAAAATAGGATTTTTGGGAGAGAAGGAAGCTTTCAAAAAAAAATTTGGAGAGCACCCCCACCTCTCGACACCATTAAAGGCAAGCATTGTGAACCATGGAATAATATTTTTGGTGTGTTAGTTGACACGTTTATAACACCACCTTATATCGGAGAACTTGTTATTTCATGTGATATGATCATTTGCATGAATGCATATTAGTGATTTCCTTGCTGTTGGAAATGAATATACTTGTGATGGTAATCATCCTCATGTGCCTTGCATGCATGCCGGAAAGGAATCCGGGAAAGCCTCTGCCTTGGGTAGGAGTGAGCTTGTCGCCGGTCCCCGTCGGGACGGTTATGTACGGTATGGCATGGTAAGGTATATTGAGTGGTGATTTTGTTGGTTGAAATATATTTGTTATACATGTCATGCAGGGAATTTATAAACCTCCTGAGTCGACCGTAGATCGAGTCTTGTTCCAGTAACCCCCATACTTGCTATGTACTACCACTTGTCCCTGCCGCAGGTAGGGTATGGTTCAATAAGTCGTCAACCCCTTTCAAGCACACACCGTACAGAGTGGCCATGGTGGAAGATATCGGTTGTAGCCGGTAGGCAGGCCACCTAGTCCGAGGGCATGGGTGTTTCCGGTTGGGACCGAGAGGGGAGGCCACCCCTTAGAGCGCGCGATATAAATTTGATCCCATGCTATGCGAGGTTGTAGCCTCCCCACTTAGAGTTTTGCTTAACAAGTGTCGTGGGTGATTCCAGACACCGATGAGTTAAGCTGGTGTGTGCAAGTTAGGCGTGTTTTCAACTAAAAGGCCATAGACGGAATTAGTCCCGATGGACTAAAGGAATCCGTTACTCGTGGGTAAAGAGTACACCCTCTGCAGAGATTAAACCTATTCGAATAGTCGTGTCCATGGTTAAGGATTACAGTCTGGGATGGGTCAAGTATTGGTCTTAGTGTCGGTCTTCGGAGGAGATATTGTTAAACCAAACTTGGATACTGACTAGTTACTTGTGAGGACCATGATTATTATTTTGTGATGGACTAACCCGTTGCATTATTTATATTATCGAGTATCCCTGGGATGGTTCTACCTCCTGGATATTCATTGTGATTATTTATCTTATAAGCCCTTTATGTGGTGTCGCTCAGACGCCCAACTGTGGCATTTCTTTTAAAGCCCTTTATGTGGTGTCGCTCAGACGCCCGACTGTGGAATTTATTTTGAAGCCCTTTATGTGGTGTCGCTCAGACGCCCGACTGTGGCATTTCTTTTAAAGCCCTTTATGTGGTCTCGCTCAGATGCCCGACTGTGGCATTTATTTTGAAGCCCTTTATGTGGTGTCGCTCAGACGCCCGACTGTGGCATTTCTTTTAAAGCCCTTTATGTGGTGTCGCTCAGACGCCCGACTATGGCATTTCTTTTAAAGCCCTTTATGTGGTGTCACTCAGACGCTCGACTATGGCATTTCTTTTAAAGCCCTTTATGTGGTGTCGCTTAGACGCCCGACTGTGGCATTTCTTTTAAAGCCCTTTATGTGGTGTCGCTCAGACGCCCGACTGCGGCATTTTATTCCCACTGTATTACTGCCTATTCATGTTGCATGAAAATAACCTGCTTGCATGCATGAAAGATGTTTTATTTATGACTGACGATGTGATCATAAAATTTTTCAGTGCATGATTATCAATTATATTATCCCAGTGTTCTTAATGTTTGCGAGTACATTCAAAGTACTCACTGGCTTGTCCCTGGCTATTGTCTTGGCCAGATTTCTGCTTGGAGAGGAGCGTGGCGATGAAAACCTCGAGACCTAAGCAACGGTGATAGCAGCCTCGCGAAGATAGGAGTTAACCTGGTCAGCTGTTCCTATGGGAAATGGAGTCCCATAGACACCGATGACTCACAAACCGCTTCCGCCATCGACCACCAGAAACCATTTGTTGTACTCACAGGCCAGAATGGTCTTGTACTACATATTTTTTTGTATTTTTCTTGGAATTTTTGTATCAAGTTGGAGCCTCATCAGCTAACAGCAATCCTGGGGCTGATGAGCACGACGGTCTTTTTCTGGAAATTTATACCCGGAAAACCCGGTCGTGACATCCGGCAAGGAGACAGAGCGGCCATGGAATGCAAATCTCCTCCGAAGATTTTACAGTTGATGCAGTATGTACCATGCTACCCTTTGTATCAAAGTACCAAGACTTCGGGCCCCCCGAGGCGAGCTCGGGGACTGCCCTCTTTTGTCTGTATGATAAAAATTATGACTGCGAGTATGTTACTCTTTCTTATGCCGTTTGGCACCGGGCTCGACAAGTCGGCCTGGGGACTTGCCGCCTTGCACTATGAAATGCTTCCTGCAGTCGGACAAGTAGTGTGTAAACGCCTAAACCGTCTCCTGTCAGAAGCCACAGCTCACAGAGCGACTGTACGGTGGGCAGCAGTAAGGTAGAATGGGCATTCGCATGAAAAATGGCTAAGGACTCAAAGCATAAAACATAGCTCAAGACAGCTTCCAGCCTTTCTCACAAACCGACTCTCGGATAGTCAGATCACCGTCTTCTATCTAACTTGCTCAAAAAATCTTGAAAACGGCTAAGTACTTGCTTTCCCAAAGTAGCCTAGCACTTGATCCAGCGACAGTCCGCAGAATGGCTGTCCGATTGGCAAGGCAGGCAACTAAGAGAAAGCGGCAAAGGAAAAAAGCCAAAAGAGCAATGAGCAACAGAAGATATATATATATATATATATATATATATATATATATATATATATATATATATATATATATATATATATATATATATTTACATAACATAGGCCCTTGGCCGAGTTGTCGAGTAGAGGTTCAAAATACACCCCGCGGGTGGAATTGTGCGAATTAACAAAGTTCTTCAAAGACTACTGAAGCAGACAAAACAAAGATACAACGGCAGCTTAGGAAGCAGCAGACGGACTCGGAGGGTCGGAGGAGGCGCCAGCGCCAGGCGTCGGGGCGGCCGGCTGGCGAGTCTCGGCTTGATCGCCTCCGGCAGCAGTCGGGTCGGTTGCACACGGCTAGTTGCTGGAGGCACGGTCGAGCTGAGGCTGGCCGTCTGCTCCGTCTTCTGGTGCCTCCGCCTCGCCTCCGTCCTCCGCCTCGCCCTCTTCCTCGACGCTGGAGCCAATCACCTCCGCCGAGTCCTCGCCGTAGTCTGGGTTCATCCCAAACCACTCCGGCGGTACCTCCTCGCCATCTTCAGACCGCTCGGGGACGAAGATGCTGGTATCGGTGTACTCGGCGATCGCCGCAGCACGCTTGACGAGGGCGTCTTCCGCGGCCGCTAGCTCCGGCTGGGCCTCCGACCGAAGCGTGGCCAGCCGGTCTAGGTCCAGCCCTGGATACCATGCCTTGACGAACTCCAAGGCCCGGTGCGCTCCAGCTCGGGCCGAAGAGCCCTTCCAGGCCTCAAGACGGCCAGCCGCGACCTCCAACTAGTCGGCCGTCAGGATGGGGGTGCGTGGAGCCTGCATATCCGGCCACAGGGCGGCAATCGCCTGGGCACCGACACGCTGAAGCTGGCGCAACATCCAGTGAGCCGGCCGGAGGCGAGCCTCGATGCTCAGGATGTGCTCGTCAAGAGTTCGGGGGGCATTGGCGGCAATCTCTGCGCCCTCCGCCCTCCGACCTTCACGGTCAGCCTCGATGGCTTGGATGGCGGCCTGCGACTGCCCAGGGAAGAAGTCTGCAAAGACGCGAAGAAACGAAGAAGCTAGTCAAAAACCAGGAGTCGGCACGACTTAAATCGGCAGCTCGAAGAAAGAAAATAAAGAGACTCACCATCAACGATGTCTTCAATCTCATGGAAGCCGGAGGACAGCAGCACCTCCTTGTCAGACCAGGAGGAGCGCTCGCTCGCGAACTCGGCCAAGAGGGCGGTTTCCGTCTCCTCCGCCTCCCTCTGCGACTTCACAAGCAACTCCTTCTGCTCTGCCAATTGAGTGGCCAGCAGATCGCGCTCCGTGGCGAGCTTGCTGCACTCCTCCTCTTTGGCGCGCAAAGCGGAGTTGGCATCGCTCAACTGCTGTTGAAGAGCAGCATTGGCCCCTGAGAAGAAGAAAGGAAGAAGGCGTCAAGCCACCAGTAAAGAAGGTCACCAGGGAGATCTGGCCCGACTGCTCAGCAGTCGGCCCGAATCTCGGGGACTACAGCCCACGGGTGCGCCAGCGCGCCCCCATGAAGAAGGAAAAGGACTTACTCCGACTCTCCGACAGATCGGCGGTCCGCTTGCCCAGCTCTTCAATGTCACGGTTGAAGGCAGTGATGCGGAGGTTGTGGTAATCCTGCGACGAACGTTTCAGACAAAAAGTTAATACCCAAAGTTCATCAATTGAAGTTCCGGGCTGCCTGCTCAGCAGCCAGCCCGAAACTCGGGGACTACACCCAGTGGGTACGCTGGCTCGCCCCCATAGAGAGGAACAAGAAAAACAAAGGCCAAAAGGAAAAACATACCCGGACGGCTGCCCGCGATGCCAGGTACGCCTTGGTACAATTCTGGAGAGCGTCGCCCTCGGCATGAAGCTTCGCCTGGACGTCCAGAAGCGCCTGGTTCAGCGGACCTGTGCCGCCTCCTCGCACCCACCCAATGGGTGCGGCGCTCATCGCCTCGGCGTCTGGGATCGCTGAGCTGGCAGCGCCGGTTTCCAGGGGACGCGGCGCTGAAGTCGCCTTCTCCAGACGGCGGCGTGTTGGCGAGCCGACTTGGAGGAGTAGCCTCGCCATGGCCTCGTCTTTGGTCGGCAGCACTGGAGGGCCCGTCAGCTGCTCGCCCTGCGCACCTTCAGACGGCGGCGGAGGCGGCGGCGGAACATTCGCATCCGGCGTACAGGGGTCGCCGCCCTCCCCCTCCACGACGGGGTTCTCCTCGCCGGCTTCCCTAGTCTGCCCTGTGAGCTCTGGAGGCGGCGGCGCAGAGTTCAACGGGGTGACGAGCACTGCCGACTGGCGGCGTGCGGCTTCCTCAGCCTGCTGCTTCGCCGCGGCGGCGGCTTCGTCCTCCGCTAGTTTTTTCTTAGCGGAGGCCTCCGCCCTGTCGGCCTCCGCCTTCTCCAGGCGGAGGGCCTCTTCTTCATTGCGCTTCTCCTGCGCATTCCGCTCCGTCGCCTCCCGGAGGTCAGCAGTAGGGTCAATCCGCCGAGTGGTGGCGGACGTCTCCGCTGACCCCATGACGGAGGCGGCGGTGACGCTCTCAAGAGAGAGGGGATCCCAGAAGCAAGAGGGGCAAGCAGAGACTCATACAAATCACGAAGAAAGAATAAAACTTTGAAGACAGAATACTTACGCGGAGACCAACGACGGCTTCTTCACTTCCTTACGGAAGCGGATGGCCTTCGCGACCGCCTCGTCCCGCCGGGTAGCCGCAGCCGAACCCTTGGGCTTCTTCGGCCGACTACCGAACAAGGTCGGCACGACCCTGCACTTCTTCCCGCCGCCTGGAGCGCCTGGCGCGGCAGAAGAACCCGCGCCAGGCTGGCTGGCTCTTGGCCGATGGTGAGGGGCGACTTCTCCCTCGGCGTCGTTGTCAGGCCAGTCGGTGAAAGTGGCCGAAGGCCTGAAGTCGCCCGCTGTTCCTCCTCCTCCCTCGGTGTCATCTTCCAGAGCCGCCGCCCCCAGATCGGGGTCGTCGACGTCGCTCTTCGCCTGGTCGGTCGGCGAGGAACTCGCGGGCCGGCCCTGAGGTGCCGGCTGGTGGGTGAAGGAGGGGATTCTAACCAAAGCCGACTGGTCAAAACAAAACTCAGCAAGAAGAAGACAATCCAAAGAAAGAAAAGAAAGGCGACTCACCACGGGCGGGGGGTTGGCGCGGGAGTACGGCTCCTTGCCGAATCGCCAGTCCTCCAGGAGCCTGCTGTCCGAGAGATAGTTCACCATGAAGGCCACCTCTTCGTGAGGCATGTCCTTGGTGCACATCCGACTTGGGTCGCGGTGCCCGCTCATCTGGCATATCATATGAGGGCGACCTTGGAGTGGGAGAACTCGGCG
This sequence comes from Triticum dicoccoides, assembly GCF_002162155.2. Taxonomy (NCBI): domain Eukaryota; kingdom Viridiplantae; phylum Streptophyta; class Magnoliopsida; order Poales; family Poaceae; genus Triticum; species Triticum dicoccoides. The sequence goes on along the minus strand of NC_041382.1, from coordinate 108,038,790 downwards.
CGAAACGAAGGCAGTCAGCAGATCTGGACCAGTCAGACCCTCCGACTGCGTCAGCACTCGGAGTCGCGTGACGGCGCCGGCTCCCGCAGGTGTCAGCGACTTGGCCCGGTACGACCAGTTGGGCAGTCGCCCAGCCGGCGGGCCAGCTTCGAAAGCCGGCAAGTTGACCCAGTCTCCCCTCGCGGAGGCATTCTTGACGTAGAAGTAGGATCCCTGCCACATCTTCACCGACTTGATCAGCGAGATGAAGGGGAAGGGATTGTCGGCCCACGACCTTCGCACGATGATGAAAGCGCCGCACTGAGCCGGCACGCCCTCAGCCTGGGTGCCGAGCTTGGAGAAGAAGAACTCCCCCAGAGCTCGAGGGTGGGGAGGACTCCGAGGAAGCCTTCGCACATGGCCACGAAGGCGGACAGCAGCACCACTACGTTGGGGGTGAGGTGGTGTGACTGGAGGCCGTGGAACTCCAGGAAGGACTGGAAGAAACTGCTCGCTGGCAGCCCCAGCCCGCGCAGGCAGTGCGAGTGGAAGATGACCCGCTCGCCCTCCTGCGGTGCGGGGGAAATCTCCCCCTTCGGTGCAAGACGCACCTGCACGCGATCCTCGCCGGGAAGCCTACGGGTCCGACGGAGGAACTCAATGTGGTCTTCATGAACTTCGGAGCCGTCCTAGGTGCCGGAGCGCACTGGGGGAGGCGCGGCGGCGGAGGAAGAACTCGTCGCGAGCTGTCGCCGCAGCGTTCACCGGAGCTTGGGCGTGCGGCGGAGCGAAGAAGAGAAGAGGAAGGAGGAGAGCGAGGAGTAGCAAAGAGGAAGAGAACAAGGAGTAGTGGGAAGGAGGGGCACGCGTGCCCCCCTCTTCCCCCTACTTATAGCCTCGTGGGCTGCGAAGCCGAGGGGGCGGACGTGGGGATTTACTGCGCCCACAACCCCACGACCCCCACGATCCACGATAAAGTTACTGTGCGCAGTAACTCCACGGGAATCCCAACCGTCTACCAGGGCCGCAGCGGATCCGCTCGGGCACCGAGGCGCGGTAGTGGCGGGCCCTGCCTATGGGCTTGTCCCGTCGCGCGCGTAGGCTGGCAGGACGGCCTAGCCATGTGCCCTCGCGTGACAGGCCAAGAACGGGCGGCGGCCTGGAGGCTTAGCAAGCACGCCACTTAAATCCCGCCGCGATGTTCGAAATACTGAGCGAGTCGGAATTGAGTGAGCCCGAGTTGAGCAAGTCCGACTCCTTCTAGTCGGCCCGGCAGAAGTCAATCAAAGACCATGTGTTGAGCACCTGGAAAGAGAAACTGTTGAGGCTTCTCGGCTGATCGTCCGCGGCGCCTCACCAGCTTCGGGGACTACTATCGGAGTAATGGGCCACGGGTAGGCCAACCCGAGTCCCATAACCTTTCAAGACATCGGGGCAGGCTGCGCCCCTCAAGACCCCAGGACAAAGAGCCGCCTCCTGAGGAGTCGACGGCAAGGAGGCCGACTGCCCGCTCACGGCCCAGTCCCAGGGACGACTTCCAGAGAAGCCGGCTTTGGGGAGTCGGCCTGTGACTCCAACAAACCCCATGAACTCATCAAAGGGGACGAGGCAGGGGCGTGGCTACAGCGAAGCCCACCCCCGCCCCTCACCAAGGGCGGGCATGGCCACAACACGCCGTACCCCAAAAGATCTCTGTGCGGCATGGCACTGTTGCCATGCCGGCCCTGACATCAGCACCGCAGGGCCGAATCCTGCACCCACGACGGCTTGTCTGTATGGCCTGGAGGCAGCAGGGCCCACCAGTCAGTGAGACATCGGGAGACGGTGGGAGAACCACCAGTCGGACCCGTCGGGAGTCGGCCTGGGGGAGTCGGCCGAGCCCTCCCCCGGGGTCCACGCGCCATTAATCAAGATGAGATGGGGAGTGGCAACAGTGATCGCCCGCCAGGCGGCGGGGCTGTTGCCACGACCTCACGATCAAGCCCGCGTCATCAGAAGTACAGCTACAGTAATCAGCAGCCGGCAAGACCCGCCCGCGGTGGACGCGGCCTGTCGGCTCCGTACCTGGCCAGTCTGCAGGGCCCATCAGTCGGCGGGCCCCAGCAGTCAGCAGAGAAGATGGAGGCCAGAGACACTGACGGCTAGGCCCGCGCCCAGCCGGATTACCATTGTACCCCTGGGGGGTAGGCCTATATAAACCCCCCGGGGCACCAATGCAAAGGGTTGGAAGCCATTAGCCCTAGACCAGATCACATAGAAGGGAGAGAGCTAGCCTTGCCCCCTCCTACCACCAGAAAACAGCTCAAGGAGCAACCATGTAAGCACTTTGCCATAGTGATCATGTGGAGATCCCGCAGAGCAACAGTAGGGGTATTATCTCCCCGGAGAGCCCCGAAGCTGGGTAAGATTTGCCAGCGTGCATGTCTTCGCCTCATCCCGTTTCCAGGCACCAGCAACATTCTACTCGCCCCCACCATGATAAGCCATCCGTTGGCATATGTCGCACCAAACCCCCAACAGCCCCCTACCTCGTGCCTTCCTCGTTGATTCCTTGACGTAGGGTCCAAGTCCTCTGGATCATGTTCGTTCCGAAAATCACGTTCTCGAAGGTTTCATTCCGTTTGGACTCCGTTTGATATTCTTTTTCTGCGAAACCCTAAAATAGGCAAAAACAGCAATTCTGGGCTGGGCCTCCGGTTAATAGGTTAGTCCCAAAAATAATATAAAAGTGTATAATAAAGCCCAATAATGTCCAAACAGAATATAATATAGCATGGAACAATAAAAAATTATAGATACATTGGAGACGTATCAGGCCCATGTTTTTAGGGGCTCGAGATATTTACACATGTAAACGGCCTATTATAACCGAGGGCCCAAATTATATTTAGGCTTGTTAAAGGCCCACTATGGGCACATGCCTACCTAAAAAAATGAAGGCTTATGCTGATTTAGGCCCAGATATTTTTAGTGGGCTACATACAAATTTCGGCCGAGAATCATTTTTAGCCCAATTGGAATGGGCCCGACGAATGTTGGCATGTTGGGCTCCTACGAAGCTTTCGGCTGAATACATTACTAAGATAAACCTACACTATACAAAAATAGCATTGTAATTACTGCATCCTTTGGCAACATCATAAATGATGTATCACAACAAAATAAATTCCAACCATACAAAAAAGGCCTGTTGGCATAAAGTTTATAGTCCTTGCAGATAAAAGCACCATCAGATGTATAGAAGCACCGATCATTTGACCTGAGTGCTTATGTTTCAGGCTGTAGAATCTGATGGAGCAGCACGATCTTTCCCTTTTTTCCGCCATTGCTCTTGAACAACAAAGCAAATGTCTGATAGTCTGGTTTCAAAACCATTCATATCTTCACGACATTTGTCAACCACTATTTTTGTTTCCGACACAACATCCATTAGGGATTGGACTTGTGTCTAGATCACAGATATATCACTCTGTCTAGCCGGAAGATTTTGTTCAGTAGGCGATTTGGACGAGGTTACCTTGACAACCAACCCAGAATTACGCAGGAAGGTGCTTTTTGCACTGTTAGTGGAGAGATACTGACGCATTGCAGCAAGAGGTGACATTGTGCCTGTGGTAGCCTCGTCACCTTCAGGTGGTTGTGGCTTTTCAATCATTCGTTCCATAGCTTGCTGAAAGTTTAAACTTGTAGATTAGTGTACCAGATAAGTTACTAATGAGACAAAAACAAACAAAGTAGGTTTCACGTTTATACATAACTTATTTTGGTGAACTACTATAATACATTAGCATGTATTGTAGTGCCAACTACATAATAAAATCACTTTCGGAACATATGTCCATGTAGCATGCCTACTGTATTGTCTATTTCCTCACATTCATTGACATCTAAGGATAAAGAGACATGGTTTAAAGTAGGATGAACATAGTATGACTTCATTCATATCATGGGAAAACAGATATAAAAGAAACATGCTATTCTATGATGGTGTGCGCATGTGAACATCACAACTAGATTATAGATCAAGACCAAAAGAGTATCCTTCATCTCTTTTAAACCATGTAAGGTGAAATGATATGTTAAGACAACTATGTATAAAAGTGAACAGAGTAACTGATATTGGCTGCAAACCAAGCAGTTAAATGAACACATCACAATACCAATAAGTTCAAAGGTAGAAGGAGTAAGGACTTACAACAGTGGCCTGAACTGGTGTGCTCATGCCCTTCATCTTGCTGGTGTGGCAATCCTTGAAGATTTGCACTGCATTCGGTTCAGGTTCTTTTTGGTCCACACGGGTTTTCCTCTGTATTCGGAACAAGTCAATATAGATACGATAATATGGCACATAAAAAAGAAGGAAGTACCAGCTATTTATAAGAGCCTCACAGTGTGCAATATAGCTACGAGATCATGTTGTCTGTTGGAATTTCACTTTCGAACGGTTGGTCTTGTTCTTCAAACAGTTAGCCTAGAAGAAGATACACTTGTAAGGCACATACATAAATACAAGTTCAATATATGGTCTGATCAAATACATATACCCTACCTGATACTTTGGATCAGACCAGTGTTTAACAAGGGCTGTCCAGTCTTCATCTGTAATATATTCCACTGGAGATGTTTGGGCGATTTCATTGTTAGCTTTGCCTTCAAAGTGAGATTTTCTAAGGTGGTACCGATATTGTCGTAGAGCAGACTGAAAAACATGAGTGCATGCTTGTTTAGTTGCATCATCTTTCAAATCCAACTTGAACCTCATTTGTTGAAAAAAGAATGTGAGTCTTATTAGGAGGAAGCTAGAAAGTATGGCACATAGCAAGACAATATTACAAATTGCGATGAATAACATTACATACAGATAAATGGTCAAGGAAGGTGTTAAACTGGGTATTGTCTTTCTCATTCCTGTACTGGATCCATGTTGGGAGGATACGTGCATGACACCTAACGGCATTGGCTGCCTCTGATACTAACTTGGCTGACTCTGTAGCATCACGTGGCCTTTTTAAACCTGCCTCAAAATGAATCTCCATTCTTCCTCCTTTAGATTTTGTTAATCTGTCAAGCATTATCCCTGATGTCTGTTTCCGCTTGCGCCGTGGTTCTAGTTCAACAACGAATACGAAAAGTGTTAGTGCACATCAAACTGTGAGAGTACATATAAAGGAGCATGCAACTGTAACTTGACTCGGCCAGGTACCGTCTTGGTGTTGATGCTCATGAGGTTCATCTGATCTTGCCAAGTCCTGTTGTGTAAGCAGTGCTTTGGATGTAGTGTTAGGTGTGAATGCAGCTTGGGAACTGGCCAGTTCCGGAGCAAACGAACGAGTAACTCATTGAGATGCTGGTACAGTCGAAGCGGATGCTGCAGCTGGTGGAGCAGGTGATACTGTGTTTGTAGATTTAGCCGGTGGACTTGGACCTTCTACTGCACTATAAGTACCAACAGAATCTCGAGGGCAGATCCTTTCCCATTTCACCCGACGAGTAACACCATTCCCTACTATATTCTTTTCCTTGCTCTTTTTTGACTTTGCCATGTCAAGGCATACCCACAACACAAAAGAATAAAATCGCTCTTCAGAACTCATTGATGCATGATACAGACAAGCAATACTTTGATGTAAGACAACCGTATGAGGATGGAATATGTAAAAAAACAGGACGACGTGACATATTGACAGCTACGATGTGTAAACTAAGCAGAAGGATTTTCAAAAAAATAGAAGTAATGCAAGCTAGACACCATATGAAAGATGCGACCAATATCACTCTGCCTAGTTAAAAGTGTCTTGTCATAAGTGGCATTCCGAAAAATTAGAAGCAGTACAACGTAGAAATCAATGCAAGATGCAACCACTATCAAACTGCCATGTTAAAAGCGTCCAATCATGAGTGACTGATGCGGGATACACAACAACAGTACTTTGATGTAAGAACATGGTATGATTGATAGATGCAGTGTATTCTAGACACAGAAAGGCATGTCATATGCACATGTATAATGTATAAACTCACCAGGTGCAGTTTAATCAAAATATACGAAATACATGCTAGACAACATATGGAACATGAAACCAATTATCACACTGTCAACTTAGAGCAAGCACATGCGATGGTGGAGTACGGGAGATGAACTCATCATGTAGACTTGGGACTTCAACTTCATTAGCAGTGGCAGTGGCAAATCTAGAGAGTCTCTGTTTGCGTCGGTCCGGAGGACCACCAACATCCCCTAACTTACTCTTTTCCTTCCTATTTTCTGATATTGCCTTATGAAGTCAAAACCAAAAGAAGATGAATAAAATTAGCTCTGCATAACTGGTTGATGCATGATACACACGAACACTACTTTGATGTAAGGAAAGCGCATGATAGGAGGATGGAATATATACAAAAAGAAGACAACATTGCATATTCAGACGCACGATAGGAGGAGGGAATATGTATGAAAAAACAGTAAGCAGAAGGCATTTCAACAAAATTAGAAGAAATGAAAGCTAGGCACCATATGAACATGCAACCAATATCACTCTATCAGGTAAAAATTGTCTCGTCGTAAGTGCCATTTCAAGAAACTAGAAGCAGTACAAGCTAGAAGACAATGCAAGATGCAACCTATATCACACTCCCAAGTTAAGTGTGTCTTATGGGTAAGTGATCGTTGCGGGTATAAGTTGTAGGCTACGCAGATGCAATTCAACAAAATCAGAAGCAATACAAACTAGAAATCATATGGAACACGCAACCACATATAACAATTCCAAGTTAGAGCAAGCACCTGTGATGGTCGAGTAGGGGAGATGTGCTCATCATCTACACGTATGTTCTAGAAACAGGAACATGTGTCATATTCATAGGCATTATGTGTAAAGTAAGAAGATGCAATTCAACAAAGTTAGAAGCAATACAAGCTACACATCATACGCAACATGCAACCACATATAATAGTGCCAAGTTAGAGCAAGCACCTGTGATGGTGGAGTAGGGGAGATGTGCTCATCATCTACACAGCTACGTTGACTGTCCAGCCTTGTGTTGTCTTGCGAATCTTGTTGGTAGGATGGCAGAGTAGAATCTGTAGAGACCCTCTATTCGAGTTGCTCCGAAGGACCACCATCATCCACTGCCGGACTAATTTCCTTCAGCTGTATTGATTTTGCATTGTGAAGTCAAACCGATAAGAAAAAGGAATAAAATTCGCTCTTCAGAACTCATTCATGCATGATACCGACGAACACTACTCGGATGAAAGGCAAACACATGATACTAGGATGGAATATGTACGAAAAACAGGACGACATGACATATTCACACCTATGATGTGGTAACTAAGCAGAAGGCATTTCAACAAATTAGAAGCACTGCAAGCTAGACACCATATGAAAGGTGCAACCAATATCACTCTGCCAAGTTCAAACTGTCTGGCATTTCAACAAATTAGAAGCAGTACATGCTCGAAATCATATGCAAACACAACCAATATCACAGTGGCAACTTAAAGGTGCCTTATCATAAGTGACTAATGCGGGATATGCAAGAACAATAGTCTGATGTAAGAACATGGTGTGATCAGATATAGTATGTTCTAGAAACAGGAACATGTGTCATATTCACATGCATCATGTGTAAAGTAAGCAGATGCAATTCAACAAAGTTAGAAGCAATACAAGCTAGACATCATACGCAACATGCAACCACATATAATAGTTCCAAGTTAGAGCAAGCACCTGTGATGGTGGAGTAGGGGAGATGTGCTCATCATCTACACAGCTACATTGACTGTCCAGCCTTGTGTTGTCTTGTGAATCTTGTTGGTAGGATGGCAGAGTATAATCTGTAGAGACCCTCTGTTCGAGTTGCTCCGAAGGACCACCATCATCCACTGCCGGACTAATTTCCTTCAGCTATATTGATTTTGCATTGTGAAGTCAAACCGATAAGAAAAAGGAATAAAATTCGCTCTTCAGAACTCATTCATGCATGATACTGACAAACACTACTCGGATGAAAGGCAAACACATGATACGAGGATGGAATATGTACGAAAAACAGGACGACGTGACATATTCACACCTGTGATGTGGTAACTAAGCAGAAGGCATTTCAACAAATTAGAAGCACTGCAAGCTAGACACCATATGAAAGGTGCAACCAATATCACTCTGCCAAGTTCAAACTGTCTGGCGTTTCAACAAATTAGAAGCAGTACATGCTAGAAATCATATGCAAGACACAACCAATATCACAGTGGTGACTTAAAGGTGCCTTATCATAAGTGACTGATGCGGGATATGCAAGAACATTAGTCTGATGTAAGAACATGGTGTGATCAGATATAGTATGTTCTAGAAATAGGAACAAGTGTCATATTCACAGGCATTATGTGTAAAGTAAGAAGATGCAATTCAACAAAGTTAGAAGCAATACAAGCTAGACATCATACGCAACATGCAACCACATATAATAGTGCCAAGTTAGAGCAAGCACCTGTGATGCTGGAGTAGGGGAGATGTGCTCATCATCTACACAACTACGTTGACTGTCTAGCCTTGCGTTGTCTTGCGAATCTTGTTGGGAGGATGGCGGAGTAGAATATGTAGAGACCCTCCATTTCAGTTGCTCGAAAGGACCACCATCACCCAATGCCTTACCAATTTCCTTCCGCTTTATTGATTTTGCATTGTGAGGTCAAACCGACAAGAAAAAGGAATAAAATTCGCTCTTCAAAACTCATTCATGCATGATACTGACGAACACTACTCTGATGAAAGGCAAAGTCATGATACGAGGATGGAATATGTATGAAAAACTGGACGGCTTGACATATTCACACCTATGATGTGGTAACTAAGCAGAAGGAACTTCAACAAATTAGAAGCACTTCAAGCTAGACACCATATGGAAGGTGCAATCAATATCACTCTGCCAAGTTCAAACTGTCTCGTCATAGGTGACGTTCATCAAACTAGAAGCACTACATGCTAGAAATCATATTCAAGACACAAACCAATATCACACTGCCAACTTAAAGGTGTCCCATCATATGTGACTGATGCATGATACACAAGAAGAGTAGTTTCATGTAAGAACATGGCATGATAGACAGATATAGTATATACCAAAAATAGAAAAGCATGTCATATTCACACGTATCATGTCTAAGCTAAGCAGATGCAGTTTACACTAATTAGGAGCAATACAAGCTAGACACCATATGCAACACCTTGGATGGTGGAGTAGGGGAGCGGAGACTTGGAACTTGTAATGCACTAGCAGTACAAGGAGAATCCGTACAGATGCTCCGTTTACTTTGCTACATAGGACCACCATCATCGCCTTTCTTACTCTTTTCCTTCCTCTTTTTTGAGTTTGCCTTGTCAAGTCAAACCCACAAGAAAAAGGAATAAAATTTGCTCTTCAGAACTCATTGATGCATGATACTGACAAGCACTACTTTCATGTAAGACAACCGCATGATGGGAGGATGGAATATGTATGAAAAACAGGACGACATGGCATATTGACATGTATGATGTATAAAGTGTAAACTAAGCACAAGGTGTTTGAACTAGTTAGAAGCAACACAAGCCATAAACCATATGAAAGATGAAACCAATATCACTCTGCCAAATTAAAAGGGTGGCCTAACAAATATATTTGACCAAATTAGAAGCAATACATCGCAACAGGCTAGAAATAATATGCAATATGCAACGAATAAATGTGTCTCATTGTAAGTGATTGATGCAGGATACAGAAGAGAGGTAGTTTCATGTAAGAACATGGTTAACACATAGATGTAGTGTGTACAAAAAATAGGAAGGCATGTCATATTCACAGGTATAATGTGTAAACTAAGCAGATGTAATTTACCCTAATTAGAAGCATTACAAGCTAGACACCGTATGCAACATGCAACCACATATCACACTGCGAAGTTAGAGCAAGCGCCTGCGATGGTGGTGTAGGGGAAGTGCAGTCTTCAAGTACAGAGCTAAGTTCAATATCTTCAATTAGGCTTGCTGTTTCTTGAGAATCATGTGCAGAGGATGAAACTACACTCTTTATAAGAGCAGCGCGTCTCATACTAACCCACATGCGTGACTGTCTCATCATAAGCGATAGATGCAGGATACACAAGAACATTAGTTTGATGTAAGAACATGGTGTGATAGGCAGATGTAGTATGTACCAAAAACAGGAAGGCATGTCATATTCACATGTATAATGTGTAAACTAAGGAGATGCAATTTAACAAATTAGGAGTAATACAGGCTAGGCACCATATGCAACATGCAACCAGATATCACACTGCCATGTTTGTCGGGGGGATAGACCCCGGGCAGGCAACAGAACCCGGATCCTCTTAAAAACAACGGGGTTGGCACCGCCCCTCAATACCGGCACGCGCTTGGCTGGGTCGCTCGACCCGGCCAAGCCCCGCAAGCCGGCCAGACTAGCCGACCCGGCAAGACACGTCGACTCGGCCCCAACAACTAGCGCAAGATAGCCGAACCCGGCACGACCAAAGCCTCCTCAATAAGCCAGCGCCACCCGTGGTGTGCTACACAATCTAGCCGTGGGTCAACTCCCGTCCCATCCAGGCCGTATGATGGGGACGGGACTTCAATCAATGGTGACCGAGGCAACAGTGGCCCGCCCATACCTCTGGTCAGAAGGAATGTGGCAACAGTGCCCCTCACCTACCCACTGACCAAGGTCGGCGTGGCTACAATGCCCCCGCCTTCACCGCTGACGATAGCAAGCGGCAACCTGATGGAGAGCACTGTATGTGACTCGACTCGGCCATGCCCTGACGATCGACAAGACGGCACACAGTCCCCCTAGGCATGCAGGGCCCACACCTAGGGGAACCCGGTGAACCACAAGCCCTCAGCGGGACCCAGCCCAGGTCCCCGGACACCGACAATACGGACCCACCGACTTGTAACATTACCATTGTACCCCCGGGGTGTTGGACTATAAAACCCCCCGGGAGCCCGCGATCATGGAAAGGAGAGCGAGAGAGAGGGCAAGCAGAAAACACGTTCGAGAGAAAAGCAAGTAAGCATAGGACTAGCCACAAAATAGCAACACCGGAGCGAAGGAGCAACCCAAGCCTTGGCCAGCTTCCTTCCTCCTCCATACAGCTCCAGGAGCAACATTGTACTATCGATCATCCAACTACACTCGACAGGACTAGGGGTATTATCTCTCCGGAGAGCCTCGAACCTGGGTATGTCCGGCGTCCCGCGCTCGCTCATGCCAAACTCGCCTCTGGAGTCCACCAGCGCCCTCGAGCCTCCTCCTCTCTTTAGCCATCCCTTGGCATCTGCCGTGCGCCCACCACGATAGTTGGCACCCACCGTGGGGCAGCTCGAGGAGCTGGCCGGGAACATGCTTCAGACGGGGCCCTTCTCCTACATCGGCGAGTCCGTCGCGCTGGCGGACGACGTCATCGGCGTGCTTGCCACATCCTTCGCCGCGCTGCGCATCAACGATGCGTTCGCGGCCGACGAGTACCCCAGCGAGGTGCTCAGCTACTCCGACTCTCCCCTCTCCCTCAGTGGTGGCATTTCCGCCGGGGCAATGGACGTCCATGTGGAGGTCTTCGTCACCAGCGACGGTGCCTCCTCCTCGTCAAGCAAGACGAGGAAGGCTGACGAAGCCAGGGCCGCAGCGGAACAGATCAAGCCGTCCGATCCGTTGCGCACCGCGATGCAGAGCCTCCGCATCCCCGTTGGCACCAACATCGATGCCACCAACGTCGCTGAGGCCCGAACCCAGCTCGAGGAAAGGCGCCAACAGATGCTGGACCTGTCCGAGGCACTCGCCGCCACTCAGCGTCGCCTGGACGCCGTTCAGCTAGAGCGCGATGCCGCCTACAGATTCACGCCCGCCGCGGCCGGGCCAAGCCGGGTCGCCGATGTGCGTGCCTGGGGAGGAGCGATTGGCTGGGCCCTCGACGCCATCCCAACCATCTATGAGATCCCAGTGAAGAACATGCGCGCTGCCCAGGCAGCCGCAGCCGGCCTGGACCAGCTCGTGGGTGAGAAGCTGAAAGAGCGCATCGGGCGGATGCGCGAACTCCTCCATGCTGCCAACACCCAGCAGGACCGCCTCAACCAGCTCGCCAAGCCGGCGGGATCCGGCTCCGTCCGCCTTGGTGGGCTCGGCGAACTTCTGCACACCGCTTCCTCGCCACCCGGCGAGGCGCACTCCGGCTGAGCTCGGACTCGGTGCGACCCGGCCGCTACAGCCACCGGCGGATTAGGCGACAAGCCCGTCCTAGAGATCCAGCATGGACCCGACCAGCATGGCCGGTGTCCGGCTCCAACCGACCTGGCCCCCGTGGCCTGGCCACAAGTCGACTTAGCCCGCGCGCCATCGACGACGCCGACGCTCGCCACCGCCTCGATCAACTCGCTCACTCCCTGAAGGTGAAGGAGAGCGGCGCTATCGGGCTGGCGTGCTTCGGCCCGCGCATCCGGGAGGAGCCCTTCCCCAAGTACAACGGGACGGTGAAGCCAGAAGACTGGCTCACCGACTACACCATGGCCATTGGCATCACCGGTGCCAACCGTCATCTCGCCATGTGCTACGCGCCGCTCATGCTCCAAGGGTCAGCCCGCACGTGGTTGAACAGCCTGCCGATGGGCAGCATCAACACGTGGGTGGACTTCGAGGAAGCCTTTGTCCGCAACTTCACGGGGACCTACAAGCGACCCGGCCGCCCTAGCCAGCTCTCCATGTGCGTGCAAGGACCTACGGAGACCGGCCGCGAGTACCTCGCACGCTGGACCAAGCTCCGGAACAGCTGCGAGGGCGTCCATGAAGTCCAGGCGATCCAGTACTTCGTCAGCGGGTGATGAGACGACACCCTCCTCAAGCACAAGCTCTTATGCGCCGAGCCGTCCACCATGGCCGCGCTCATGGTGATGGCGGACAAGTACGCCAACGCCGACTCCGCCATGAAGATCCAGGTGGCACTGGATGAAGCCGGCAAGACGAAGCCGGTTCCCCCTCCGAAGCCGGCCGACGAAAGCAGCCGGCAGCAGCATCACCATAATAACAAGCGCAAGGCCGACCAGCCGGCGCCGCGTCACGACAACTGGCTCATCGCGATGCGATGATTGTGAGCCGGTTCCCCCTCCGATGCGATGATTGTGAGCTGTCATTTGTTTGATGTTTTTCTGATAGCCACAAATAAAATCCGTCTTTTCAAAACTATTGTTTGCATTGTGTGTATCCATCTTTATCTCTCTTATCCCACCCCAAACCCATGGACCCAATAGAGGATGAATGGATATGAACTCATATTTTCGGGACCGATAAGCCATTTGGAGACGGACTGATGGATTCAGAACATGGAGGATCACATGAAGAATAATTCTATAGTCGGAAAGGATATGACCCAGCATGCTCTTCAGTTCTGTGAAAGAGGTGCTGCTACTTGGTGGAGGATGTACCAAACCATCAATGGATGGCAAGGGGTAACCACTTGGAAGGAATTTAAGTTGACTCTGCTAAGGTCTCGTTTTGTGTCCCAGAAATTGAAGCCTTATGGAAGGGATATGAAGAAACCTTGTTTCTGCAAGCTCTATGGAGAAATAGGATACAACCATAAGGAACACAAGGATGAATGCCCTAATTGTAAAGAAAGTCACCCAGCTGAAGAATGCCCAACTAGGTAGATCACTTGTTTCTTGTGTGAAGGGCCACCCACTACCCTGCTCAGTGTAACATTTACCCCATGGTACAAAGAACCATCCAACAGAAGAAAGAAACAATGAAAGGAGCCCTCATGGAAATTTTAGAAGAACAAGTGATGAAGGAAGAAGTGGAGAACACACCCAAAGCAGACCCAATTAAACCCTGCACCAAGTCGTGCTATTCATGTGGAGAAGAAGGACACATCTCCCAAAATTGTCTGAATGGGGATCTAGTAGAATTCCCTATAGAGGAAGTGGAGTATGACCCACGGGAAATATAAGCCCTGATTGGAACGGAAAAGTCCAGGAAGAGAAATATATTGGCTTTCAGGAAGGACCTGAGTCATATCACCTGTTTCAGGTGCAAGGAGTCAGGGCACTACTTCAATAGATGCCCAAAAAGGAAACCTCGAGACTTGTCAGAATAAATATGTTTCTGCTGTAATGAAGCAGGGCACTTTGCCAGAGATTGTCCCCAAAGATAAGGAGACTTGTGCTAAATAGTTGAGTCTGTGAGAAATATAGCAGTAGTAGAGGGAACAATTCTTTTACATTGAGGTGTTGAGTTGAGGCATGTAATGGAAATGCAGGAGATGGTAATAATTTGAGAATCAATGAAGTTAGCATCGTTGGTACTGATTTGGATTTTATGGGTAGTTACTCTATGAAGAGAGATTTTGACCATTTTCGAGGACATGAGAAATATGGTCTATCAAAGAAGTTGTGCATTTTAAGGGTGGTAGTACCCTGTGAGGAAACTTGACCCTTGGAAAAGATTATGTTATTCCACGGAGTGGACTTTAGACAAAGTAAGTACGAGTTTTGTCTCGATATGTGTGATACCCCAAGAGTATGAAGGGATGAAGTACCATTTGATATAAAGGTGGTATGATGTTGGTAATATGGAGCAATGGTAATTCCAGGATGAGTCTGAGTCTAAGTAATCACGTATGAGTTTGGTGCCAATAGAAGGAATGAAGACAATATAATTGGATGGATTTAAGAATGCTAGGAAGCTGGATGTTCGAATAGTGATCACTTGCCCCAATGATGAGTTCAAGGATTTCAAGTGATGAGATGGGCCATAACCCACAGGCCCCAGGACCTGCCAAGAAGCAAGCACACTCTTGCTGAAGGAAAAACCCTGGAAGAAGTTACAATTTTATCAACAGACGATCTTATAGGAGTTTACGCAAAACCTGAGAGTTGTGAAGGAACGATAGATGTTTGTTTGGCTTGCAGAATCCATGGATTTATCCGAACTTAGTTCGTCGACAAGAGAAAATCTACAATGCTTGTGAGGATGACCGAGTGTTAGAATGCGAGATTCGCTAAACTATGTACAAGGTAATGATTTGGGTGCGGGATGGATTGATCACCATACCGACTTACTCTTATTATCCGCCTTGCTATGTGGGATGGTAAATTTGAGTGACTTACCTATAGTAGAGAGATGACGATCAAAACCTTGTTTAAACCTTAGAATGGTATAGCAATTTTCCCTTATACAAGGCAGCTGCTGCCAATCGTAGGTTATACGGTGGGGTTCAACCCAAACCCATTTCCTGCAGGAGAAACCATAAATGGTTGACCACCATGAGATATCGATAGTTGTTTACTATTGGCACCAGACCTGTCAGCTAAGAATACCCAGTCTCGGAATAACCTTACCAAGATGAAAGGACAAAAGAATTGCGGTAAAGGTTATGCCACTACCGGAAGAGCCAGAGAAGGAATTATACTGAAGATCTGAGAAGACCGGCCCAGTCAAGAACAAGGATGGAGTATATGAGTATTGATGGGACCGTAACCAGGTTTTTAAGGGTGGTAGCACCCCAGACCCCCTGTGATGATTGATGGATTTTGAGAAGAAACCGACCCTAACCTATTTTTTTCTAGCCTCTCCGACTCTCGAGGACGAGATTCATTTTAAGAGTGGTAGGTTTGTAACATCCCAAAATTCTAAATTTTGGAATGTTATATTAGATAGATAGTTTTGGTTGATTGTTTGTTTGTTGTGTGATTGATTGACTGAAAGTGGGTGAAATTCGAAACTTTTTGAAAGTTAAATGACAGGGAATAGAAGGACTTTCCCAAACTTTCATTTTTGCATTTATGATCTTCGTGAATTCAAATTCTTTTCAAATACAAAACCCTAGAGAGAAGATGACATGACTTCTTCCATTTAAATAAATGAAAAGGGTTTTTGAAAATATTTGAATTTCACTTGGAAATATTTCAAATTCAGAAACTTCAAGCAACTCAATGATTTTCATGAGAGAAGATAAACTGATTTTTTCAAATTATATGAAATATGAGTTGGAAGTTTAAAATAATCAAATTCAAAGTCTTTTTGAAATTATTTTCAATTTGGAGTTATTTGGTTTTTATTCAAATTATTTTTCTCCAAAAATAAAATACATGGAAATTAGGGTAAAATGATTCCCCACATTAGAAAATTGGAGAGAAATAAGTTTGAATTTATTTTGGTATTTTAAAAATGATTTTTACTAGATTTTATTAGAGCAGTAGCACTGTTTGATTTATTTAAATTTGTGTTGATTTTATTTGACTCTAGAAAAATATTCATGTCGTAGGGAATCTTTTTCTGAAAATTATGATATATTATATGACTACATAATATTTTTATTTATTTTGTTTTTGAATGTCTGAAAAAAATGTTTGTTAAAAAAACTTCTTTTCTCCCGCCGACTGGACCGGCCCAGCTCCCACGCCAGGCCGCGGCCCAGTGCCCAGCCAAAGCCCAGCCGCGCCCGAAGCCGCTTCGCTCTGCTCGCCCGCTCGCGCCTGCGATCGGCCGCCGCCTCGCTCAGCCATTGACAGGTGGGACCCATCTGTCGGGTTCGTCCCCGACCTCTCGCCGGAGTCCCGCACGCGCACGCTCCACCGGCCGACGCTGTGCTCAACCCGGACGCCTCCCTCGCCTTGCCCCTAGCCCAAGGTGACCCCCTATATAAACCCTCGACCCCAACCCCGTCTCTCTCCCCTCATTCACCATGCCCTGCCGGATCTGCGCCGTTGCACGCCGCCTCCCGCAGCCGCAGCAATCGCCGCCGCCCCGCGCCGCTCCTCGCCGCTGCCGTGCTGCCGCCTCCACTCGCCGTTGAAGCCGCCGCCCGAGCCCCTCGTCGCCGGAGTTGGCCGCCCTCACCGGAGACGCCGCTCCATCGATCCAAACCGTCGTCGCCGACCGATTTTTTCACCAAAGCCGACCGAACCGGTATAACCCCGATCCGGTTTATGTCGTATTCAGTTTTTCTTTTTAAAACCGGGTTTTCTTATTTATCTTGTTAGTTAGCAAACGCTCCTTGTTTAAACTCCTCGCAGCGAACGGATTCGTTCGTTAGCGTTCGGTAGTGAACATGCGCTATTTAGATTTCCCTTTTTTCTGTTTATTTATGCCAGGGACCTATTTGTAATTTGTTTTCTTACCGTTTAGACCCTGATTTTCAAACGATCGTTACTTTCAAACCGTTTGTCCAAATCCAACGAAACTAACGCCCACTTCTTCCTTATGATTCCCTCTATCTAGATAAACAACTTAAACATATTTTGAAAGTTTTAAAATTTGAATTCAAACAGATTTGTATTTGAACTTCGTTTGATCGTAACTTGAGTTTCATAGCTCCGTTTGAGTTGATTCTTTTTGCAAATTAAACATATTGACCTAAACTTTCCGATAAGGCCAAATTCACATAATTTTGGTACTGTTAGAAATTGTTTTATGTTGCAAGAGTTATTTGCTTGGGTTTGACATTTTCTAAATTGTCCTCTTCGTTCTACCCAATCTTTTGAGTGATTGCTTATGTGTGATTACTATTGCTTGTTCTCGATAGATTGAACGGAGTGTGACGAATAGAACTATCAAGAGTTTTGAGTGCGAATCATCTACATCAACAGTACAGGTAGGTAACACTTTGATCATACCTCTTTACTATCCAGTTTTATTGCATTAGATCAAGCCTCACACATTGCATGAGTAGGATCTCTTAACATGTGGTTCTGGGAAGTAGATGATGAGGTAGAAACTATTACCTGTTTTACTCTCAAACCCCTGGGAGTTACTTCTATGCAATGCTTATATTGCCATGCTATGCTCGTAGACGTGGATTGGGTCTGAGAGTTTTCATGACATATGTGAGTTGTTAATTAATGGTTCAACTTAAGGTGGCAACTTTAATACACATCTGGGTGGATTGCTTGTGGACACCTGGAGAACCCAGTGTTGTCCTAGGATATCCTGGAGGACCCGTGTGATCATCCTACGGCCTGCCACCCAGGCTCAAAGGGATCATAAGATTATTCATGCTAGAAACTTCTGTGTGCAGCCACAAGCTATTATGGGCTCTAGCATAGTTGAGTAAGTTGCGTGAAGCTCTTGAAGAGGTAGACTAGCAGATGTAGTGGGTTGTAGGTGGTAGTGTCTACCCAGAGTAGAGAGTTAATGCTTCAGAAAGACTGTGTCTTGAATCTCCGACCATGGATGTATTCGAGTCTTGTGGGGAAAAGTGTGCAAACCTCTGCAGAGTGTATAAACTAGTCATGGTTAGCCGTGTCCACGATTATGGACATCTTGAGTATCTGGTTCTTGAATTATCATGTTGATCTCATCACTTTACTTAATTAATTTGTTGGGTTGTTAACTTTTAATTGGGATTGAGTTAGAGGAACCTTCTCAATAATTTTCAACCAACTTTGTAGTTAAATAAAATGTATTCCTTTGCAGTAGGGAAAAATTGGCTTTTCACAAAAACCTTATAACCATAGAGCTTTTCCACCAGCCAAATATGCATGTAGTGATAGCTATTATTCATCATTATCCTATGGTGTGAATTTGCTAGTACATTCAATGTACTGACCCTTTGTGGCTGCAACGTCTCATGTTGCAGGAATCTTATGACGAGTAAGTGATACGTTAGGGTTATGATTTCTACACTCAACTTTGCCGTTGGTGTTGATGGGAATCCACAACCTTGTTGTTACTTCCGCCTTTTGGATTGAGGTAATAGTATTTACGTTATTTTATACATGTGATTTACCTCTGTTATAAATCCTCGAGTACTGTGTGTGTCAGCATACCGATCCAGGGATGACCCTTAAGCACAAAGACTTGACCGTCTGAGGTTGGGTCGCTACACACTATCAAAGGTATAATGTGTAAAGTAAGCTGATGCAATTTAACCAAATTGGAAGCAATACAAGCTAGATACCATATGCAACATGAAACCACATTTGAAAACGCGAAGTTAAAGCAAGCACCTGGGATGGTTGTGTGTGGCAATTGAGATCATCAACTGCAGAGGTACGTTTACTGTCTCCATCTGCTGGCACTGCACCCTTTAGAGCGCTCAGACGCTTAGTGCTTATCTTTGAATTACACTGGAGCGACTTCTGTTTTTTCTTTTTTCTATTCATCAACACTACGTCAGAGTCTGAAATACCCATGCATAAAAAAACAATAGTGTGAGTATGGGTGAAGTGTGTGCACAAGTAGTACAGTGTAAAGGTAGCAGATAGTAGGTCGGTGAGAAATAAATGACGGGAGACATATGATAGCTCTACAACATGCATGGCACACGAAATTACTAGATTTTAGGATTTTGAAATATGAGCACAGGGATGGCTGGGAAATGCAGATGCTCCTCCAGCACACCAAAAGGTATGGTCCTATGAAAATAATAGTCGACTGAAAACAAATAGGTCAGTCCATTTTTTCTGCACTGTCCAATGTACAAAGAATGGGCAGATCACCTTCATGTACCTGCAGCCAGTCAGTGTTACGATCTTCCTCGAAACGCCAGCGACCACCGGCCCAGTCCCCTACCTCCGCCCTCCCCTCGACCTCACCGCACCGCCATGCTTGGCACCGCCCCGGCCATCCCTTCAAGCCCCACCGACCTCCAGATCGGGCGCAAGCAGCTCCTGCACCCACACCCCTATGATAGACACCGATGCGCCGCTTGCCCGGCGAACATGCAGACTAGGTGCTCCTGAATTGCAATTCCACTGACCCTGAATTGAAATCCAGGCGGGCTACTGACCTCTAGCAAAGGTGAAATAGTAAATGGGAGGACACCTTGTGCATTTAGTATCACGAAGAAGATGCAGTACGAAGCACTCAACTAGTTTCTTTCATGGGATGAATACGGTGTGAGCACAGACGTAAGATTTGCACGAATAAGGGAAGAGGAGTACCTCTTTCTGCTGGCAGTGCTGTGTCCTCCTTCTATTTTTCCAATGATCTTCTTGTGGTTCACTGGAAATGAGAAGTTGTGGAGGACGGTGGAGCCTTGGACGAACCCATGGCCAAGTTGTTGAGTGTGGTGCGGTGGCCGTCTGTCGACGGTGGGGAACCAGATCCGAGGTGGCGAACGACGGCGTAGCGGGAACAACTCTGGAGCTGTGGACGGTTGCGACAGTGGAGCGGCAACGGTGAGGCGCAGGACGGCGTGGTCGAAGTGGTTCTGGTATGGTGCACGTCGGCGTGGGCGTCGTGGAGGCAGCTCTGCCTCGGCGTCAGCTGCTAAGTCCTTGAGGGTGTTGCAGTTGCGGTTGCGATTGTGTTGGACGACGATGTCGGGGTACCGGCTCCGGCGTGATGGAGGAGGGCGGTGGTGGATTGGGCGCGATGGGGTGGAGGACGGAGGAGGCTGGGGTTTCACGGCTGGTGGAGAGGGCGTTTTGGCACCCACAGAGTGTGAATGGGGAAACGGAGGGAGGGGGAACTAAGGGTGAACAATGTTTCGGTTTGGTACGCGCTTGTTTGAAATTTGGGGAAAGTTACAAACTTTGCCCCCATCTGAAATTTCGGACATATTGCGGGTTGGGGGTAGGACAGTAATCTCAGGTGTCCCAAATGGTGGGCGGGATAGATTTCGGCCGAGCGCATGGGTGTTTACGCGCCCACGGCGTATGAATTCTTCTAGGAGGCGGTTGAGACTGGCATGTTGGTGAAGTTACAAACCTACCCCGGTTTAGACCTTTGGACATCGGGCCGATAGGCTACACGTGCCAGAGTCAGGATAGTAATTTCCTACCACCAATCATTAGTCTCGCACGGTTTCGGGTGACTAGAGGCTTATGTGGCGCTTCGTTCAATATTTGGGAGCAGAAGTATTAACGTTTTTGGTTCTCTTGAATTGAACTTTCAGGATTTGTCAAACTTCACAAATTTTTACTCTTGAAAGTCCTAAAACTATGATTATTTTCGAATGGATGGGGTACATTTGAATATACATTGTACACGAGTATATATTAAAAGTATGCAACTTATCTCAGTTCATGCATGGTTCCAGATATAATCTCCTTGGTTGCAAAAAAATAGTTAGACATGCGTATGAATATATAGTATGTTCAAACGCACAACAAAGATTGATGCCCGCTTTTAGATCTGATTTACAAATGCCATTATCTCGGGTTCAAATAGATGAATGCACTTCCTATGAATTCAAATCTTCGAACCCCCCTTTATGTTGAATTCAACATGTATTCTATTTCGTAGCTAGCAATTTGGAATGTATCCATGTAAGTGACAAATGTATAAAGTGCTTCACACTAACAACATGGAGTGCACTAGTTAATGTTTATATATGAATTGCAAAAGCAATGCATTGCCTGTATTTCAAACCGCTCTCACTCTATGGATCGATAATATGAAATAAACACATGCACATTTTAGAATTCAATAGAGTACGAGTGTCTGATAGACCAATTTTCGTTCATACGCAAATTGCAAAATTCATGATCTCATCCAAAAATAATAATGCCATTTATATTTTAATTTAATGCGTAGAACCGCCTTTTACACGTAGATGCACTATGCCTCGGCCCGTTTTCACAAACGTGCTATGTATCTCTCTATCTAATGCATAAGTGCACACACTTTATATACATCGATATTTCTATTTCACACATGCTCATAATCTCTCCCGGGGTGTCGGGGTGTCTCACGCACATACTCTCTCTGTATCTCTCTCTCTCTCTCTCTCTCTTTCTGACTACTATGTACCACTCTTTTCACTAATCTCAGTTGGAAAACACTATTTCTCTCACATGCATATATGCACTGATGTCTACTACACAACCTTCTTCTTGTAGACGTTGTTGGGCCTCCAAGTGCAGAGGTTTGTAGGACAGTACCAAATTTCCCTCAAGTGGATGACCTAAGGTTTATCAATCTGTAGGAGGCGTAGGATGAAGATGGTCTCTCTCAAGCAACCCTGCAACCAAATAACAAAGAGTCTCTTGTGTCCCCAACACACCCAATACAATGGTAAATCGTATAGGTGCACTAGTTCGGCGAAGAGATGGTGATACAAGTGGTATATGGATAGTAGATAAAGGTTTTTGTAATATGAAAATATAAAAACAGCAAGGTAACGAAGGATAAAAGTGTGCGTAAATGGTATTGCAATGCTAAGAAATAAGGCCTAGGGTTCATACTTTCACTAGTGCAAGTCCTCTCAACAATAATAACATAATTGGATCATATAACTATCCCTCAACATGCAACAAAGAGTCACTCCAAAGTCACTAATAGCGGAGAACGAACGAAGAGATTATGGTAGGGTACGAAACCACCTCAAAGTTATTCTTTCCAATCAATCAGTTGGGCTATTCCTATAAGTGTCACAAACAGCCCTAGAGTTCGTACTAGAATAACACCTTAAGACACAAATCAACCAAAACCCTAATGTCACCTAGATACTCCAATGTCACCTCAAGTATCTGTGGGTATGATTATACGATATGCATCACACAATCTCAGATTCACCTATTCAACTAACACATAGAACCTCAAAGAGTGCCCCAAAGTTTCTACCGGAGAATCATGACGAAAACGTGTGCCAACCCCTATGCATAGGTTCATGGGCAGAATCCACAAGTTGGTCACCAAAACATACATCAAGTGTTATCAAATCTTTAAAGACTCAATCCGATAAGATAACTTCGAAGGGGAAACTCAATCCATTACAAGATAGTAGAGGGGGAGAAGAAACATAAGATCCAACTATAATAGCAAAGCTCGCGATACATCAAGATCGTGCCAAATCAAGAACACGAGAGAGAGAGAGAGAGAGATCAAACACATAGCTACTGGTACATACCCTCAGCCCCGAGGGAGAACTACTCCCTCCTCGTCATGGAGAGCACCGGGATGATGAAGATGGCCACCGGAGAAGGATTCCCCCCTCCGGCAGGGTGCCAGAACGGGTCTAGATTGGCTTTCGGTGGCTACAAAGGCTTCTGGCGGCGGAACTCCTGATCTATTGTGCTCCCGGATGTTTTTAGGGTATATGGAGATATATAGGAGGAAGAAGTACGTCAGGGGGGCCACAAGGGGCCCACGAGGTTGGAGGGCGCGCCCAGGGGGGGTGGGCGCGCCCCCCTACCTTATGGCCTCCTCGAAGCTACCTTGACGTAGACTCCAAGTCTCCCGGGTTGCTTTCCTTCCAAAAATGAGTTCCGTGAAGTTTCAGGTCAGCTGGACTATGTTTGATTTTCCTTTTCTGCGAAATACTGAAACAAGGGAAACAACAGGAACTGGCACTGGGCTCTGGATTAATAGGTTAGTCCCAAAAATAACATAAAAGTGCATAATAAAGCCGATAAACATCCAAAGTTAATAATATAATAGCATGGAACAATCAAAAATTATAGATACGTTGGAGACGTATCATACACACGCACCATCTCTACTAGCTCTCTATACGCACATATATGTGCCTACGTGTCACCCGCACGCACATTATCTTTAGGCCTCTCTCGCAACCCCCCACAGACACACCTATCTCTTAGTAGTTGGCAGATATGATTCCATCAGATCATTCGGTAGGATATCCCTGACTGTTAGGCTGGATGGTAATACGAGGCAAGGTTTTACCCAAGTTCGGACCCTTGCAGTTGAGGAAAAAGCCTACTCCTGGTACTGTATATTAGTGATAGGGGTGTGTACAAAGTACACGTGAATACCAGGCATTGTGCGTGTGTGTAACTATCGATGAACTAGCCCTCGGGATTCTATAACATACTCAGGGCCTAGGGTTACAAATCATATATAGTTGGCTTATCACCAGTGGGGATAGAGTCCTCCACGACTCTGGTAGCTTCGTGTTGTAAGCTGAGTCCTCCACATGGGTCTTCATATAATGCTTCTCGGTCCAACCTATGTGGCGCAGGATAGAACCGACCCACGAGTCCTCATGTTGACCCACCACAACTAGAAATGATGTGCCCACCCCAACTAGAAATGATGTGCCCACTGACGAAGCTATGTACCTAGGGTAGGGTCATGGATCTGTCCGACATACCCTCCCCAAGGACATCTCTACAAAGAATCAGAAGCAGTCGAAGAGAAACCATCATCCACTCGACCATGAAGATGTGCTCACTCGACCACCTTGAAGACACTCGACCACCTTGAAGACACTCGACCACCAGAAGATGAGAAGCCCTCCACTCTGCAACGGTCAGGACTTAAACCATAGCTTTATGGGCATTAATAATACTTTATTGTAGACATTACCAGTAACGCCCCACCTATTGGGGAACGTAGCAATAATTCAAAATTTTCCTACATGTCACCAAGATCAATCTATGGAGTCATCTAGCAACGAGGGAGGAGTGGATATACATACCCTTGTAGATCGCGCGCGGAAGCGTTCAAGAGAACGGGGTTGATGGAGTCGTACTCGTCGTGATCCAAATCACCGATGATCCTAGCGCCGAACGGACGGGACCTCCGCGTTCAACACACGTATGGAGCAGCGACGTCTCCTCCTTCTTGATCCACCAAGGGGGAAGGAGAGGTTGATGGAGATCCAGCAGCACGACGGCGTGGTGGTGGAAGTAGCGGGATTCCAACAGGGCTTCGCCAAGCGCTGCGGGAGGAGGGAGATGTGTCATGGGAGGGAGAGGGAGGCGCCAGGGCTTAGGTGTGGCTGCCCTCCCTTTCCCCCACTATATATAGGGCCAAGGGAGAGGGGGGGGGTGCAGCCTTGGCCCTTCCTCCAAGGAAGGGTGCGGCCAGGGAGGAGTCCCTCCTCCCCAAGGCACGTAGGAGGTGCCT
This sequence comes from Triticum dicoccoides, assembly GCF_002162155.2. Classification (NCBI taxonomy): domain Eukaryota; kingdom Viridiplantae; phylum Streptophyta; class Magnoliopsida; order Poales; family Poaceae; genus Triticum; species Triticum dicoccoides. Next base: position 108,014,004 of record NC_041382.1, on the reverse strand, counting down.
TCCCCTTCTAGGACTCTTCCTTTCCCTTATCTCTTGGCGCATGGGCCTCTTGGGGCTGGTGCCCTTGGCCCATATAGGCCAAGGCACACACCCCTACAGCCCATGTGGCCCCCCGGGGCAGGTGGACCCCCTTGGTGGACCCCTGGACCCCTTTCGGCACTCCCGGTACAATACCGATAATGCGCGAAACTTTTCCGGCGACCAAAACAAGACTTCCCATATATAAATCTTTACCTATGGACCATTCCGGAACTCCTCGTGACGTCCGAGATCTAATCCGGGACTCCAAACAACTTTCGGGTTACCGCATACTAATATCTCTATAACCCTAGCGTCACCGAACCTTAAGTGTGTAGACCCTACGGGTTCGGGAGACATGCAGACATGACCGAGATGACTCTCCGGTCAATAACCAACAGCGGGATCTGGATACCCATGTTGGCTCCCACATGTTCCACGATGATCTCATCGGATGAACCACGATGTCAAGGACTTAATCAATCCCGTATACAATTCCCTTTGTCTATCAGTACGACACTTGCCCAAGATTCGATCGTCGGTATCCCGATACCTTGTTCAATCTCGTTACCGGCAAGTCTCTTTACTCGTTCTGTAACACATCATCCCGTGATAAACTCCTTGATCACATTGTGCACATTATGATGATGTCCTACCGAGTGGGCCCAGAGATACCTCTCCGTTTACACGGAGTGACAAATCCCAGTCTCGATTCGTGCCAACCCAACAGACACTTTCGGAGATATCTGTAGTGTACCTTTATAGCCATCCAGTTACGTTGTGACGTTTGGCACACCCAAAGCACTCCTATGGTATCCGGGAGTTGCACAATCTCATGGTCTAAGGAAATGATACTTGACATTAGAAAAGCTTTAGCATACGAACTACATGATCTTGTGCTAGGCTTAGGATTGGGTCTTTGTCCATCACATCATTCTGCTAATGATGTGATCCCGTTATCAATGACATCCAATGTCCATGGTCAGGAAACTGTAACCATCTATTGATCAACGAGCTAGTCAACTAGAGGCTTACTAGGGACATGGTGTTGTCTATGTATCCACACATGTATCTGAGTTTCCTATCAATACAATTCTAGCATGGATGATAAACAATTATCACGAACAAGGAAATATAATAATAATCAATTTATTATTGCCTCTAGGGCATATTTCCAACAGTCTCCCACTTGCACTAGAGTCAATAATCCAGTTCACATCGCTATGTGACTAACACTCAAGGTCACATCCCCATGTGACTAACACCCAAAGAGTTTACTAGAGTCAATAATCTAGTTCACATTACCATGTGATTAACACTCGATGAGTTCTGGGTTTGAACATGTTATGCTTGTGAGAGATGTTATAGTCAACGGGTCTAAATCTTTCAGATCCATATGTACTTCACAAATTTCTATGTCATCTTGTAGATGCAACTACTACGCTACATTTGGAGCTATTCCAAATAACTGTTCCACTATACGAATCCAGTTTACTACTCAGAATAATCTGGATTAGTGTCAAAGTTTGCATCGGCGTAACCCTTTACAACGAACTCTTTTACCACCTACATAATCGAGATAATTCCTTAGTCCATGAGTTACTAAGGATAACTTTGACCGCTGTCTTGTAATCCATTCTTGGATCACTCTTGTAACCCTTTACTGACTCATGGCAAGGCACATTTCAGGTGCGGTACATAGCATGGCATACCGTATAGAGCCTATGACAAAAGCATAGGGGACGACCTTCGTCCTTCCTCTTTCTTCTGCCGTGGTCGAGCTTTAAGTCTTAACTTCATACCTTACAACTCAGGCAAGAACTCCTTCTTTGACTGGTCCATCTTGAACACCTTCAATATCATGTCAAGGTATGTGCTAATTTGAAAGTACCATTAAGCGTTTTGATCTATCCTTATAGATCTTGATGCTCAATGTTCAAGTAGCTTAATCCAGGCTTTCCATTGAAAAACACTTTCCAGATAACCCTATATGCTTTCCAGAAATTCTACGTCATTTCTGATCAACAATATGTCAACAACATATATTCATCAGAAATTCTATAGTGCTCCCACTCACTTCTTTGGAAATACAAGTTTCTCATAAACTTTGTATACACCCAAAACTTTGATCATCTTATCAAAGCATACATTCCAACTCCGAGATGCTTACTCCAGTCCTTAGAAGGATTTCTGGAGCTTTGCATACTTATTAGCATCTTTCAGGATTAACAAAACCTTCCGGTTGTATCACATACAACCTTTCCTCAAAAATCGTCGAGGAAACAACGGTTTTTCGCATCCTGTCTGCAAGATTTCACAAATAATGCAGTAATTGCTAATATAATTCCAACAGACTCTTAGCATCGCTACGAGTGAGAAAGTCTCATCGCAGTCAACTCCTTGAACTTGTCGGAAAACATCTTAACGACAAGTCGAGCTTTCTTAATGTTGATACCTACCATCATTGTCCGTCTTCCTTTTAAAATCCATATGTACGTAACAGCCTTACGACCATCATGTAGTTCTCCCAAAGTCTACACTTTGTTTTCATATATGGATCCTCTCTCGGATTATATGGCCTCGAGCCATTTTGGAATCCAGGCCCACCATTGCTTCTCCATAGCTCGTAGGTTCATTGTTTTCTAGCAACATGACTTCCAAGACAGGATTACGTACCACTCTGAAGTAGTACGCATCCTTGTCATCCCACGAGGTTTGGTAGTGACTTGATCTGAAGTTTCATGATCACTATCATAAGCTTCCACTTCAATTGGTGTAGGTGCCACAGGAACAACTCCTGTGCCCTGCCACACACTAGTTGAAGAGACGGTTCAATAACCTCATCAAGTCTCCACCATCCTCCCACTCAATTCTTTCGAGAGAAACTTTTCCTCGAGAAAGGACCCGATTCTAGAAACAATCCCTTATTGCTTTCGGATCTGAGACAGGAGGTATACCCAATTGTTTTGGGTGTCCTATGAAGATGCATTTATCCGCTTTGGGTTCGAGCTTATCAGCCTAAAACTTTTTCACATAAGCGTCGCAGCCCCAAACTTTTAAGAAATGACAGCTTATGTTTCTCTAAACCATAGTTCATATGGTGTCATCTCGTTGGAATTACGTGGTGCCCTATTTAAAGTGAATGTGGTTGTCTTTAATGCCTAACCCATAAACTATCATGGTAATTCGATAAGAGACATCATGGTATGCATCATATCCAATAGGGTGCAATTATGATGTTCGGACACACCATCACACTATGGTGTTCCAGGCTGTATTAGTTGTGAAACAATTTCCACAATGTCTTAATTTTGTGCCAAACTCGTAATTCAGATATTCATCTCTATGATCATATCATAGATATTTTATCCTCTTGTCACGACGATCTTTCAACTTCACCCTGAAATTACTTGAACCTTTCAATAATTCAGACTCGTGATTCATCAAGTAAATATACTCAAAATCTACTCAAATCATCTGTGAAGTAAGAACATAACAATATCCACTACATGCCTCAGCACTCATTGGATTGCACACATCAAAATGTATTACTTCCAACAAGTTGCTTTCTAGTTCCACTTTACTGAAAACGAGGCCTTCAGTCATCTTGCCCATGTGGTATGATTTGCATGTCTCAAGTGATTCAAAATCAAGTGAGTCCAAATGGTCCATTTGCATGGAGTTTCTTCATGCATATACACCAATAGACATGGTTCGCATGTCTCAAACTTTTCAAAAACGAGTGAGCCCAAAGATCCATCAACATGGAGCTTCTTCATGCGTTTTATACTGATATGACTTAAGTGGCAGTGCCACAAGTAGGTGGTACTATCATTACTATCTTATATGAACATGTGTATCACTACGATCGAGATTCAATAAACCATTTATTTTAGGTGTAAGACCATTGAAGGTATTATTCAAATAAACAGATTAACCATTATTCTCTTTAAATGAATAACCGTATTGCGATAGACATAATCCAATCATGTCTATGCTCAACGCAAACACCAATCTCGATGGTAGAGGGAGTGTGCGATGCTTGATCATATCAACATTGGAAACACGTCCAACACATATCGTCAGCTCACCTTTAGCTAGTCTCCGTTTATTCCGTAGCTTTTATTTCGAGTTACTAACACTTAGCAACCGAACCGGTATCTAATACCCTGGTGCTACTAGGAGTACTAGTAAAGTACACATCAACACAATGTATATCCAATATACTTCTATCGACCTTGCCAGCCTTCTCATCTACCAAGTATCTAGGGTAATTCTACTCCAGTGGCTGTTCCCCTTATTACAGAAGCACTTAGTCTCGGGTTTGGGTTCAACCTTGGGTTTCTTCACTAGAGCAGCAGCTGAATTGCCGTTTCATGAAGTATCCCTTCTTGCCCTTGCCCTTCTTGAAACTAGTGGTTTCACCAACCATCAACAATTGATGCTCCTTCTTGATTTCTACTTTTGTGGTGTCAAACATCGCGAATATCTCAAGGATCATCATATATGTCCCTGATATATTATAGTTCATCACGAAGCTCTAGCAGCTTGGTGGTAATGACTTCGGAGAACCATCACTATTTCATCTGGAAGATCAACTCCCACTCGATTCAAGCAATTGTTGTACTCAGACAATCTGAGCACAAGTTCAACAATTGAGCTTTTCTCCCTTAGTTTGCAGGCTAAGAAAATCGTCAGAGGTCTTATACCTCTTGACGTGGGCATGAGCCTAAAATCCCAATTTCAGCCCTCGAAACATCTCATATGTTTCGCGACGTTTCAAAACGTCTTCGGTGCCTCAACTCTAAACCATTTAGCATTACGCACTGAACTATCATGTAGTCATCAAAACGTGTATGTCAGATGTTCGCAACATCCACAGACGACGTTCGAGGTTCAGCACACTGAGCGGTGCATTAAGGACATAAGCCTTCTACGAAGCAATGAGGACAATCCTCAGTTTACGGACCTAGTCCGCATAATTGCTACTATCATCTTTCAACTAAATTTTCTCTAGGAACATATCTAAATAGTAGAACTGAAGTGCGAGCTACGACATAATTTACGAAGACCTTTTGACTATGTTCAGGATAATTACGTTCATCTTGTGAACTACCACTCAGATAGACATCCCTCTAGTCATCTAAGTGATTACATGATCCGAGTCAACTAGGCCGTGTCCGATCATCACGTGAGACGGACTAGTCAACATCGGTGAACATCTTCATGTTGATCGTATCTACCATACGACTCATGCTCGACCTTTCGGTCTCTTGTGTTCCGAGGCCATGTCTGTACATGTTAGGCTCGTCAAGTCAACCTAAGTGTTTCGCATGTGTTCCGAGGCCATGTCTGTACATGCTAGGCTCATCACACCCGTTGTATTCGAACGTAAGAATCTATCACACCCGATCATCACGTGGTGCTTCGAAACGACGAACTTTCAACGGTGCACAGTTAGGGGGAACACCTTCTTGAAATTTTATGAGGGATCATCTTATTTACTACCGTCGTTCTAAGTAAACAAGATGCATAAACATGATAAACATCACATGCAATCAAATAGTGACATGATATGGCCATCATCACTTTGCTCCTCTTGATCTCCATCTTCGGGGCTCCATGATCATCATCGTCACCGGCATGACACCATGATTTCCATCATCATGATCTCTATCATCGTGTCTTCATGAAGTTGTCTTGTCAACTATTACTTCTACTACTACAGCTAACGGTTAGCAATAAAGTAAAGTAATTACATGACGTTTATGTTGACACGTAGGTCATAAATAAATTAAGACAACTCCTATGGCTCCTGCCAGTTGTCATACTCATCGACATGCAAGTCGTGATTCCTATTACAAGAACATGATCAATCTCATACATCACATATATCATTCATCACATCCTTTTGGCTATATCACATCACATAGCATACCCTGCAAAAACAAGTTAGACGTCCTCTAATTGTTGTTTGCATGTTTTACGTGGCTGCTATGGGTTTCTAGCAAGAACGTTTCTTACCTACGCAAAAACCACAACGTGATATGCCAATTGCTATTTACCCTTCATAAGGACCCTTTTCATCGAATCCGATCCGACTAAAGTGGGAGAGACAGACACCCGCTAGCCACCTTATGCAACTAGTGCATGTCAGTCGGTGGAACCAGTCTCACGTAAGAGTACGTGTAAGGTCGGTCCGGGCCGCTTCATCCCACAATGCCACCGAATAAAGATTAGACTAGTAACGGTAAGCATATTGAACAAAATCGACGCCCACAACTACTTTGTGTTCTACTCATGCATAGAAACTATGCATAGACCTAGCTCATGATGCCACTGATGGGGAACGTAGCAATAATTCAAAATTTTCCTACGTGTCACCAAGATCAATCTATGGAGTCATCTAGCAATGAGGGAGGAGTGGATCTACATACCCTTGTAGATCGCGCGCGGAAGCGTTCAAGAGAACGGGGTTGATGGAGACGTACTCGTCGTGATCCAAATCACCGATGATCCTAGCGCCGAACGGATGGCACCTCCGCGTTCAACACACGTATGGAGCAGCGATGTCTCCTCCTTCTTGATCCAGCAAGGGGGAAGGAGAGGTTGATGGAGATCCAGTAGCACGACGGCGTGGTGGTGGAAGTAGCGGGATTCCAACAGGGCTTCGCCATGCGCTGCGGGAGGAGGGAGATGTGTCATGGGAGGGAGAGGGAGGCGCCAGGGCTTAGGTGTTGGGGAACGTAGCAATAATTCAAAATTTTCCTACGTGTCACCAAGATCAATCTATGGAGTCATCTAGCAACGAGGGATGAGTGGATCTACATACCCTTGTAGATCGCGCACGGAAGCGTTCAAGAGAACGGGGTTGATGGAGTCGTACTCGTCGTGATCCAAATCACCGATGATCCTAGCGCCAAACGGACGGCACCTCCGCGTTCAACACACGTACGGAGCAGCGACGTCTCCTCCTTCTTGATCCAGCAAGGGGGGAGGAGAGGTTGATGGAGATCCAGCAGCATGACGGCGTGGTGGTGGAAGTAGCGGGATTCCAACAGGGCTTCGCCAAGCGCTGCGGGAGGAGGGAGATGTGTCATGGGAGGGAGAGGGAGGCGCCAGGGCTCAGGTGTTGCTGCCCTCCCTTCCCCCACTATATATAGGGCCAAGGGAGAGGGGGGGGGGGCGCAGCCTTGGCCCTTCCTCCAAGGAAGGGTGCGGCCAAGGGAGGAGTCCCTCCTCCCCAAGGCACCTCGGAGGTGCCTTCCCCCTTTAGGACTCTTCCTTTCCCTCTTCTCTTGGTGCATGGGCCTCTTGGGGCTGGTGCCCTTGGCCCATATAGGCCAAGGCGCACCCCCTACAGCCCATGTGGCCCCTCGGGGCAGGTGGCCCCACCCGGTGGACCCCCGGGACCCTTCCGGTGGTCCCGGTACAATACCGGTAACCCCGAAACTTGTCCCGATGGCTGAAATAGCACTTCCTATATATAATTCTTTACCTCCGGACCATTCCGGAACTCCTCGTGACGTTCGGGATCTCATCCGGGACTCCGAACAACATTCGGGTTACTGCATACTAATATCTCTATAACCCTAGCGTCACCGAACCTTAAGTGTGTAGACCCTACGGGTTCGGGAGACATGCAGACATGACCGAGATGACTCTCTGGTCAATAACCAACAGCGGGATCTGGATACCCATGTTGGCTCCCACATGTTCCATGATGATCTCATCGGATGAACCACGATGTCAATGACTTAATCAATCCCGTATACAATTCACTTTGTCTATCGGTACGATACTTGCCCGAGATTCGATCGTCGGTATCCCGATACCTTGTTCAATCTCGTTATCGGCAAGTCTCTTTACTCGTTTCGTAACACATCATCCCGTGATCAACTCCTTGATCACATTGTGCACATTATGATGATGTCCTACCGAGTGGGCCCAGAGATACCTCTCCGTTTACACGGAGTGACAAATCCCAGTCTCGATTCGTGCCAACCCAACAGACACTTTCGGAGATACCTGTAGTGTACCTTTATAGCCACCCAGTTACGTTGTGATGTTTGGCACACCCAAAGCACTCCTACGGTATCCGGGAGTTGCACAATCTCATGGTCTAAGGAAATGATACTTGACATTAGAAAAGCTTTAGCATACGAACTACATGATCTTGTGCTAGGCTTAGGATTGGGTCCTGTCCATCACATCATTCTCCTAATGATGTGATCCCGTTATCAATGACATCCAATGTCCATGGTCAGGAAACCGTAACCATCTATTGATCAACGAGCTAGTCAACTAGAGGCTTACTGGGGACATGGTGTTGTCTATGTATCCACACATGTATCTGAGTTTCCTATCAATACAATTCTAGCATGGATAATAAACGATTATCATGAACAAGGAAATATAATAATAACTAATTTATTATTGCCTCTAGGGCATATTTCCAACAGTCTCCCACTTGCACTAGAGTCAATAATCCAGTTCACATCGATATGTGATTAACACTCAAGGTCACATCCCCATGTGACTAACACCCAAAGAGTTTACTAGAGTCAATAATCTAGTTCATATTACCATGTGATCAACACTCGATGAGTTCTGGGTTTGATCATGTTATGCTTGTGAGAGATGTTATAGTCAACGGGTCTGAATCTTTCAGATCCGTGTGTGCTTTACAAATCTCTATGTCATCTCCCAGATGCAGCTACCACGTTCTATTTGGAGCTATTCCAAATAACTGTTCTACTATACGAATCCAGTCTACTACTCAGAATAATCTGGATTAGTGTCAAAGTTTGCATCCGCGTAACCCTTTACGACGAACTCTTTTACCACCACCATAATCGAGAAAATTCCTTAGTCCACTAATTACTAAGGATAACTTTGACCGCTGTCCTGTGATCCATTCTTGGATCACTCTTGTACCCCTTGACTGACTCATGGCAAGGCACACTTCAGGTGCGGTACACAGCATAGCATACTGTAAAGAGCCTATGATAAAAGCATAGGGGACGAACTTCGTCCTTTCTCTCTATTCTGCCGTGGTCGAGCTTTAAGTCTTAACTTCATACCTTACAACTCAGGCAAGAACTCCTTCTTTGACTGATCCATCTTGAACACCTTCAAGATCATGTCAAGGTATGTGCTCAATTGAAAGTACCATTAAGCGTTTTGATCTATCCTTATAGATCTTGATGCTCAATGTTCAAGTAGCTTAATCCAGGCTTTCCATTGAAAAACACTTTCCAAATAACCCTATATGCTTTCCAGAAATTCTACGTCATTTCTGATCCATAATATGTCAACAACATATACTCATCAGAAATTCTATAGTGCTCCCACTCACTTCTTTGGAAATACAAGTTTCTCATAAACTTTGTATACACCCAAAATCTTTGATCATCTCATCAAAGCATACATTCCAACTCCGAGATGCTTACTCCAGTCCTTAGAAGGATTGCTGGAGCTTTGCATACTTAGTAGCATCTTTCAGGATTGACAAAACCTTCCGGTTGTATCACATACAACCTTTCCTCAAGAAAATCGTCGTGGAAACAATGTTTTTTGACATCCTATCTGCAAGATTTCATAAATAATGCAGTAATTGCTAATATAATGCCAACAGACTCTTAGCATCGCTACGAGTGAGAAAGTCTCATCGTAGTCAACTCCTTGAACTTGTCGGAAAACATCTTAACGACAAGTCGAGCTTTCTTAATGGTGATACTTACCATCATTGTCCGTCTTCCTTTTAAAATCCATATGTACCTAACAGCCTTACGACCATCAAGTAGTTCTTCCAAAGTCTACACTTTGTTTTCATACATGGATCCTATCTCGGATTTTATGGCCTCGAGCCATTTATCGGAATCCGGGCCCACCATCGCTTCTCCATGGCTCGTAGGTTCATTGTTGTCTAGCAACATGACTTCCAAGACAGGATCACGTACCACTCTGAAGTAGTACGCATCCTTGTCATCCCACGAGGTTTGGTAGTGACTTGATCTGAAGTTTCATGATCACTATCATAAGCTTCCACTTCAATTGTTGTAGGTGCCACAGGAACAACTTCCTGTGCCCTGCCACACACTAGTTGAAGAGACAGCTCAATAACCTCATCAAGTCTCCACCATCCTCCCACTCAATTCTTTCGAGAGAAACTTTTCCTCGACAAAGGACCCGATTCTAGAAACAATCCCTTATTGCTTTCGAATCTGAGACATGAGGTATACCCAACTGTTTTGGGTGTCCTATGAAGATGCATTTATCCGCTTTGGGTTCGAGCTTATCAGCCTGAAACTTTTTCACATAAGCGTCTTAGCCCCAAACTTCTAAGAAATGACAGCTTAGGTTTCTCTAAACCACGGTGTCATCTCATCGGAATTACGTGGTGCCCCTTTTAAAGTGAATGTGGTTGTCTCTAATGCCTAACCCATAAACTATTGTGGTAATTCGATAAGAGACATCACGGTATGCATCATATCCAATAGGGTGCAGTTATGATGTTCGGACACACCATCACACTATGGTGTTCCAGGCTGTATTAGTTGTGAAACAATTTCCACAATGTCTTAATTCTATGCCAAACTCGTAATTCAGATATTCACCTCTATGATCATATCATAGATATTTTATCCTCTTGTTACGACGATCTTTCAACTTCACCCTGAAATTACTTGAACCTTTCAATAATTCAGACTCGTGATTCATCAAGTAAATATACTCAACATCTACTCAAATCATCTGTGAAGTAAGAACATAACGATATCCACTACATGCCTCAGCACTCATTGGACTGCACACATCAAAATGTATTACTTCCAACAAGTTTCTTTCTAGTTCCATTTTACTGAAAACGAGGCTTTCAGTCATCTTGCCCATGTGGTATGATTTGCATGTCTCAAGTGATTCAAAATCTAGTGAGTCCAAACGGTCCATTTGCATGGAGTTTCTTCATGCATATACACCAATAGACATAGTTCGCATGCCTCAAACTTTTCAAAAACGAGTGAGTCCAAAGATCCATCAACATGGAGCCTCTTCATGCGTTTTATACCGATATGACTTAAGTGGCAGTGCCACAAGTAGGTGGTACTACCATTACTATCTTATATCTTTTGGCATGAACATGTGTATCACTATAATCGAGATTCAATGAACCATTCATTTTAGGTGCAAGACCATTGAATGTATTATTCAAATAAACAGAGTAACCGTTATTCTCCTTAAATGAATAACCGTATTGCGATAGACATAATCCAATCATGTCTATGCTCAACGCAAACACCAATCTCGATGGTAGAGGGAGCGTGCGATGCTTGATCATATCAACATTGGAAACACTTCCAACACATATCGTCAGCTCACCTTTAGCTAGTCTCCGTTTATTCCGTAGCTTTTATTTCGAGTTACTAACACTTAGCAACCGAACCGGTATCTAATACCCTGGTGCTACTAGGAGTACTAGTAAAGTACACATCAACACAATGTATATCCAATATACTTCTATCGACCTTGCCAGCTTTCTTATCTACCAAGTATCTAGGGTAATTCTGCTCCAGTGGCTGTTCCCTTTATTACAGAAGCACTTAGTCTTGGGTTTGGGTTCAACCTTGGGTTTCTTCACTAGAGCAGCAACTGATTTGCCGTTTCATGAAGCATCCCTTTTTGCCCTTGCCCTTCTTGAAACTAGTGGTTTCACCAACCATCAACAATTGATGCTCCTTCTTGATCTCTACTTTTGTGGTGTCAAACATCGCGAATATCTCAAGGATCATCATATATGTCCCTGATATATTATAGTTCATCACGAAGCTCAAGCATCTTGGTGGTAATGACTTCGGAGAACCATCACTATTTCATCTGGAAGATCAACTCCCACTCGATTCAAGCGATTGTTGTACTCAGACAATCTGAGCACAAGTTCAACAATTGAGCTTTTCTCCCTTAGTTTGCAGGCTAAGAAAATCGTCGGAGGTCTTATACCTCTTGATGTGGGCCCGAGCCTGAAATCCCAATTTCAGCCCTCGAAACATCTCATATGTCTCGCGACGTTTTAAAACGTCTTCGGTGCCTCAACTCTAAACCGTTTAACTGAACTATCACGTAGTTATCAAAATGTGTATGTCAGATGTTCGCGACATCCACAGACAATGTTCGAGGTGCAGCACACTGAGCGGTGCATTAAGGACATAAGCCTTGTATGAAGCAATGAGGACAAACCTCAGTTAACGGACCTAGTCCGCATAATTACTACTATCAACTTTCAACTAAATTTTCTCTAGGAACATATCTAAACAGTAGAACTGAAGCGCGAGCTACGACATAATTTGTGAAGACCTTTTGACTATGTTCAGGATAATTAAGTTCATCTTGTGAACTCCCACTCAGATAGACATCCCTCTAGTCATCTAAGTGATTACATGATCCGAGTCAACTAGGCCGTGTCTGATCATCACGTGAGATGGACTAGTCATCATCGGTGAACATCTTCATGTTGATCGTATCTACCATACGACTCATGCTCGACCTTTCGGTCTCTTGTGTTCCGAGGCCATGTCTGTACATGCTAGGCTCGTCAAGTCAACCTAAGTGTTTCGCGTGTGTAAATCTGTCTTACACCCATTGTATGTGAACGTTAGAATCTAACACCCGATCATCACGTGGTGCTTAGAAACAATGAACTGTCGCAACGGTGCACAGTTAGGGGGAACACTTTCTTGAAATTTAATGAGGGATCATCTTATTTACTACCGTCGTTCTAAGCAAATAAGATGCAAAAACATGATAAACATCACATGCAATCAAATAGTGACATGGTATGGCCATCATCACTTTGCTCCTTTTGATCTCCATCTTCGGGGCTCCATGATCATCATCGTCACCGGCATGACACCATGATCTCCATCATCATGATCTCCATCATCGTGTCTTCATGAAGTTGTCTCGTCAACTATTACTTCTACTACTACAGCTAACGGTTAGCAATAAAGTAAAGTAATTACATGACGTTTATGTTGACACGCAGGTCATAAATAAATTAAGACAACTCCTATGGCTCCTGCCGGTTGTCATACTCATCGACATGCAAGTCGTGATTCCTATTACAAGAACATGATCAATCTCATGCATCACATATATCATTCATCACATCCTTTTGGCCATATCACATCACATAGCATACCCTGCAAAAACAAGTTAGACGTCCTCTAATTGTTGTTTGCATGTTTTACGTGGCTGCTATGGGTTTCTAGCAAGAACGTTTCTTACCTACGCAAAAACCACAACGTGATATGCCAATTGCTATTTACCCTTCATAAGGACCCTTTTCATTGAATCCGATTCGACTAAAGTGGGAGAGACAGACACCCACTAGCCACCTTATGCAACTAGTGCATGTCAGTCGGTGGAACCAGTCTCACGTAAGAGTACGTGTAAGGTCTGTCCGGGCCGCTTCATCCCACAATGCCGCCGAATCAAGATTGGACTAGTAACGGTAAGCATATTGAACAAAATCAACGCCCACAACTACTTTGTGTTCTACTCGTGCATAGTAACTACGCATAGACCTAGCTCATGATGCCACTGTTGGGGAAAGTAGCTATAATTCAAAATTTTCCTACGTGTCACCAAGATCAATCTATGGAGTCATCTAGCAACGAGGGAGGAGTGGATCTACATACCCTTGTAGATCGCGCGCGGAAGCGTTCAAGAGAACGGGGTTGATGGAGTCGTACTCGTCGTGATCCAAATCACCGATGATCCTAGCGCCGAATGGATGGCACCTCCGCGTTCAACACACGTACGGAGCAGCGACGTCTCCTCCTTCTTGATCTAGCAAGGGGGGAGGAGAGGTTGATGGAGATCCAGCAGCATGACGGCGTGGTGGTGGAAGTAGCGGGATTCCAACAGGGCTTCGCCAAGCGCTGTGGGAGGAGGGAGATGTGTCATGGGAGGGAGAGGGAGGCACCAGGGCTCAGGTGTTGCTGCCCTCCCTTCCCCCACTATATATAGGGCCAAGGGAGAGGGGGGGCGCAGCCTTGCCCCTTCCTCCAAGGAAGGGTGCGGCCAAGGGAGGAGTCCCTCCTCCCCAAGGCACCTCGGAGGTGCCTTCCCCCTTTAGGACTCTTCCTTTCCCTCTTCTCTTGGCGCATGGGCCTTTTGGGGCTGGTTCCCTTCGCCCATATAGGCCAAGGCGCACCCCATACAGCCCATGTGGCCCCCCAGGGCAGGTGGCCCCACCCGGTGGACCCCCGGGACCCTTCCGGTGGTCCCGGTACAATACCGGTGACCCCGAAACTTGTCCCGATGGCCGAAATAGCACTTCCTATATATAATTCTTTACCTCCGGACCATTCCGGAACTCCTCGTGACGTCCCGGATCTCATCTGGGACTCCGAACAACATTTAGGTTACCGCATACTAATATCTCTATAACCCTAGCGTCATCGAACCTTAAGTGTGTAGACCCTACGGGTTCGGGAGACATGCAGACATGATCGAGATGACTCTCCGGTCAATAACCAACAGCGGGATCTGGATACCCATGTTGGCTCCCACATGTTCCATGATGATCTCATCGGATGAACCACGATGTCAAGGACTTAATCAATCCCGTATACAATTCCCTTTGTCTATCGGTACGATACTTGCCCGAGATTCGATCGTCGGTATCCCGATACCTTGTTCAATCTCGTTACCTGAAAGTCTCTTTACTCGTTTCGTAACACATCATCCCGTGATCAACTCCTTGATCACATTGTGCACATTATGATGATGTCCTACCGAGTGGGCCCAGAGATACCTCTCCGTTTACACGGAGTGACAAATCCCAGTCTCGATTCGTGCCAACCCAACAGACACTTTCAGAGATACCTGTAGTGTACCTTTATAGCCACCCAGTTACGTTGTGACGTTTGGCACACCCAAAGCACTCCTACGGTATCCGGGGATTGCACAATCTCATGGTCTACGGAAATGATACTTGACATTAGAAAAGCTTTAGCATACGAACTACATGATCTTGTGCTAGGCTTAGGATTGGGTCCTGTCCATCACATCATTCTCCTAATGATGTGATCCCGTTATCAATGACATCCAATGTCCATGGTCAGGAAACCGTAACCATCTATTGATCAACGAGCTAGTCAACTAGAGGCTTACTAGGGACATGGTGTTGTCTATGTATCCACACATGTATCTGAGTTTCCTATCAATACAATTCTAGCATGGATAATAAACGATTACCATGAACAAGGAAATATAATAATAACTAATTTATTATTGCCTCTAGGGCATATTTCCAACATTAGGTGTGGCTGCCCTCCCTTTCCCCCACTATATACAGGGCCAAGGGAGAGGGGGGCGCAGCCTTGGCCCTTCCTCCAAGGAAGGGTGCGGCCAGGGAGGAGTCCCTCCTCCCCAAGGCACCTAGGAGGTGCCTTCCCCTTCTAGGACTCTTCCTTTCCCTTATCTCTTGGCGCATGGGCCTCTTGGGGCTGGTGCCCTTGTCCCATATAGGCCAAGGCACACACCCCTACAGCCCATGTGCCCCCCCGGGGCAGGTGGACCCCCTTGGTGGACCCCCGGACCCCTTTCGGCACTCCCGGTACAATACAGATAATGCACGAAACTTTTCCGGCGACCAAAACAAGACATCCCACATATAAATCTTTACCTCCGGACCATTCCGGAACTCCTCGTGACGTCCGAGATCTCATCCGGGACTCCGAACAACTTTCGGGTTACCGCATACTAATATCTCTATAACCCTAGCGTCACCGAACCTTAAGTGTGTAGACCCTACGGGTTCGGGAGACATGCAGACATGACCGAGATGACTCTCCGGTCAATAACCAACAGCGGGATCTGGATACCCATGTTGGCTCCCACATGTTCCACGATGATCTCATCGGATGAACCACGATGTCAAGGACTTAATCAATCCCGTATACAATTCCCTTTGTCTATCGGTACAACACTTGCCCGAGATTCGATCGTCGGTATCCCGATACCTTGTTCAATCTCGTTACCAGCAAGTCTCTTTACTCGTTCCGTAACACATCATCCCGTGATAAAGTCCTTGATCACATTGTGCATATTATGATGATGTCCTACTGAGTGGGCCCAGAGATACCTCTCCGTTTACACGGAGTGACAAATCCCAGTCTCAATTCGTGCCAACCCAACAGACACTTTCGGAGATACCTGTAGTGTACCTTTATAGCCACCCAGTTACGTTGTGACGTTTGGCACACCCAAAGCACTCCTACGGTATCCGGGAGTTGCACAATCTCATGGTCTAAGGAAATGATACTTGACATTAAAAAGCTTTAGCATACGAACTACATGATCTTGTGCTAGGCTTAGGATTGGGTCTTTGTCCATCACATCATTCTCCTAATGATGTGATCCCGTTATCAATGACATCCAATGTCCATGGTCAGGAAACCGTAACCATCTATTGATCAACGAGCTAGTCAACTAGAGGCTTACTAGGGACATGGTGTTGTCTATGTATCCACACATGTATCTGAGTTTCCTATCAATACAATTCTAGCATGGATGATAAACGATTATCACGAACAAGGAAATATAATAATAATCAAGTTATTATTGCCTCTAGGGCATATTTACAACACCACCTATATGAACATTGAACCCTGTGTGACGGAGGGGAGCTGGGGTCCTGGCGCACTCTATATAAGCCACCCCCTCCTCTGGGACAAGGGTTCGCACTTTCTGTAATTCACACACATATATTCAGTCGACCGCCTCAGGGCTCCGAGACGTAGGGCTGTTACTTCCTCCGAGAAGGGCCTGAACTCGTAAAACTCGTGTGTACAACTCCTCCATAGCTAGGATCTTGCCTCTACATTCTCACCCCTACTCTACTGTCAGTCTTAGAACCACGACAGTTGGCGCCCACCTTGGGGCAGGTGCCTTAGTGACTTGTTGAAGAAGTTGCGATTTTTCCGATCCCCGTCATCATGTTTCCAGGCGGAGGTTTGGTTGAGGGCCGCGAGATCTATCTCGACGCGCTCGTGTTTGTCGCCGATGACTCCGCTTGGCTTCAAAAGGCTCCACGCGATGCCGACGCGCTCCCCGCCCACGGGGCGACGCACTTTCGCGCGTTCGTCCGCGGCGTCCTCCTGCGGTAACCGTCGACCCAGTACCAGTCGACTCCATCAGCTTCCCCCTCCCTGCGGCTCGCCGGAGCAAACGCTCCGGTCGGTCGAGGCTTCAGCGGTGGGTGAGGCATGTGGTGGACCGCAAGTCAGCCACCCCTCAAGTCGCGGCGATCGAGCCCGACGAAACTCTCTACGGCCTGTTCAATCTGTCGACTGACTTCGTAGAGACCTCATCCGAGTGGGACAGCAGCGACCCAGCGGCTGAAGTTCTGATGGTCAATGGACCACGCAGCCCTCCTGGCTTCAACCGTGAAGACGGAGGCGACGGGAACGGCAATCCGTCGTGCGTTCACGAGGAGTACCGCCCCGAACCCCTCTCCTCGCAGCAGAGGGAGGAACTTCGCCGCATGGAGGGCACTTGCAAACGGCCGACAGGTTTGACAGAGTTACCATGTTGTGTTCAGAAGCCGAATGAAACTTTGAGGGATTATATCCAGAGATGGATCACCCAACACCACACGGTAGAAGATGTGTCAGATCATCAGGCAATTTGTGCCTTTAAGGAAGGCATGAGGTATAGGGAGTTGAATATGAAATTCGGCCAGACATGAAATATGACTCTGGCTCGGATGATGCAAATTGCCACCAAGTATGCCAATGGTGAAGTAGAAGAGCGACTCCGGAGCGGCAAGCACAAAGCAGTTGCCCACGAAGCCGGAGGAGGAAACTCCGGTCGGAAACAGAAGCGCAAGGCTGAGCCAACTGCTCCAGGTGAAGCTTTGGCTGTGGTTCAAGGAAAGTTCAAGGGGAAGCCCAAAGGGCCATGGAACCCCAAGAAAGTAAAATATCAAGATGGGAATGATGTGTTGGATCTGCCATGCCATATCCACACCAAAAAAGATGAAGAAGGTAATTTCATTTACCCGAAGCATACCACTCGGCAGTGTCGGCTCCTAATCCAGCAGTTCCGAGAGAAACAACCCAAGGAAAAGGAGAAAGAAGCAGACAAGGCTAAGGATGAGGAAGAGGATGATGATGGTTATCCCCACGTGAATTCCACTCTGATGATTTTTGCTGACGTTGAGAGAAAAAGTCGATTGAAAGTCATCAACAGAGAAGTGAACATGGTCGCTCCGGCGACACCCAGTTACTTGAAGTGGTCGCAGATTGCCATTACATTCGACCAGTCTGATCATCCAGCGCACATCGCCACCCCTGGGAGGCAAGCACTGGTGGTCGACCCGGTGGTCGAAGGCACTCAACTGACAAAGGTCCTGATGGACGGTGGCAGTGGCCTGAACATACTGTATGCAGAAACGTTGAAGGGAATGGGCATCCCGATGTCCAAGCTCAGTGAAAGCCATATGAGTTTCCATGAGGTCATTCCAGGCAAGAAGGCTGCATCCCTCAGTCAGATTGCACTCGACGTTGTTTTGGGTGATTCCAAAAATTACCGCAAAGAAAAGTTGACATTTGAAGTTGTGGATTTCTAGAGTGCTTATCACGCAATTCTGGGCAGGCCAGCTTATGCACGGTTTATGGCTCGACCATGTTACGTGTACCTCAAACTGAAGATGCCTGGTCCCAGAGGGGTGATCACTATCTCTGGCAATCGGAAGAAGGCAGAAGAGTGCTTCCAGAAGGGCTCAAAGATCGCCGATGCCCAGATGGTCGTGGTAGAATTGCAAGAATACCAGAAAAATGCAGATCCGAGTGACTTGTTGCAAGCCAAGAAGCCAGCCACAGATTCAGCATTCCAGTCGTTTGGTGAAACGAAGTCGATTCACATTCACCCGACAGATCCCAATGCTGCTCCGACTCACATTTCAACCTCACTCGACTCCAAATAGGAAGAAGCGCTCATCCAGTTCCTCCGTGAGAACTGGGACATCTTTGCATGGAAGCCTTCTGTCATGCCGGGTGTTCCCAGGGGACTGGCTGAGCATCGTTTGCGAGTCGACCCGAAGGTGAAACCAGTTAAAGAGCATCTTCGACGGTCCGCCGTCCAGAAAAGAAAGGCAATCGGTGAAGAGGTGGCTCGGCTTTTGGTAGCTGAGTTTATCCGAGAGATTTATCACTCCGAGTGGTTAGCCAATGTTGTCATGGTCCCAAAGAAAGACGACTCACTTCGTATGTGTATTGATTTCAAGCATATCAGTCGGGTGTGCCTGAAAGATCACTTCCATCTCCCTCACATCGATCAGATAGTCGACTCGACTGCAGGGTGCGAGCGTTTGTCCTTTTTGGACGCCTACTCCGGGTACCACCAGATCCGTCTGTATGGGTACGACGAAATAAAGACAGCCTTTATCACCCCGTTTGGGTGCTTCTGTTATGTCACAATGCCATTCGGTTTGAAGAACGCCAGAGCCACATTCATGAGGATGATTCAGAAGTGCCTGCTCACTCAGATCAGTCAGAATGTGGAAGCATACATGGATGACATTGTGGTCAAGTCACGTAAAGGTTCTGACCTAATGACTGACCTTGCTGAAACCTTTGCCAACCTCAGAAGGTATGATATCAAGCTCAATCCATCAAAGTGCACGTTTGGAGTTCCAGGCAGAAAGTTATCAGTTTTCTTATTTCCAAACGAGGAATCGATGCTAACCCAGAGAAAGTAGGCACTATACTCCGAATGAAGCGCCCTGTGCGTGTGCATGATGTCCATAAGCTTACTGGTTGCTTGGCCGCCCTAAGTCGATTCATTTCTCGCCTCGGTGAAAAGGCACTGCCTCTTTACCGACTGATGAAGAAATCAGACAAGTTCGAGTGGACCCCAGAAGCTGATGCAGCGTTTGTAGAGCTAAAAGCCCTGCTTTCCACCCAGTCGGTGCTTGCTGCTCCAATCAGGAAAGAGCCTCTACTGCTTTATATAGCAGCCACTGGACAAGTCGTCTGTACATTACTTACGGTCGAGCGGGAAGAAGAAGGAAAAGCTTATAAGGTTCAACACCCAGTTTATTATATTTCTGAAGTCTTGAACCCGTCAAAGCAGAGATATCCTCATCATCAGAAGCTTGTCTATGGGATTTACATGACCACGAAGAAGGTTGCACACTATTTCTCGGATCACTCTGTTACAGTCGTCAGCGACGCTCCATTGTCAGAGATTCTGCACAATAGAGATGCAACTGGTCGAGTGGCCAAATGGGCGATTGAACTCCTTCCCTTGGATATCAAGTTTGAGGCAAAGAAAGCTATCAAGTCCCAAGCAATAGCAGATTTCCTCGCCGAGTGGATCGAACATCAACTGCCGACTCAAGTTCACTCTGAGCACTAGACCATGTTCTTTGACGGATCCAAGATGCTGAACGGTTCTGGTACTGGAGTAGTTCTGGTATCCCCCTGAGGAGACAAGCTCAGATATGTCCTCCGGATTCACTTTGATTCCTCCAACAATGAAGCAGAATATGAAGCACTCCTATATGGGTTGCGCATGGCCATCTCACTCGGCGCCCGTCGCCTCATGGTCTATGGCGACTCAGATTTGGTAGTTAATCAAGTGATGAAGGAGTGGGACGTCAGAAGCCCAGCCATGACTGGTTACTGCAACACGGTGAGAAAGCTTGAGAAGAAGTTTGAGGGGTTAGAACTCCACCACATACCCCAACTGAAAAATCAAGCAGCCGACGATTTGGCAAAGATAGGTTCCAAGAGAGAAGCCATTCCCAACAATGTGTTTTTGGAGCATATTCACTCGCCGAGAGTTCAGGAAGATCCTTTTACTGAAGAGCCCCCGCAACCTAAGAGCGCCACAGATCCGACTGAAGTCGAGGTCCCAGCTGTGGTCGACCTGATCATGGAGGTTCTGGCCATTAATCCCGACTAGACGGTGCCCTACATTGCGTACATCCTCAGGAAATAACTCCCGGAGGATGAAGAAGAGGCTCGACAGATCGTCCGTCGATCCAAGGCCTTTACTGTGATAAGAGGGTAGCTGTTCAGGGAAAGCGTGACTGGAGTCGGTCAGAAATGCATAACACCAGAAGAAGGTCGAATGATCCTCGATGACATCCACTCGGGGACCTGTGGTCATCATGCGTCCTCTCGGGCCATCGTGGCTAAAGCATACCGAGCTGGATTCTATTGGCCATGAGCAAATGAAATGGCGAAAGACATAGTTGACAGATGTGAAGGCTACCAGTTTTACCCCGACATGTCTCACAAGCCAGCGTCAGCCCTGAAGACCACCCACCTCATTTGGCCCTTTGCTGTTTGGGAACTGGATATGGTTGGACCACTGAGAACTGGCAGGAGCAGCTTCACTCATGTGCTCATTGCAGTCGACAAGTTTACCAAATGGATCGAAGCTAAACCTATCAAGAACCTTGATGCTAGCACCGCTGTCAGTTTTATCAGAGAATTGACATTCAGATATGGAGTCCCACACATCATCATCATGGACAACAGATCGAACTTTGATTCCGACGAGTTCAGAGCTTTCTGCGCCTCTCAGGGCACTCGAGTCGACTATGCTTCTATCGCTCACCCGCAGTCGAACGGACAAGCAGAAAGAGCCAATGGCCTAATTCTCAAAGGACTGAAATCCTGACTGATGCGTGACCTCAAACACGCAGCAGGCGCTTGGGTTGATGAACTTCCGTTGGTTCTGTGGGGTTTGAGGACAACTCCTAATCGGTCGACTGGACGAACTCCTTTCTTCTTAGTCTATGGAGCCGAAGCTGTTTTGCCAAGTGATCAGCTCCACATTGCACCCCGAGTTGAGCTATTCTCTGAAGAGGAAGCAAAGCAGGCCTGGTAAGATTTAGTCGATCTCTTAGAGGAGGAAAGAGAGATGGCCTTGATCCGCTCGACCATTTATCAGCAAGACCTGCATCGATTCCACGCCAAAAATGTGAGGGGTCGAGCTTTTCAAGAAGGAGACCTGGTTCTTCGAGTGGATCAACATAAACCACACAAGCTTGCCCCGACCTGGGAGGGCCCCTTCATCATCACCAAAGTTCTCCACAATGGAGCATACCATCTTTACAGTATTGAGCATCAGAAAGACGAGCCACGGGCTTGGAACGCGGAGCTGCTCTGCCCCTTTTATACTTAAGCACTCGTTCGAATAAAATGTAATAAGAAACACCTTTGTAATTTGTTTATCAAGGACAAGAGCTTATGGTCCTATCATTCGATTGCTGTGTTCTTATTTACTTCTGAAATCCCCCAGTGGGTGGGCTTAGTCGCGAATCTGTTTCACCTAAGTTCGAAAGAAAATTCTACCGAGTGGAGAGCAATCCTCCCACTCGGGGGCTTAGCTGCAGTCCAGCACTCGCCTAAGTTCTCTCACTAGGAGGCTTAGCTGCAGTCCGGTACTCGCCTAAGTTTGAAAAAATCCTACCGAGTGGAGAGCAATCCTCCCACTCGGGGGCTTAGCTGCAGTCCAGCACTCGCCTAAGTTCTCTCACTAGGAGACTTAGCTACAGTCCAGTACTCGCCTAAGTTTGAAACATATCCCTATCCGCAAGGACGATGAGGTGCAGGTCGACTGCAACCTTCTCCTTCGGAGCTGCGGCACAAGTACAACGTCCGTTCCATCCCCATCCGCAAGGATGACGAGGTGCAGGTCGACCGCAACCTTCTCCTTCGGAGCTACGACACAAGTACAACGTCCATTCCATCACTACCCGTAAGGATGACGAGGTGCAGGTCGACTGCAACCTTCTCCTTTGGAGCTACGGCACAAGTACAACATTCGCTCCATCCCTATCCACAAGGACGACGAGGTGCAGGTCGACTTCAACCTTCTCCTTCGGAGCTACGACACAAGTACAATGTCCGCTCCATCCCTATCCGCAAGGACGACGAGGTGCAGGTCGACTGCAACCTTCTCCTTCGGAGCTACGACACAAGTACAACGTCCGCTCCATCCCTATCCGCGAGGACGACGAAGCGCGAGTCGAATGGAGCTACCCCATCAGAGTTGCATCTCTAGCACAAAGACTATTCCAAGCAGTGAGCAAAGTCCATTCAAAGGCAAACGCAAGAACATTCGGAGATAAACCAAATTCAGATAAATCCTATAAGTTCCAAGTAGAAAATCAAAAGTGCTCGGGCATCAAGCCCGAAGGAGTTCAATGGTTACAGCAATCACTTGGCATTCCAAGGCAAATTTAAAGCAGATTCAAGTTTCAAAAGTTTGTTCACTCGGCCGGAGGAGGGCTAGGAGGCGCCACAAATGAGTCCAGGTCGATCCCATCAGTGATCCGAGTGGCGGCAGCAATGAAAGTCTCCATGAAGGACTAGAAGTCATGCTTTTTGGTGTTAGCAACTTTGATCGCAGCCAGCTTGTCTTCACGAGCTTCCTTGCAATGGACTCGCACCAAGGACAGTGCCACATCAGCACCACACCGGGCGGAGGATTTCTTCCATTCTTGCACTCGGTCAGGGATCTTGTTCAGTCGAGTCATCAAGGATTCCAGGTCATTCTAAAGCGTCGCCCCCGGCCAAAGCGATGAGTCGATTCGGGAGACTACCTCCTTCAGGCGCGCGAGGTAGCTTATGGCGCTGGCGATACGGGACCCCAGTCGGAGCACGTTCATTGCAGTCTCGTCGCAGACTAGAGAAGTGATAGGGTCCAGACCCGTCTCGACCCTTCCAGTTTCCTCGTCGAAGTCTTGACAGAATTCTGCAGCAAAAGTTAGTCAATCGACTGAGCAAGATCCGATCGCAAGCATCAACACAGTCGGATTAAAAGAAATACCTTCCAGCGTGAGATAAAGCTTCTTGGCAAGAGTCCTCAGATAAGCTTCCGTGTCATTCCTCTTGCGGATCGCAGACCCCAGCTTTTCATTCAGGGCGACCTTGTCCTTCTTCAGACTGGTTACTTCGCGGTTAGCTTCATTAAGACAAGATTTCAGTTTGGTCACCTCTTCTTCCAGCGTTCCGATTGAAGCAAGCTTCTGGTCCGTGAGAGAAGTTTTATCTTGAGCTGCTTTTTGCGTGGCGGCGAGGTCCGAGTCCTTCTTCTCCAGAGCCAACTTCATTTTCTCTACAAGAGAAGCAATCGAATCAAAGAAGAGATCAAAGAAATGTATTGAAAGTCAGTCGACAGTCAGTTACCTTCCATACCAGCGGCTTCGTCTTGAGCTTTCTTCAGATTCTGCTGGGCTAATTCCAAGTCGAGGTTGAGTTGCCTCTGCTTCTCCTCAAGCTCAGAAAACTTAGAAATAAGAGTGCAAGACTTCTACAGAAGGCAAAAGACGGATCAGTCGATATGATCAAAGGTTGTTTACTTCCGAGTGATCAAAACCTAAAGAAGTTCGCTTAGACCCCAGCCGACTGCACACAATCGACTGTGGTCTCAGGGGCTACACCCAGCGGGTGCACTTGGCGTGCCCCCGCTGACTAAGACTCAACTAAAAAAAACTGCTTAGACACCCGACTACCAGTAGTCGACCGCGGTCTCGGGGACTACACCCAGTGGGTGCACTTGGCGTGCCCCCACCGGTTCAGATCCCACTCGCCCATACCGAGTGGAAGAACGAAACTACTCGACCGGTCCGCCTGAGTCGAGTGTAAGGAGTAAAAAAAGAAAGGAAAGAAGAACTCGGACCCCAGTCGACTGCCAGCAGTCGACCGCGATCTCGGGGACTACACCCAGTGGGTGCACTTAGCGTGCCCCCACCGGTTCTGATTCCACTCGCTCAGACCGAGTAGAAGAGCCAAACTACCAAAATCAGCAAAACACCCAGTGGGTGCTCTAATTCGACGCAAACAACATGGGATTGTGTAGAAGAAGATTTTTTCGAGTAACATTTCCTCACAAAGCAAAAACAGTTGGAAAGTTTACTCACCTGGACATTGGCCCGAGGAGCAGCGCTGGCGTCGTAGGCAGCCTGGCTGTTCTCATGCACCATCTTCACCTGCTCCATCATCATGCGAGCTTGTCGGATGGCTTCCACAGCCGCTTTCGACTGGTTGTCCGGGACAGGGTAGCTGGTGAAAAAGTGGGCAGACGACCCAGGTGCGGCGGCTTGGAGTTCCATGGCGTGGAGTTGGACAGCTGAAGGAATCACAGGTGCAGTCGATGGTGCGGGAGGCCCACTCGACAAAGGTGCGGCGAAGGTCACAGAAGTCCTGCCCTCGTCTTCAGGTTGACGGACGGGAGGTGTCGTAGTGGGTTCTTGCCGAGACATCCTACCATTGGTTACCTTCTTGCTTTTCCTGGGCTTAAGAGCCACATCTTCATCGTCATCTGGAAGATCGATGACGTTGGGTGCAGTTGCAAGGCAGATCATTCGACCCCAGGTGAGCCACTCGAACGCAGTCGACCAAGGAATCAAGAACAAAATCGCAAGAGTTTATACCAGGGTTGGAGGTTACCGCATCTTCCATTTCCTCGTCCCGGTATTGAGAGAAGAGGTTCCTGACGTAGCAGCACTGCAAAGACCCGCATTCAATCGGTTACGTCTGGTTAATTGAGTCGACGAGAAGGACAAGTCAGATGGTTACCCGGAGATAGTAGGAACGGTCACTTTGATCCTGGGCAAAGCTTTTGGCGGCTTGGAGGAGGTAGCTTTCGGCGCTTTCGGCGCTGGAGGCGGCGCAACTTTGGACTGCTTTGGAGCCTTTTCAGTCGGCGTAGGGGAAGACGTCCTAGGACGCTTTGAAGACTAACCAGTTGGTGCGGTCACCAAGTCCAGAGCGCTCGCTGGGTCGTGAACATGTTTGGATCTCCTCTCCCTGCGAGGAGGTGAGTCGACTTCTTCGTCATTAGTCGATTCATCTTTCTCCTCGTCTTCCTCGGCCTCCGAATGCTCCTCGCCGCTCTCGCCACCACTCCCTTCCTCCTCGGCCTCTTGGTCCTGCACTCCGTTGGGCATTGAGTACATGTCGATGAGGGCCTGAAAGGACAATGATCAAAGGAAATTCAATCAACCACAAACAAGATATCACTCGGTGAATCGAAAAGATACTTGATAAGACAGAATTATACCTGCTCCGGTTGGTGCGAGTTGTCAAATGGAATCACCCTCCTAGATCCCCGAGGGTTGTCTTTGTTGCTGGTGATCCCCATCAACCACTTCTCCAAGGTATCCTCGCTGACGTCCTCCGGGTGGATCCGAGTGGAATCCTCGAGCCCAGAGCACATCCACATCTGATGATCGGGCGCCTGAAGAGGTTGGATGCGTCGACCGAGAAAGACCTCCAGCAGGTCCATCCCGGTCACCCCGTCGCGGACAAGCTGGACGACCCGCTCGACCAGCACCTTGACCTGCGCCTTCTCTTCTGGAACTACCTTCTGGGGGGCGGGCTTCGCCACTCGAGCCAAGGAAAAGGGAGGAAGTCCAGTCGACTGACACGGGGTCGGCTGGTCCTTGCAGTAGAACCAAGTCGTCTGCCAGCCCTGGACCGAGTCGGGAAGAATCATGGCTGGGAAGATACTCTTGCTCCTCATCTGGATCCCCAGACCCGCGCACATCTGGATCACTTGTGTCTTCTCGTCACTCGGCTTGGCCTTTTTGACCGACTGGGAGCGGCAGGTGAAGATGTGTTTGAAAAGGCCCCAATGTGGTCGACAGCCCAAGAAGTTTTCACACATCGACACGAAAGCGGCCAGATAGACTATGGTGTTTGGGGTGAAATGGTGGAGTTGAGCCCCGAAGAAGTTCAAAAAACCCCGGAAGAAAGGATGGGGAGGCAGTGAGAATCCGTGATCTACGTGGGTAGCGAGGAGGACGCACTCACCCTCCCTTGGCTGCGGCTCGGTTTCGTTCCCCGGGAGCTGTGCCGACTTGTGGGGGATCAGTCCCCCCTCCACCAGGTCATCGAGGTCATCCTGGGTGATTGTCGAGCGGATCCAGTCGCCCTGGATCCAGCCCACCGACAGGCCAGATCTCGACGAGGATCCGCCCGGGCTGGTCCGCTTGCCCTTCGCCTTCGATGTCGCCTTCTTCGCGCGTTCCAGCCTCACCGTCCTCTCCTTCCCCATGGCGGTGGGTCGAGCTCGATCAAAGGTCTGGAGATGAGGGCGGAAGCGAGCGTGGCGGAGAGATTAGGAGAAGAATAAGAGAGAATGAGAGCGCACGGGGCAGAGGCCTGGTCCGAGGCCTTTTATAAGGTTGTCACCCGAGTGACTGACTGGTGGACCCAGGCGATCTAAACAAATCTCGCAACAGTCGCGCGTGCAGTACATGGCAAAAAAGGTGGCGCAAAGATCGAGGAGACTTGCCTAATCCGTCCCGATAACCTCGGTTCCGTCCGTCTGGTGCGCTTCCCAAAATTTGAATCCCGCGAGATCCGCGGAGAGCAGAACAACCTGTCAGCCTGAAGACAAACATCCTTCACATCATCATTTGGAATTCCACCATGAAAATTCACTCGACAAAAAACAAGAATGGACCAAGGCTATTGAGAAAGGAGTCAACGTCGTCACCTCAAATCATTGTTCCAGAACAGGATATACTCGTAGCACAAAGAATGGGTCGGAAGTGTTCCCAACTCCTTCCCCACTCAAACCCTGATCCATTCGGGGGCTAATGATGAAGCTATGTACCTAGGGTAGGGTCATGGATCTGTCCGACATACCCTCTCCAAGGACATCTCTACAAAGAATCAGAAGCAGTCGAAGAGAAACCATCATCCACTCGACCATGAAGATGTGCTCACTCGACCACCTTGAAGACACTCGACCACCTTGAAGACACTCAACCACCAGAAGATGAGAAGCCCTCCACTCTGCAACGGTCAGGACTTAAACCATAGCTTTATGGGCATTTATAACACTTTATTGTAAACGTTACCAGTAATGCCCCACCTTTATGAACATTGAACCCTGTGTAACGAAGGGGAGCTGGGGTCCTGGCGCACTCTATATAAGCCACCCCCTCCTCTGGGACAAGGGTTCGCACTTTCTGTAATTCACACACATATATTCAGTCGATCGCCTCAGGGCTCCGAGACGTAGGGCTGTTACTTCCTCCAAGAAGGGCCTGAACTCGTAAAACTCATGTGTACAACTCCTCCATAGCTAGGATCTTGCCTCTACATTCTTACCCCCTACTCTACTGTCAGTCTTAGAACCACGACACCCACCACACCACACACGCAATCGACCACTAATACATGAAAGTTAATTGCATGATGCATCCAAAAATATTTGTTCTGCATTGTGAATGTTTATATTTTCTCCTAAAATATTAGTAACTGGAAAGAGAAATGAAGGGCATATCTCTCCTTGTCTCCACCGGACACCCCCTCTTTCTACACCACTTTCACGTACGCACATAAACTATCTCTCGGCCCTCTAAAAGTATGCAGGCCCATGACACATTCACGCGTGACTGTCACTGTATTTCAAGCGAAAGCACTATATGGTCGGTGGACTTCAAAATATGCTCATTACGGTCACCGTATATATTCTCGTGGTGATCATACGATATCTAGCTCACGATACGTCTCCGTATTTTGTTGATGACACTGACAAACATTGTATTTGATGCGTGCTTCGTTGACGACACTTACGGTCATTGTATTTGAAGCGAAAGCACGATATGGTCACTGGACTTCAGAATAAGCTCATCACGGTCAGCACATACATTTTGTGGTGCTAACCAACCTGTGGTTGGATGGTTAGGAGGAAAGTGGTTTCTCGAGCCCACCAGGGTTAAAGTCCTGGTGCTCGCATTTATCCTGGGTTAATTTCAGTATTTTTCTGGCGATATGCGTTCTGTGGGAGGAGACGTTCCACTTGACTACGAGGCACCTATGGCGACTTCGTAAAATCTCAAGATCATATGCTGGCTCACTCACTCGAAGGTGCTCATAGGGGTAGGGTCTGTGTGTGCGCTTATAGCGGTGAGTGCTTGCGCGTATATATGAGCGCTTGCATCTCTACCGTGTTAAAAAAATACATGTCATGATTATATGGTCACCGGCTCACCCGTACAACTGCGTATTATGTTGATGACACAATCAATTGACCAGTCAAATGTTCCACGTGGCGCAACTAGTGTTGCACCATCGGGGCGCGTAACCATGGGGCCCACCTATTAGCGCGTATATGAAAGAAATAAATGGTAGTTTGGGTCTGTACTGTGTTAATAAAATACATTTTAGGGTGATCATACGGTCACTGGCTCACCATACAGCTCCGTAATTTGTTGATGACACGATCAATTGACCAGTCAAATGGTCCACATTCAGCAGCGCACATTACCATAGGGCCCACCCGTTAGTGCGTATATGAAGGACGGAAATGGTAATAAATTAGTGGTCAGTGGGGATTCAAAGTCGTGAGACCTCTGGTTAGCAGTCGCCGGTGGCGGGGGGCGTGGTGATTGGTGGTGGTGTGGGGATCGTCG
>NC_041382.1:107980895-107984311 GCF_002162155.2 Triticum dicoccoides | reverse complement strand
GGCGGACTCGCAGTGGGGTGTGGTTTCGGGGCGGGCGGGGCGGCGTGGCCGCGCGGGCTGGCCGCGGGTGGCGGCGGTCGCTGGCGGCTCAAAGTGTGGAGGTTGAAGATAAACTGCAGGCCCTTGATTTCATATCCAACGGCTAGAAAATCTACTGACCAGAGATGAAAAAGTCAGCCGACTGACATGTAGCCTCACCTCGCACGTACACATGCACACACGCAACACTCGCACGCATGCAGGCATGCAACGCTGACACGTACACATAACGAACACATGTACGCATGCAGGCGTGCAACACTGACACATACACATGCACTCACGAGCACACGCACGTATGCACACATGCATGCAACACTGAAACGTACACATGCACGCACGCAATGCTCGCACGCGTGCATGCACACCGGCGACACCGCACATGACACAAGACACACGCTCAACCTATACGTGCATGCACCCTTTGTTAAGGACATGGATTGCTACGGGTATTAATCAATCTTATCTTTTTTTGCAAGGTTTAAGCAATCTTGTCTATGATAAGCAGAACATTGATGTTTGCAGCGGTCTTTATGAATCAAAACGTATCGAACGGGCTATCAACGCATATATGAAATTTTTTAAATTCTCTTACATTATATAGTAGGCTTATCTAAATGAAATAGATGATGTCACACTCAATGAACAATCATCAATTTATGAAATGCCCGCTTTTGACCGCCCTGGCCCACCAAAAGTTCCTCTACCGTGTGCTGCCTGCGTTGGGTCACTAACATGCAGGCCATGTACCCAAAGAGCCCACACGTAAGTGGAAGAACGACGCAGTGTCGTACGTCAGAGTCGAGGGCACCACTTGATGCACACCCGACTGAACACGCCTCCTTGCCGCATTCAAACGCCTCCATGAAACCCGTGTGGAAGCCGAGAAACCCACTCTGGACACACGTCCGTTCATGACCGGGCCGACATTAAATGCAACACTAACCGAGCTCCTCCCGTCCGCCCTCTATTTAATTTCCTATTTAAACGAGGCCAAACGCCGGCCAAGAATAACACCCCTCCGACGCTCCCCTATCTCCTCCTTCACCATTTGTCCACTCTTACAATGGCTTAGGAAGAGTAGTTATCCCGCATCCAAGCCGACTGGGTGGCCCGCCGAGCCCGCCAGATACGAGCTATGC
The DNA here is from genome assembly GCF_002162155.2 of Triticum dicoccoides. Taxonomy (NCBI): domain Eukaryota; kingdom Viridiplantae; phylum Streptophyta; class Magnoliopsida; order Poales; family Poaceae; genus Triticum; species Triticum dicoccoides. Next base: position 107,983,130 of record NC_041382.1, on the reverse strand, counting down.
AGCTCGCTGATCCACCTCCCTCCCTCACCCGACGGAGCCAGTTGCCACCTCAAGCCGGCGCGCAGTTCAGCAACTCGCCGCTCCAGGCCAACTCGACGAGGAGCGGCGCACGGGCGTCATCGCTGCCGTCCACGCCGCCGCCTTGTACCGCGCCTCCCGTGTCTATGACCGTGTCTCCCATTTCTGTGGCCGAGACTCCCACATCGGCGGCGGTGCCATGCAAGCAGAGACAGAATCCGAGTGCGCGGAGAGCGATGAGTCGGTGGCCAGCGCCTCCACGTCCGCCGCCATCATCGAGGAGAAGTAGAACACGGGAGGCCACCGCCGCTTGGTTCCCATGAAGGACACCGTGGAGGCGACGCCGGCGTACAAAACAGGTGTCTTGCCGGATCGTTTTGTTGCGAGAACCTTCATCCACCCCGCATGGGCTCCACGGAAGAGAAGCCCCCCTCCACCATCATCTTCGGCTTCGGCAGTGGGAAAGTGAGCCGTCCTTTGCGCTGAAGCATATACCTACGGGGCTCCCAGCAGTCCGGTGATCGTGCTGCTGGACATGAGGAATACAAATGGGTCGGCGGGCGAACATTTAGGCCAGGTATTATATACCTATGCTGTCCAGAACTAGCACCGCTTAGTTGATTTGAATGTAATGAAATACGTCATGTTTGTATGAAAATCCGGTATTTTATATGAATTACATCATTGTTTATGAGAAATATTGCCGTGTTTGCATGAATTTCGTCCGGTTGGTTGAGTTGCTGTCAGAATGTGTGTGGCTACCATTGGATGGCGTAATATGTGGGTCGCCGGTTGGTCTGCGGCCGGCTCGGGCTGCATGGTGGGACAAAAAAAGCACAACTCATGCGAGCTCGTCTCCGACGTGCGCGCTGGAGGATGCATGAGCACCCGAGCCATTCCTCGTTCATCGGTGACAAAGGCGCCGGTGGACGAAACGGTCGCCAATATTTTGGCTACCCCAGGCAAAATCCAAATAGCCCCTCCCAGCAGATTCAAATCCCTCGTCCGCCGTGAAATTTTGCCATGTGTTGTTTTCATGGACTAGCAAGACACTGATGCATTGCAGGGAACATCGAGATGCATTTTTTACAAAACACCTATTGTGATTGACCCATGCAGTAGTAATCCCATGTGTAAAAATTAATGATATCTCGAGAATTTTATTGAAAAAATGGTATCTCGAGAATATCATCGAAAAAATGATATCTCTACTCCTATAAAAGACTCAGTTGGTGATGATGGTGTGTCTGCCATCCATCATTTCTGACCATTAGATCTACATCTAATGGCTGCGAGGTAAGTTGTGGCATTTTTGCAACAATAGCCCACTTCTCTACTCCAATTTGAAGAAAACCCCTTATTATCTTGAAAGCAACCACATCCCTCCCTCGCCTCATCAAAACAACCTGAAAAATGTATTTTGAGTGAAACGTAATATATATTTAGTGGTATATATGTATATCAAAACAAGGGTGTTTTCTTTCAAGTTTGTGAACAAGTACTATTCTACTTTGGATCCGTTGCAACGCACGGGCACATTGCTAGTCTCGAGAAAGATGAGAGATAAGGTGAGGAGGAGTGGGACGTGGTGGTGACTGGTGGTCGGACTGGGCGAAGGCATGGGGATGGACGGCGCATTATGTCTAGGTTTGTATCTCTCTCACACACACCCACGTAGGTGGGGGACTGAAGGGTTTCGTAGTAATTTCAAAAAAATTCCTACGCACACGCAAGATCATGGTGATGCATAGCAACGAGAGGGGGAGAGTGTGATCTACGTACCCTTGTAGATCGACAACGGAAGCGTTAACTTGGTTGATGTAGTCGTACGTCTTCACGGCCCGACCGATCAAGCACCGAAACTACGGCACCTCCGAGTTCTAGCACACGTTCAGCTCGATGACAATCCCCGGACTCCGATCCAGCAAAGTGTCGGGGAAGAGTTCCGTCAGCACAACGGCGTGGTGACGATCTTGGTGTACTACTGTTGCAGGGCTTCGCCTAAGCACCGCTACAATATTATCGAGGACTATGGTGGAAGGGGGCACCGCACACGGCTAAGAATATGATCACGTGGATCAACTTGTGTCTCTAGGGGGTGCCCCTGCCTCCGTATAAAAAGGTTCAAGGGAGGGGGGCCGGCCGGCCAGGAGAGGCGCGCCAGGAGGAGTCCTACTCCCTCTGGGAGTAGGACTCCCCCCCTTTCCTAGTTGGAAT
>NC_041382.1:107924597-107980470 GCF_002162155.2 Triticum dicoccoides | reverse complement strand
GAAGGAAAAGGGGGGGGGTGCCGCCCCTCCCTCCTTGTCCAATTCGGACTAGGGGGAGAGGGGGCGTGCGGCCTGCCCTGGCAGCCCCTCCTCTTCTCCACTTTAGGCCCATGAGGCCCATTAACCCCCCCGGGGGGTTCCGGTAACCACCCGGTGCTCCGGTTTTATCCGAAACTTCCCCGGAACACTTCCGGTGTCCGGATATAGCTGTCCAATATATCAATCTTTATGTCTCGACCATTTCTAGACTCCTCGTCATGTCCGTGATCACATCCGGGACTCCAAACTAACTTCGGTACATCAAAACTCATAAACTCATAATATAACTGTCATCGAAACCTTAAGCGTGCGGACCCTACGGGTTCGAGAACAATGTAGACATGACCGAGACACGTCTCCAGTCAATAACCAATAGCGGAACCTGGGTGCTCATATTGGCTCCTACATATTCAACGAAGATCTTTATCGGTCAGACCGCATAACAACATACGTTATTCCCTTTGTCATCGGTATGTTACTTGCCCGAGATTCGATCGTCGGTATCCCATACCTAGTTCAATCTCGTTACCGGCAAGTCTCTTTACTCATTCCGTAATACATCATCCCGCAACTAACTCATTAGTTGCATTGCTTGCAAGGCTTCAGTGATGTGCATTACCGAGAGGGCCCAGAGATACCTCTCCGACAATCAGAGTGACAAATCCTAATCTCGAAATACGCCAACCCAACATGTACCTTTGGAGACACCTGTAGAGCACCTTTATAATCACCCAGTTACGTTGTGACATTTGGTAGCACACAAAGTGTTCCTCCGGCAAACGGGAGTTGCATAATCTCATAGTCATAGGAACATGTATAAGTCATGAAGAAAGCAATAGCAACATACTAAACAATCGGGTGCTAAGCTAATGGAATGGGTCATGTCAATCAGATCATTCAACTAATGATGTGATCCCATTAATCAAATAACAACTCTTTGTCCATGGTTAGGAAACATAACCATCTTTGATTAACGAGCTAGTCAAGTAGAGGCATACTAGTGACACTCTGTTTGTCTATGTATTCACACATATATTATGTTTCCGGTTAATACAATTCTAGCATGAATAATAAACTTTTATCATGATATAAGGAAATAAATAATAACTTTATTATTGCCTCTAGGGCATATTTCCTTCAGTCTCCCACTTGCACTAGAGTCAATAATCTAGATTACACAGTAATGATTCTAACACCCATGGAGCCTTGGTGCTGATCATGTTTTGCTCGTGGAAGAGGCCTAGTCAACGGGTCTGCAACATTCAGATCCGTATGTATCTTGCAAATCTCTATGTCTCCCACCTGGACTAGATCCCGGATGGAATTGAATTGTCTCTTGATGTGCTTGGTTCTCTTGTGAAATCTGGATTCCTTCGCCAAGGCAATTGCACCAGTATTGTCACAAAAGATTTTCATTGGACCCGATGCACTAGGTATGACACCTAGATCGGATATGAACTCCTTCATCCAGACTCCTTCATTTGCTGCTTCCGAAGCAGCTATGTATTCCGCTTCACACGTAGATCCCGCCATGACGCTTTGTTTAGAACTGCACCAACTGACAGCTCCACCGTTTAATGTAAACACGTATCCGGTTTGCGATTTAGAATCGTCCGGATCAGTGTCAAAGCTTGCATCAACGTAACCGTTTACAATGAGCTCTTTGTCACCTCCATATACGAGAAACATATCCTTAGTCCTTTTCAGGTACTTCAGGATGTTCTTGACCGCTGTCCAGTGATCCACTCCTGGATTACTTTGGTACCTCCCTACTAGACTTATAGCAAGGCACACATCAGGTCTGGTACACAGCATCGCATACATGATAGAGCCTATGGCTGAAGCATAGGGAACATCTTTCATTTTCTCTCTATCTTCTGTAGTGGTCGGGCATTGAGTCTGACTCAACTTCACACCTTGTAACACAGGCAAGAACCCTTTCTTTGCTTGATCCATTTTGAACTTCTTCAAAATCTTGTCAAGGTATGTGCTTTGTGAAAGTCCAATTAAACGTCTTCATCTATCTCTATAGATCTTTATGCCTAATATGTAAGCAGCTTCACCGAGGTCTTTCATTGAAAAACTCTTATTCAAGTATCCCTTTATGCTATCCAGAAATTCTATATCATTTCTGATCAGTAATATGTCATCCACATATAATATCAGAAATGCTACAGAGCTCCCACTCACTTTCTTGTAAATACAGGCTTATCCAAAAGTCCATATAAAACCAAATGCTTTGATCACACTATCAAAGCGTTTATTCCAACTCCGAGAAGCTTGCACCAGTCCATAAATGGATCGCTGGAGCTTGCACACTTTGTTAGCTCCCTTTGGATCGACAAAACCTTCCGGTTGCATCATATACAACTCTTCTTCCAGAAATCCATTCAGGAATGCAGTTTTGACATCCATCTGCCAAATTTCATAATCATAAAATGCGGCAATTGCTAACATGATTCGGACAGACTTAAGCATCGCTACGGGTGAGAAGGTCTCATCGTAGTCAACCCCTTGAACTTGCCGAAACCCTTTTGCGACAAGTCGAGCTTTGTAGACAGTAATATTGCCGTCGGCGTCAGTCTTCTTCTTGAAGATCCATTTATTCTCAATTGCTTGCCGATCATTGGGCAAGTCAACCAAAGTCCACACTTTGTTCTCATACATGGATCCCATCTCAGATTTCATGGCTTCAAGCCATTTTGCGGAATCTGGGCTCACCATCGCTTCTTCATAGTTCGTAGGTTCATCATGATCTAGTAGCATGACTTCCAGAACTGGATTACCGTACCACTCTGGCGCGGATCTCACTCTGGTTGATCTACGAGGTTCAGTAGTATCTTGTTCTGAAGTTTCATGATCATTATCATTAGCTTCCTCACTAATTGGTGTAGGTGTCACAAAAATAGTTTTCTGTGATGCACTACTTTCCAATAAGGGAGCAGGTACAGTTACCTCGTCAAGTTCTACTTTCCTCCCACACACTTCTTTCGAGAGAAACTCCTTCTCTAGAAAGTTTCCAAACTTAGCAACAAAAGTCTTGCCTTCGGATCTGTGATAGAATGTGTATCCAATAGTCTCTTTTGGATATCCTATAAAGACACATTTCTCCGATTTGGGTTCGAGCTTATCAGGTTGAAGTTTTTTCACATAAGCATCGCAGCCCCAAACTTTCAGAAACGACAACTTTGGTTTCTTGCCAAACCATAGTTCATAAGGCGTCGTCTCAACGGATTTTTATGGTGCCCTATTTAACGTGAATGCGGCCGTCTCCAAAGCATAACCCCAAAACGATAGCGGTAAATCAGTAAGAGACATCATAGATCGCACCATATCTAGTAAAGTACAATTACGACGTTCGGACACACCATTACGCTGTGGTTTTCCGGGTGGCGTGAGTTGCGAAACTATTCCGCATTGTTTCAAATGTACACCAAACTCGTAACTCAAATATTCTCCTCCACGATCAGATCGTAGAAACTTTATTTTCTTGTTACGATGATTTTCAACTTCACTCTGAAATTCTTTGAACTTTTCAAACGTTTCAGACTTATGTTTCATTAAGTAGATATACCCACATCTGCTTAAGTCATCTATGAGGGTGAGAAAATAACGATATCCGCAACGAGCCTCAATATTCATCGGACCACATACATCTGTATGTATGATTTCCAACAAATATGTTGCTCTCTCCATAGTACCGGAGAACGGCGTTTTAGTCATCTTGCCCATGAGGCACGGTTCGCAAGTACCAAGTGATTCATAATCAAGTGGTTCCAAAAGTCCATCAGTATGGAGTTTCTTCATGCGCTTTACACCGGTATGACCTAAACGGAAGTACCACAAATAAGTTGCACTATCATTATCAACTCTGCATCTTTTGGCTTCAACATTATGAATATATGTGTTACTACTCTTCAAGGGTGCATGACCATAAAAGATATTACTCATATAAATAGAACAACCATTATTCTCTGATTTAAATGAATAACCGTCTCGCATCAAACAAGATCCAGATATAATGTTCATGCTTAACGCTGGCACCAAATAACAATTATTTAGGTCTAATATTAATCCCGAAGGTAGATGTAGAGGTAGCATGCCGACCGCGATCACATCGACTTTGGAACCGTTTCCCACGCGCATCGTCACCTCGTCCTTAGCCAATCTTCGCTTAATTCGTAGTCCCTGTTTCGAGTTGCAAATATTAGCAACAGAACCAGTATCAAATACCCAGGTGCTACTACGAGCATTAGTAAGGTACACATCAATAACATGTATATCACATATACCTTTGTTCACCTTGCCATCCTTCTTATCCGCCAAATACTTGGGGCAGTTCTGCTTCCAGTGACCAGTCTGCTTGCAGTAGAAGCACTCAGTTTCAGGCTTAGGTCCAGACTTAGGTTTCTTCTCTTGAGCAGCAACTTGCATGTTGTTCTTCTTGAAGTTCCCCTTCTTCTTCCCTTTGCCCTTTTTCTTGAAACTAGTGGTCTTTTTGACCATCAACACTTGATGCTCCTTTTTGATTTCTACCTCCGCAGCTTTCAGTATTGTGAAGAGCTCGGGAATAGTCTTATTCATCCCTTGCATATTATAGTTCATCATGAAGCTCTTGTAGCTTGGTGGCAGTGATTGGAGAATTCTGTCAATGACGCAATCATCTGGAAGATTAACTCCCATTTGAATCAAGTGATTATTATACCCAGACATTTTGAGTATATGCTCACTGACAGAACTGTTCTCCTCCATCTTGCAGCTATAGAACTTATTAGAGACTTCATATCTCTCAATCCGGGCATTTGCTTGAAATATTAACTTCAACTCCTGGAACATCTCATATGCTCCATGACGTTCAAAACATCGTTGAAGTCCCGGTTCTAAGCCGTAAAGCATGGCACACTGAACTATCGAGTAGTCATTAGCTTTGCTCTGCCAGATGTTCACAACATCTGGTGTTGCTCCAGCAGCAGGCCTGGCACCCAGCGGTGCTTCCAGGACGTAATTCTTCTGTGCAGCAATGAGGATAATCCTCAAGTTATGGACCCAGTCCGTGTAATTGCTACCATCATCTTTCAACTTTGCTTTCTCAAGAAACGCATTAAAATTCAACGGAACAACAGCACGGGCCATTTATCTACAATCATACATAAACAAGCAAGATACTATCAGGTACTAAGTTCATGATAAATTTAGGTTCAATTAATCATATTACTTAAAGAACTCCCACTTAGATAGACATCCCTCTAATCCTCTAAGTTATCCAAATCAACTAAACCATGTCCGATCATCACGTGAGATGGAGTAGTTTCATTGGTGAACATCACTATGTTGATCATATCTACTATATGATTCACGCTCGACCTTTCGGTCTTCGTGTTCCGAGGCCATATCTGTATATGCTTGGCTCGTCAAGTATAACCTGAGTATTCCGCGTGTGCAACTGTTTTGCACCCATTGTATTTGAACATAGAGCCTATCACACCCGATCATCACGTGGTGTCTCAGCACGAAGAACTTTCACGATGGTGCATACTCAGGGAGAACACTTCTTGATAATTTAGTGAGAGATCATCTTATAATGCTACCGTCAATCAAAGCAAGATAAGATGCATCAAAGAGAAACATCACATGCAATCAATATAAGTGATATGATATGGCCATCATCATCTTGTGCTTGTGATCTCCATCTCCGAAGCACCATCGTGATCACCATCGTCACCGGCGCGACACCTTGATCTCCATCGTAGCATCGTTGTCGTCTCGACAATCTTATGCTTCCACGACTATCTCTACCGCTTAGTGATAAAGTAAAGCATTACAGCGCGATTGCATTGCATATAATAAAGCGACAACCATATGGCTCCTGCTAGTTGCCGATAACTCGGTTACAAAACATGATCATCTCATACAATAAAATTTAGCATCATGTCTTGACCATATCACATCACAACATGCCCTGCAAAAACAAGTTAGACGTCCTCTACTTTGTTGTTGCAAGTTTTACGTGGCTGCTACTGGCTTAAGCAAGAACCAATCTTACCTACGCATCAAAACCACAACGATAGTTTGTCAAGTTGATGCTGTTTTAACCTTCACAAGGACCGGGCGTAGCCACACTTGGTTCAACTAAAGTTGGAGAAACTGTCACCCGCAAGCCACCTATGTGCAAAGCACGTCGGGAGAACCGGTCTCGCATAAGCGTACGCGTAATGTCGGTCCGGGCCGCTTCGTCCAACAATACCGCCGAACCAAAGTATGACATGCTGGTAAGCAGTATGACTTATATCGCCCACAAATCACTTGTGTTCTACTCGTGCATATAACATCAACATATAAAACCTAGGCTCAGATGCCACTGAAGGGTTTCGTAGTAATTTCAAAAAAATTCCTACGCACACGCAAGATCATGGTGATGCATAGCAACGAGAGGGGGAGATGTAGTCGTATGTCTTCACGGCCCGACCGATCAAGCACTGAAACTACGGCACCTCCGAGTTCTAGCACACGTTCAGCTTGATGACGATCCCCGGACTCCGATCCAGCAAAGTGTCGGGGAAGAGTTCCGTCAGCACGACCGCGTGGTGACGATCTTGATGTACTACTGTCGCAGGGCTTCGCCTAAGCACCGCTACAATATTATCGAGGACTATGGTGGAAGGGGGCACCGCACACGGCTAAGAACATGATCACGTGGAGTTATCATCGGCATCCCCCCAAGATGGAACACCACCACCACCTCCAACGTTCCTCCACCACCACCAAGCCATGGAACACCATGAACTAGGCTTCCATGGAGGGCCTCCTACATTGGGACTTCTCACCCGGCCTTGCGGTCGCAGATCAGGTGCGTAGACGGTTTGGATCCTCTGTTCATTTCCTCCCCGATGGATCTACCAAGGAATTTTTCTTGGTTGTGTATTTTTCGTCTGCCTCCTTCCCCTTATCTGAAGAATCTGTGGCCATTGCCTTGCAATGTTGCATCAGGGGTTTACCTTCTGGTCTCAATGTGCATCATCTTGAGGGTCGGTCCTTTCGATTCTCGGTGGCCTCTAATCGTGTTGGACATTTTATCTATGGTCTCAAAGATCGAGTTTGGCCAGACTTCGTTTGTCACTTTCAACTTTATCGCCATGGCCGTACTCCTCCAAGATGTTTGGACAATGTTTGGCATTCCGATGTTCACAGTCCTGAGGTAGCTTCACGATCCCCAATTGCCCTAAGAACCAATCTCTCATTTCTTGCTGCTGGTCAGAGTTCTGATCTCAGTACATGTGCTGAACTACAAAAGTTTAATCTTATTGCAGCGTCGACTATGACGGCCGAGCAAGTATTGTCGCCGGCGAAGGACCTTTTAGCAAATGTGTCAAATTCAAACTCTTTTGGCAAGGCGCCATCCAAGGATCTGGGTTCATCAGCATTAATGGCAAATATTTCTTTTGGAAGTCTCCCTTCTTTTCAGTGTGGCAGTGTTATGGCTCATAATACAAGATTTGAAGGCTGTCGGTTTAAAAAGGACAATCGGCAATCTATCCCTAATTTCATTCTATTGCATATTCTGGACTTTCGTCGTGTCGGCCACACGGAGCAACATATTGCGAACGTCTGGAAGCTCAACAGTGTACCGTCTCAAGATTATATCCACATGAGATTGAATTTGTGCTCATCTTGCACGGCCTCGGGTCATTTGGCTGACTCCTGCCCTGACAAACATTGCACTACCTATGAGCACTCACCCTGTGTTTGTGGCTCCTTGAATCCAAATACTTCGAACAAGTTGGAAGGCATTTCAACCAGCCCATTGCCTGGCCCATCTTGCTACATTTGTGGTGCTACTACCCACTTCACTTTTGGGTGCCCGGGCGCGCTTTACTGTAGATACTGCACCTTTATGGGCCACACCCCAACTGTTGTGATGACCACAAGGCGGCTCGCTTCTACTGGAGGCCCAAGCTTGAGCTGGCCCAACAGGATGTTATCTCTGCTGGCTCACATGACAAAAGTGACATCTCTCGACAGGTTTCAACTGAGGGGTTGGCAAGTAATCGCATTTTCCGGATTTTTCCTTCTGCTAAGGATCACAAAATCACTTTGGAAACAAATGTGAATCCACACAATTATCGACAAACTGCATTGATCAGGAATTCTACTTTGGGCAAGTATAATTCCCATGCTAATCATAATCAGCCACAGAATCATTCTTCTGATCTACCCCCACCATTTACCGCACCTACCAAACTGGACTGGAATTCGCAGCGGTCGAGTGGGACCCTAAGATGTTACAACTGTGGGCGCGATGGACACGTGGCTTCATCCTGCTTCATCAACACAGGAAAAAAGGGGTGGCGCTGGGTCCCCAAGTCTCTCCCAAGGGCCGCCGCTCCGCATTCTACCTCGACCTCCACACCGTCCTCTGCTTCATTGCAGAGCACCACCACAACCATGGCTAACTTTCCAATCAATGTCATCCCCTACCTCCCGCCGGGCATGACCGTCGAGCTCGGGCCGCCTGACCGTAGGGTGCGTGACGACATGGTGGTTGGTCCAATCCCTCCGCTGCGCCACGACTTCCTCTCCATTGCTGAAGCAAACAGGGACATCCCCTTTCACTGCAAGGCGGCTCTCCGCCACATCATTGAAGGTTTGCTTCATGAATCCGAGTTTTTTCCGACTGAAGTAGGCGACCACCCTCTTGGTGTTGGTATCTTTGGTTTTACCAACACGCTCATTAGGGATGCAGTAGTTGGTACCACCTTTGAGCTCGATGAGGAGGAGTTTGATGAGCCGGTAGTGATATCCTTTGTTCCTCATGATGCTGCTCTGAACATGCGTCTGACTTCTTTCGGGCCGGAGATCTGGTTGCTATACATTGGTTTTCCGTATGATTATCAGACTCAACACTATATGCATAAATCTATCGATAAGTTTGGTCAGTTGGTTGAATGGCATAATCCGAGAGGGGACCGCCGATTCGTGCTTCTGAAAGTCAGGGTGATACATCTTCGGTTCGTTCCTAAGAGTATGGTGTTGCGCCAGCTTGGAGGCGCTCGCCAGAGCTGGACTGTGGCCGTCACTATGTTAAGGAGCAGTGACTGGAATGCGCACATCCCAGATGTCCCGCCGGCCACTGAGGATCCTCCTCCCGAAGATGGAATTCCACACCCACTTCATGGAGAGAACCTCACTGCTGAACAGATTTATCAAATGCAGCTTCACTATTGGATCGCTCAGAATGTGGCCGCCAATGCCAATGCTCAGCCAGGAAATGGCAATGCAGAACAGGTGGTAGATGATGAAGTGCAGTTTCAACCTAATTGGGGAGTCTGGCCCCCATCCCCACCACATACACCTCCCGCAATGTTCAACTTCCAGGCCTGGCTAGCTGGAGAAGGTTTGCAGGTGCACCATGACATTCATCCTCTCAATAACCTGCAAGATAGTCCGGCTGCTGCTTGGAACGACTCAATCTCTGTTTTTAGCAGCTCGGACTCCAGTGCTACTCTGTCTGATGGTTTCGCCATCGTCCCTTTAAACATCTTCAACCAACTGCTTTCTGTTAATGGATCGGCCTTGGGTGTTTTGTCTGTCGACACAGCTCAGTCCAGTGATTCTGTACAGGGCCCGATCGCGGCTCCACCTGAGGTAAACAGTATTGAACTGACCCTGACTATATCCAATGCTGGTATGCAGTTCTCCATGCTTTCAGATCATGACAGCTATGCCTCGCTCCTGCTGAATGAGTGTGTGCCTATGCTAAGGCTTAACACCTACCTCACTGCTGCTATCCGGCCTATCATTGCTGCTTTTGGCCCTTGGAGTTCAGGTTTTGGTTTTCGGGATAGTTCAGTGCAATTCTCGGTCAATGTTGAGGAGACAAATGGGCATTTCTCTGTTCGGTCAGCATCTAAAACTGTCAAACACTCTACTGACTCTGCCTCTCGTACTATCCTCATTCCTGGTCACACCTCATCGGCTCTACACCAGGGAGATGATGCGCCTGTTACTCTTGAGGAATCTGCCATTCTCACCCGGGCTGCTACTTCCAAGGTTGTCATTACTGAGATTGATGCTGGCCTCGATCAGGATGTGCCGTCAGATGTGACCATTCCTACTAACACTAATGCTTTGAGCCTAACTACTCCGGATGATGCAGTGCTTCCTCAGCTTCCCAATGCTACCACTGAAGCATCAACTGAAGCCACCAAGACTTTGATTGCTCCTCATGCGGTGGATCTGGGTGCAGGCACTTCAGTAGTCAGGAAAGGCAAAGCCAAAGCTCCAGCATCTGTGCTGGAGTTGCGTCGCAGCAATAGATCCAACAAATATGATGGGTTTAAGGTACCCTCTGTCTCTGACACTAAGCCAAAACCCTCCAAAGTTAAACCCCGAGTTGTACCCTCTGCTACTGATACTCCTATGGAGGTTGTTGATCACACAGTCAATCAGGGGGACTACATCCCGCCGCCTACTCCAATTCAGGTTCTGCAACACATTGGAATTAGCAAGTGCGCCATCCCGCCAGCCGAGGTCTCTGAAGAAGCTCTCATGGCGGATTCTGTGGACGGCCCGCCCCAGGCTTGAAGTATCTGAAATTGCCTGCTGAGAGGCTTACCTATTTTGCTTTATCCTTTCATGTCTTCTTTGTTGAATTGGAACATCCTATGCTGGAATGTACGTGGCTTAAACTCTGAACCTAAACTTTTAGCGCTATCTAATGCTATCGCTTCTAGTGGTTGTGCTATCATTTGTCTGCAAGAAACAAAAAAACCCACCATTGATAATATGTTCATTAAATCTTGCTGTCCGAAGAGATTTGACAAATTTGCTTACATACCCTCGAATGGGGCCTCGGGAGGGATCATCACAATCTGGAATAGTGCCATCTTTACTGGCTCTGTGATTATGGAAGAAGATTTTGCGTTGGCCATTAAGTTTCGTTCCACACAGTCTTCCCAGGAATGGACGCTGGTGAATATTTATGGCCCATGCCAAGGGGATTCTAGAGTGACTTATACAAATTGGCTCCGACATCTTAATATTCCATCTAATGATGATTGGCTTTTATTGGGAGACTTTAATTACATACGTGGCCCCGACAACAGGAACAAGCCTGGAGGTAATCCAAATGACATGATCACTTTCAACGACATCATTCGATCGAATCAGCTAATTGAACTGCCAATCAAGGGCAGGGCCTACACATGGAGCAATATGCAGATTGATCCACTGCTCGAACAGTTAGACTGGTTCCTCACTTCCAACAATTGGACATCTTCATACCCCAACACACTAGTGGTGCCCTTGGGAAAACCAGTTTCTGATCATATCCCGTGTGTGGTGAAAATTGAAACATCCATTCCACGCAGTAAAATTTTTAGGTTCGAATCTTATTGGACTGAACATCCTGGTTTCTTTGAGTTGGTCCAATCGGTCTGGTCAAGAACCTTCAAGCATACCTCCAATGCAGCCACTTTGCTAGCCAGAAAATTCAAAGCACTCAGATATGAGTTGAAGCGGTGGAGTAAAAGAATCTCTAAACTAACAGTGGCGATCGATAATTCTAATCTTGCATTAGCCAATCTTGATGCTCTTGAAAACATTAGAGCCCTCTCCACGCCAGAGCAGAACTTCAGGACAATCCTAAAAAGGCACCTCCTTCGGTTGTTGGACTATCAACGACAATACTGGCAAAAAAGATGCACTATCCGTTGGATCAAATTTGGAGACGAAGACCCTAAATTTCTGAAAGCTCTGGCATCGGAGAGATACAGACGAAACACAATACTAACACTCAAACTCTCGGATGGATCGGGCATAGATGATCACGCGGGTAAAGAGGCAATCATTTATCATACATTTAAAGAGCGGTTGGGGAAATCAGGCGAATTCCAAATGAAATTCAACCTCCCTGACATCATCAAAAAAGTTGAGGGACTAGAGACACTTACTGTCCCCTTCACCGAGCAGGAGATAGATGTGATCGTTAATGAAATGCCGACCGACCGAGCTCCAGGACCAGATGGTTTCTCTGGTATCTTTATCAAAAAATGCTGGCATATTATTAAGAACGACTTCTATGATCTATGCAACCAGTTCTATGAGGGGACCCTAAATCTTGAAAGCATCAATGAGGGGTTTATTACACTCATTCCTAAGGTTCGCTCCCCAGAGAATGTCTCTGATTTTAGACCAATCACTTTGTTGAATTGTTGTCTTAAGATTCTCACAAAACTTCTTGCCAACCGACTACAAAAGCTCATTCTTAAAATCGTTCATCGAAACCAATATGGATTCCTAAAAGGCCGATCACTACAGGACTGTCTCGCCTGGGCGTTCGAATATATCCATCAGTGTCAAGCCTCCAAGGAAAAGATCATCCTCCTAAAACTGGATTTCGCAAAGGCCTTTGATACGATCGAACATGATGTTATGCTTATGATTATGCAGCATATGGGATTTGATGACAGATGGCTCAATTGGGTAAAATGCATTTTCTCCTCTAGCAAGTCAGCGGTGCTTCTAAATGGGGTCCCGGGTCGTCAATTCAACTGTAAATGTGGTGTTCGACAGGGTGACCCCTTCTCTCCATTGATTTTTGTATTGGCGGCTGACCTCTTACAGGCCGCAATCAATGATGCTTTCAGACATGGCCGAATCCAGCTACCGTTCCCCAGAGAGAACCAACACGACTACCCTGTGATACAATACGCGGATGACACGCTCATTCTTCTTCCTGCATGCCCGGTCCAAGCCCTCACAATCAAAAACATTTTCACTGACTACGCTGACTCCATTGGGCTCAAGATAAACTTCCACAAGTCCACACTTATCCCAATCAACTGTGAGGCTGCCTGCTACAATGAGCCCTCCAATATCTTTGGATGTAATGTTGGTTCCATGCCCTTCACTTACCTAGGGTTACCTCTCGGGACAACCAAGCCCTTAGTTCAAGATTTAATGCCGCTTGTTTGTACAATGGAACGTCGGATGTCAAGCACTCTGGCCTTGATGTCGTATGGAGCCAGGCTATCTCTACTCAATACCATGATCACTTCACTAGTCATCTTTGCTTTGTGCACTCTCAGACTGCCACCAAAGATAATTGAACTGCTTGATAAACTGCGAAGGAAGTGTCTATGGACAAAGAAGACAGAACATGGGGACAAATGCAATTCCCTTGCGGCCTGGAGTATGGTGTGTAGACCAAAACAGTGTGGAGGCCTTGGTATAATCAACCTACGCGTACAAAGCGATGCCCTCCTTCTCAAATATCTGCATAAATTCTACAACAAGCACGATGTACCTTGGGTGGAGCTTGTGTGGTCCACATACTATACAAACAAAATTCCCCGTGCCATGGAACCATGCGGATCATTCTGGTGGAGAGATGTTCTCAAGCTCACCCCGATTTATAGAGGGATTTCTAAAGCCATTGTGCATGATGGAGCTACAGTGCTCATGTGGAAAGACCTGTGGCTTGACGCCACTCTCGATGAAAAGTACCAGCGCGCCTTCTCCTTTGCAAAAAATGAAGATATTTCGGTTAAGGATTTCCTGGGATCCACATCTCTGCATGAAACGTTTCACCTCCCACTATCAGTCCAAGCAATGCAAGAAATCCGTGATCTTCAGCAACAGGTGAGGCATGTTGGCAACGCTACTGATCCGACCCCCCACGATAACTGGACTTACTGTTGGGGCTCAGTGGATTTTAAGGCGATCAAATACTACAAATTGTATTTTCGAGAGGTGCATGCACATCAATCATACAAGTGGCTCTGGGCGGCCAGGTCAACGCTCAAAATTAAGGTCTTTGGGTGGCTTCTTCTCTCTGACCGCTTAAACACACATAACATGCTAAAGAGGAGACACTACAATATTGGAGACGATTACAACTGCCTTCTTTGTGATCAGCAAATTGAAGAGACTGTCGAACACATGATCTTCCAATGCCCCTTTAGCCAACGATGTTGGTCCATTCTAGGGATAACTTGGCAACAAACTGGTTCAAGGCTTCGGTGGATCAGCATGGCAGCTCATGATTGGAGCAGTCCCATGTTCATGGATGTTTTCCTTCAAGCGGCTTGGAGCATTTGGAAAGAGAGGAATAACAAACATTTCAGAAGCATCCCACCAACTATTCTATCATGGCTCCAACGTTTCAAACATGACTTTGCCCTGCTCCAACATAGAACCAGAGAAGATGTGAGAGACTTTATTCTCTCTTTTGTAATTAGCTTAGAACCCCCTTGATTGCCCCCCCCATATAAAGTAGTAGTAGCCCTAGCCTCCACAGGTGGAGGTAAGGCGCCAGGTAAAAACGCCATGTACATTGTACCCTGCTTTTGAGTAATACAAACACAGTGGGAGCCTCTCCCACTGTCCAATTCCTCAAAAAAAAACTTGTGTCTCTAGGGGGTGCCCCTGCCTCCGTATATAAAGGTTCACGGGAGGGGGGCCGGCCGGCCAGGAGAGGCGCGCCAGGAGGAGTCCTACTCCCTCTGGGAGTAGGACTCCCCCCTTTCCTAGTTGGAATAGGATTCGTGGAGGGGGGAAGAGGAGAGAAGGAAAAGGGGGGGCGCCGCCCCTCCCTCCTTGTCCAATTCGGACTAGGGGGAGAGGGGGCGCGCGGCCTGCCCTGGCAGCCCCTCCTCTTCTCCACTTTAGGCCCATGAGGCCCATTAACCCCCCCGGGGGGTTCCGGTAACCCCCCGGTGCTCCGGTTTTATCCGAAACTTCCCCGGAACACTTCCGGTGTCTGAATATAGCCGTCCAATATATCAATCTTTATGTCTCGACCATTTCGAGACTCCTCGTCATGTCGGTGATCACATCCGGGACTCCGAACTAACTTCGGTACATCAAAACTCATAAACTCATAATATAACTGTCATCGAAACCTTAAGCGTGCGGACCCTACGGGTTCGAGAACAATGTAGACATGACCGAGATATGTCTCCGGTCAATAACCAATAGCGGAACCTGGATGCTCATATTGGCTCATACATATTCTACGAAGATCTTTATCGGTTAGACCGCATAACAACATACGTTATTCCCTTTGTCATCGGTATGTTACTTGCCCGAGATTCGATCGTCGGTATCCCATACCTAGTTCAATCTCGTTACCGGCAAGTCTCTTTACTCGTTCCGTAATACATCATCCCGCAACTAACTCATTAGTTGCAATGCTTGCAAGGCTTCAGTGATGTGCATTACCTAGAGGGCCCAGAGATACCTCTCCGACAATCGGAGTGACAAATCCTAATCTTGAAATACGCCAACCCAACATGTACCTTTGGAGACACCTGTAGAGCACCTTTATAATCACCCAATTATGTTGTGACATTTGGTAGCACACAAAGTGTTCCTCCGGCAAACGGGAGTTGCATAATCTCATAGTCATAGGAACATGTATAAGTCATGAAGAAAGCAATAACAACATACTAAACGATCGGATGCTAAGCTAATGGAATGGGTCATGTCAATCAGATCATTCAACTAATGATGTGATCCCGTTAATAAAATAACAACTCTTTGTCCATGGTTAGGAAACATAACCATCTTTGATTAACGAGCTAGTCAAGTAGAGGCATACTAGTGACACTCTGTTTGTCTATGTATTCACACATGTATTATGTTTCCGGTTAATACAATTCTAGCATGAATAATAAACTTTTATCATGATATAAGGAAATAAATAATAACTTTATTATTGCCTCTAGGGAATATTTCCTTCAGGGACGTGCACGAAGAGAATAGGTGCATGCACGGCGCACGTACTCCCGTCTCTTTCCCAGCCACACCTACGCGGGTACACAGTGGAGCTCTTTTGTGTACGAAAAGGCAGCCCCCGTGGTAATTTGACACGTGTACTGGTTGTCCACTTGATGGAGGATCATCTACCACGGGTGAACAAACAAATTGCGACTTGACGCGTTATGTTAAAAAGGAGGCAAACCATGTGGGGCCTACCTTAGAGGCAAGGTTCTATACACTCGAGATGCTCTGTACGCATTACTTTTGAAGTGCCCCGTCAACTCGCAGAACGAGGAGAAGCTTGCTTACGACGTCGTCTCCCCCGCCCACGGGCACGGTGGCTCGCAGGACAAGGTGAAGCTTGTTTACTACTACTCATTGTATATTGGTTTATTGGTCCCCATTGTATATTGTGTCAAATTTTGACTATAGATTGAACTAACAAAACGTTCGTGCATGTTACCAAAAATTATATCATTGAAAACTATGTTTAAATACGAATCCAACGATGTAATTTTTGTTGACATGCATTAACATTTTGTTAGCTAAATATTTGGTAAAAATTTGGCACGAACTACAAAGGTGACCTATAAACCAGAATGGAGGTAGTAGTACTAAGCCTTACGCCCGCTCCCTCGCCCACGCGCGCGGTGGCTCGCAGGACAAGGAATTTTTTACTACTCCCTCCGTTTACTCCATGTCTCTACCTTGGTTAGAGCTATTATCATATTGTTTGGAATATATGTCCTTTAGTAGTACTCCCTCCTTTCTAGTTTATGGCTCAATTTCCTTGGAGTAGTATATAGGAGTAGTACTACTACAACAATTTCCTTGAAGTCCGTGGTGCAGCAAGCTACCTTAGGCTATGTTACTACTCCCTCCTTTCCTGTTTATGGCTCAATTTCAAAATCTCTCCAACCAAGGTAGACAGTGAGTGGTGGAATTAATTTCATAGTTTGCACAAGTAATGTACGCTTGTTTTTCTCAAGAAATTATGTTTACCGAGGCATTAATTAGAACGAATGCATGCATGACCACTAAATTTCCATGAACTTCTACATGCATTGGTGAGTTTTCTCTTGACAATGCTTGCATCGGGTGATTTAACGCACCTCGAAATCCAACATGTGATGGTACTACTACTACTAGTAGAATTGAGACTTATACAATGGAAAAACGAATTTTTTTAGATGAGCCCTATAAACCGGAAAGGAGGGAGTATTAAGTAGTATACTACCTCCATAGTGGGTATGTACTCCATAAATCAGATTTTCCCAAAACTAAGTCGCTCAACCTTTATTTTCTTGTTTCCCTTCCCGCCTTGTTGCCTCGAATAGACTATGCCAAACTCCCCTGCCTGCCGCGCGGGAAAAGACCCACCCTCACCTTTTTTTAGTCTGGGTTTGTATCGATGGATCGCGTGAAGCAGCAAAAACTAAGCCGTGTCTTCTACTCCTCTGTCGACGCTCGCTTTCATGTATTCTATACTTCCTCTCGCCGACATGTGGGACATATAGCAACCGGGTCGACGTGTCATGCACCAACTAACAGAACAGCAGGGGGGACGCACCCCAGTCGTATCGCCCCAGTAGTAGTAATGAGCAATGAGATGTCAAATCACAATGCCACACCTTCCCAGACGGACGAAGCAACCATTATTTCACACTTCGCTTCGCCATCATCTCCTTCAAGAAAACAATGTAGTATTGCTTCTACCATTAGTCTGCCTCAAGAGGGACACACGCATTGCCTTGGTACATCATGACACATGGGACCGCATGACAGGCCATGCTCCCCTGCCCATCGCTTGGTAAAATCACCTCATTTTTACTACTTCCTCTGTATAGGTTTACAGGGCATGCATGTCGTTCTAGGTTGAGAATTTAACTGGCTATATATGTGATGAACATTATATATGTTTAGAAACTACATTCGCTTAAGAATCAAATGATATACTTTTTGTGACATAGTAACTCATATTTAGTTAGTCAAATGGATGACCGAGAACTACGTGTGCGCCTTATAAACCGAGACAGAGAGGGTAGTACAGTACATATCTTTTTAGATCAATATAGTCAGGATTCACCGAGGAGCAAAACCAAGTGGTAGGATGCTCCTGTCGTGTTGGCGTAGCAACTCAAGCATGGTCGGTCCACACACGAAATGGTGACACACTTAACAGGACCCCTTTGGCCGACATGTGGCTCATCCACCATCTTGTTCCACATGCGATGCACCAAATTACAGTTCGAAGTAGTGGTTGGACTTGGAGGCACCCCGGTCGTAGCGCCGCAGTAGTAGTAAATGAGCGATGAGGGGTCAAATCACAAAGCCCCACCTTTGCCGCATTAAGCTGGACGGACGAAGCAACCATCATTTCACTCTAGGGCTCAAGAGCATAAAGAAAAGAGAAAACCAATGATGCGTGCGGCAGCTACCTAGGGCACCTTAGGGTAGGGGCCTCCACTACACAAATCCTTTTTTTAAAAGCGCCTCCACTACAAATCTGCTTCTCCCTCGTCCTCTTGAAGAAAACCGATGATGCGTGTGGCAGTAGGGTTGGTAGGAGTACTACGACGTGCGGGGCCACCTCGTAGTAAATGGGAGAGGGATTGAGTTCGAGTCGACGCCTTAATATCTGTGGGCCGCTTGGTTTTACGGGAACGAGGAATCATTTTGGGTTCGGGGACCAGTGGAGATATACGTACAAAAAATTGTGGACGTAGGTTCGACCGAAAGGCAATGATGCATGGGCCCTGCATTTTGATATACCCGAGGTCACATGAAATTTGCTACTCTACTCAAAACTAGTAAGGTACATGCATTGAGCGCATGAGATTTGGAAACCAAATTATGAACAAATACACACTATAGCATGTAAAGCTTTGAGTCATATATGCATGATGTAGATGTTTGTTTAGTTCTTATAGTTAATCTCATTCAAAATCAATTAGTTTTATAAAAAGGTTAAGATTCATGGGATTGTGCATTGTAAAGCATAAAGTAAAATAATAATGGTAATTCATTTAGAAAAAAAATTGGGCAATGATACGGAAGATTCTAGAACAAAGGAGAAGTGTTTGTGTTTTGGGACAGCATGCACGGCCCACATCTCTTATTGGTTGATATGTCATGGAACAAGAAACGAGGAGGGAGTTAATGTACCATGCCAAAGTGTTTTGGGATTATTTGGTTTTCGTAAGATGACTTACACACCTAGACGGAGGGAGTACAAAGAGAAAAATGAATTGCAATTAAAAGAATGTCATTTCTAACAAAAATGTGAATTTGAACTACATATGTGTGCATCTGACTAGCACATACATTGTCAATGCAAGATTTAATGCAAGAAATAACTTATGAGTAACATGCACGAATTGATGATGTGGTTCTTGCATGCATAGAGTAGAAAAAACAATGTGATTCATGACTTGCATGCATGCGTGTTCTTGTGCCATAGTTGCATGTCTAGGAAAAAAGCTGCTAGTGGGTTGTACTAGCTGTCGGTGTCAAAACCGGCGGATCTTGGGTAAGGGGTCCCGAACTATGCGTCTAGGCCGAATGGTAACAGGAGGCACGGAACACGATGTTTTACCTAGGTTCGGGCCCTCTTGATGGAGGTAAAACCCTACGTCCTGCTTGATTAATATTGATGATATGGGTAGTACAAGAGTAGATCTACCACAAGATCAGAGAGGCTAAACCCTAGAAGCTAGCCTATGGTATGATTGTATGTTGTATATTATCTATCGACTAGCCTGGCCCTGGTTTATATAATGCACGAAAGGCCTAGGTTAACAAGAGTCCTAGCCAAATACGCCAGTGGGGAGAAGTCCTTGTCTTGATCGCCAAGTCTTGTGGAATCTTCCTTGTATGCGGCAGCTGTCCGAACTGGCCCATGAGTATACGGCCACGGGGGTCCTCGGCCCAATCTATCAGATCGGGAGATGATGTGTTGAGTACCCCCTAGTCCAGGACACCGTCAGTAGCCCCCTAAACCGGTCTTCAAGTTAGGGATGCTCCTCGATTCTTTCGAACTGTTCTTCATCTTCGGTCGTCGGTCTTGAAAACTGGTTCAACAAATCTTCTCATCTTCGATCTTGAGGATCGCTGAAATGCATTCGACGAGTTTATACGCCGGGTATCCGAGGAGCCCCTTTAAGTTTCCGGCCTTTATCAATGCCTTATTATTTTTATGCCACACCTCGGGTTTGAAGTTGTTCCCGGGAGGCAGTGTCCTCTTGCGTCCGAGCTCTAACGCCGGACTGTATTCGAGGTATCTTTTACAGCCGAGCACCAATGCCGGACCGCTTCCCAGCTCTAACACCGGAATGTATCCGAGCTCCAATGCCGGACTATGTATCCGAGCTCCAACGCCGGACTGTATCCGAGCTCCAACGCCGGACTATATCCTAGGTGTCATATCACCTTGGTTCAAAAAAGTTTGAAGGAGTTTAGCCAAGCTTAATGTCGGAAATGCCCTCTATGGAGCCAGCCACTAGCTCCCGAGCTTTATGCCGGACTGCTTCCGAGGTGGTGCACCACCCCGAATGTGGGCCGATTTTTGTGAATATTTTTTATTGGTGCAATTTATTCTCTGCCGAGATATATAGCCAGTAGCCCTCAAGGTGTGTATCGGTCTAAAACCCGAGATGCACCTGAAGGATGACGTAAGACCGCTGATCCCAGTAGCCGCTGAGACTCAGGTTGATTTGCAAAATTGGCCTGAGGATCAAGTCCAAGCTCGGCAGAATACTTCGGGACACTAAAAGCGGTGTGCTCAGTCCTCGAGACTCAGGTTGGGTGCGGCCGATCAACCTGAGGATAAAAATCTCCTCGGAAACTATATTGCACATAAAATTTTCTGCATTGGACAAGCAATGCAGTAGCCCCCGAGACACTGGTCGGGTGGTAACACCAGATCAGGGGATCAATGTGCCCCTTTAATATTTGTAAATAATAAGCCCGAAGCCCAGTAGCCCCCGAGCCTTAATGCGGGCACGGGTGGCCAAATTAAGGATCAATATCCATAGTAAAATCACAAATTATGTGTAATGACTCTATGTATCCAAGTACTTTACGTCATTAATGCTCGGATCCGCATTGTACAAAACTTTGTTGACCGACCATCGGCTTCCACCTCCTCGGCCAGTAGCCGAGGAGTGTTTGTCCTACTTTATAAAGCCTTTATGAGGGCAAAGATTTACAACAAACAAGGCAATCTGGCCATACGGTTTTATAAACAAAGGTACGCAGAGAGTTATATTACTGTTTAACAGAAGAAATGTCTTCCAAAGAAAATAGTCCCGCTATCGGTTCCTTTCTTTGGGTTGTCATGCTAAGCATGATCATTAAATCTCAGCTCTAATGTAACAGCAAAATATTGAGGATTTAGTTTGGGAGGCCAGTTAATAGCCCCCGGTAGTGTTTGGCGACAGTCGGGGTCAGGCCGTAAACACTTCGGCCAATGTTATGAACGGCCCATCATTTAACATAGTCATCGGATCGCTGACCAGTTTACGCTTATTGTGAAAGTCAGTTTTCGGCTTTCTCCACTAAGGTGCTTAACCATGTGAGCTAGAAGCACAATCGCGGTGGTTCTCCCTTTGCACGCCTAGCCGAACAAAACGGAATGTAGGAAGCAAGTGCAGGAGCCGGGCAACCCAACTATTGACCGAAGACATAATTCGAAACCGATGCATATATAGCAATATCTGAGAATGTTTTTGCCGAATCCCTAAAGGTTTCCGGCGTTGCACCGCGAGACTAATGCTGGAAAAGCACAAATAGTTTAAAAGTGCCAAAAAGCTTGGAAAACCAAGAAACGTCAGTAAAAACATGACGTCCGAACAATATCAAGTGTTCGGTGCCAATACGAAAGTTGGTCTTAGAAAAAAGAAGTGCTTCTGTTGTGCTTTAACATGATACATCCTATCTCAAGACTTCGAGCGGGTCAGCCTACGGCTTCAACCTCCTATCCCGAGGGCGGAGTACTTCTCATCAGGCTAGTTTAGCAAACTAAACTCTAGCGGCTTTGAGAGAGAAATTAGGCTCCCCGGCTAGTGACCGCACACTCTTGTCGAAAAAAGGAGTGATAAATAATAATAATAATAAAACTTTGCAACGACTAAGAAGAAGAACACTTATTATAAAACGGCTCAAATAAACTTAAGAGCCCCGAAGTGACTTGGGTAGAAGAATGATTGCATGTACCGAAGTACTTATATCATATCTATGTTCAACCAAACTTTAAACGAGTCTTAACCGACCGTCAGCTTCTCCCTCTTCGGTTAAGGACCGAAAAGTGTTATGTACTCCATCGGTCGAGAATATCGATGGTGTTTCCAATAACCAGGCAATCAGGCCATAAGGCTGTAACAGACAAAGCGCGCTCAGGGAACTTATGCTATATTACCGTGAAGTGTAAGAAGCATCTTCGAAGAAAATAGTACCCCCACCGATACCTTTCTTCGGTGCTCATTGTTATTATGAGACTTGTGCAATAGATTTTTTGTACTCATGAGTTCCGTTGTGTGCCGACCATCATTGAAAACTATAAGAGCGCTAGCTTTCGGCTTCACCCAGTCTGAGGTCCGGATCGGGCAACCCGATCATGACAATCACAGAGGTGCTCCCTTTACTACCTAGCCGAACAATCGGGAACGTAGGGGTAAACACAGGAGCGAGGCAACCCAGCTTGCAAATCGCTTAAGTCAATATGGTGCATATTGTGCCGTAATACACGAACAAGGAACGAAGCCGTACAAGTATAATCATATGCAAGTGGAAAAGCTTCATGAAGGAAGCCCCCAAATGAATTGGGTATTTGAATTTATGCGTCACAAACAAAGTTTGGACAAGGAAATTTTTTATAAGCAACTTTGTTCCAAAAAGTATAATGCTTGGTCGAACCGAACACAAGTTAGAAATTAAAGCTTTGAGCATGAAAGCGACTTAGCTGGTTAATGTGTTCAGTATTGATGACGCGGTCCGAGCTTGATGCGGGGCAAGGTTCCAGCCCCCAAGCTGGTCCCGAGGTGGTAGAGCGGAGAGCTCGACACACCGAAGTGGTGACATAGCACGGTCAATGCAGACCGACAGAGTGACGCCGAAGTCCCCGGATCATTTTCCTGTGCACAAAAAATAGTGCAAACCGGAGATAATAGTAATAAAAAAATGTTGCATAATAAATAATTTATGCAAAGTGAGGAATAGAAGAAATATGGCCTGGCGCCAAAGTCAATGTCGATGCAGGGCGTCGGCGTGATGTAGTAAAGGTGTGGCAAAGCCTGAATTCATAGGTCGGTCCGAGCTCCGGATGCGGCGTTCGCCGGACTATGTACGGAAACTGATCGAACCACCACGCGAACGTCGTTAATGCGGTCACCATTTGATAGGCCTGTGTACATATCATGGACAAACCAGAGTAATAATTCCTTGGGAAAAATGAACCCAAACAAGCAAAAAATACTGGGATTAATAGCACCTAGTTTATTTGTTGTAGCAATCCGAAGGAAGGTGATTCCCAAAATTGGGACTCACTCCGCACACCCATTGCCTGATGAGCGATAAAACGATGGCATGGCAATGCTGGTAAAGGTTGACTCACCGAGGCAAAGCCCTCGGACCAGCTAACGTGACGGAGCTGGTCGGCTAGTGACGCCGAAGTGTCCGGAGTAGGTTGATGAAAAGATGGCGAAGCCCCCGGTCCGGCCGAGATGTCGAAGCTTCGACGTCAGCCGACGAGTCGAAGTAGGTCGGCGTGATGGACAACAGCTTGAAGAAGCAATAGTGCGGCCCTGTCGATGCAGGTCGTGACGTGGTCGATGCTGGCTTGATGAGGCGACCATGCGGTGATGCCGGTATGCCCGCTCCGTGTAATCCGGGAGGCGGCGATGTTGATGATGATTTATCCTTCGCGATGCCGGACTCTTATTTAGCTTGCCGAGATGATGATCCGAAGAAGTTGAGCTCGGCTAAAGTGACGACGTGTCTAGCGCAGGTCGGTAGCCGTGGAGTAATATTGCTGGACTGGTTTGACACCAGCATGATGTTGAAGATCATGTTCAAAAGATCATAAAGTTAGTGGGATGTGTTCGGGAACAAAATACAATAGCCCATACAAAACTTCCTTCAAAAGGGATGTCCAAAATCCCATTCATAAAAAAGATGAACTCGGGTCGGATTCGTTTTCGCGCAGAAAACAGATCCGAAAAGTGATGCACTAATCGGAAGGTTCCTGGAGATTGGACGGTCGGATCGAGATGAAATTTTGAGAGGTGGTAGATATAGGAATTCCGCAGCCGATCAACAGTTGGATCTTCCAAAGGACGTCCGAGCTAGAAGCTGGACACCACGCCCTAAACTCATCCAAATTCCCATCCAGATTTGACAGGGCTCCGGTATATCGTGGATTGCTAGAGATTCCTCCATCGGAACTCGACGAAATTTTCCAGGGTTGTTATAGAAGCAATTCCGCACAATTCCACCAAGGCGATCGTCAAAGCGATACTCGAGGAGGTGGTGGCGGCAGATACGAGTTCGCTGTCCAAAAAAAAACAGGACAGTCGCTTGAGGGCAATGTTGACATTGAGCCCCCGAGCTCCATAGATGATTCCTCCATGATCTTGAAAGAGATCGAAGTTGATGTTTGATGAAGGCCCTCATCCGAACATGGTGATCCGAACACGGGACGCAATTCTTGGTCGAACCAAGGTGACCAGTCAAACTGGTGACGAAGACGCCGAAGTCGCAGTTGATCTGCAGGCGAGCCATCGATCCTTTTGTCGATCACACAGCGGAACTCTCAATGAAAGCACCAATGTCGGTGTCAAAACCAGCGGATCTCGGGTAGGGGGTCCCGAACTGTGCGTCTAGGCCGGATGGTAACAGGAGGCAAGGAACACGATGTTTTACCCAGGTTCGGGCCCTCTTGATGGAGGTAAAACCCTACGTCCTGCTTGATTAATATTGATGATATGGGTAGTACAAGAGTAGATCTACCACGAGATCAGAGAGGCTAAACCCTAGAAGCTAGCCTATGGTATGATTATATGTTGTATATTATTTATTGACTAGCCTGGCCCTGGTTTATATAATGCACCAGAGGCCTAGGTTAATAAGAGTCCTAGCCGAATACGCCGGTGGGGAGAAGTCCTTGTCTTGATCGCCAAGTCTTGTGGAATCTTCCTTGTATGCGGCAGCTGTCCGAACTGGTCCATGAGTATACGACCACGGGGGTCCTTGGCCCAATCTATCAGATCGGGAGATGACGTGTTGAGTACCCCCTAGTCCAGGACACCGTCACTAGCTATTTAGGAATATAAGATGTATACATGGAAGTTGTAGGGAAAGAGATGACATGTATCTCAATTCCCATGAGTAGGGGTTGGAAAAGAGATGTCATTTGGTTCACATCATAGGAACTTCTCTATTGAATCTAGAGATGACATGTATCTCAATTCCTATGAGGAGGGATTAGAAAAGAGATGTCATTTGGTTCACATCATAGGAACTTTTCTATTGAATATACACTAATGTTTATTTTCCTTTGAAATTATGGGAGTATAGGAATCCATTCATATGAACCAAGTGGCTCTAAAGCTATAAAAATGATATCATGTTTATTTCCTTTGAAATGTGGATTATATGAATCTATTCCTATGAACAATTGGCTCTAAAGGAAAAAATCCTATAAAAATCATATCATATAGAGTTCCTATGATATCCCTCCACACCAAAGGATGGTTGAAATTGCTGCAGGTGATACGGTGGTCTTTCTTTCTAGACTCCTCCTCCATCTTTATAGTTACCTCTCGAAGATGAATGAAATGATATATACTAGGTATTCTATATGTGCATTTTGGTACACCAAAACTCGGCAAAAGTTTGCGAGGTTCGAATTTTAAATAAAGCTATATGGACTGCATTTTGGAACGGAGGGAGGAGCATACAACACTTGCTAACACTCACGTGGAAGATTTGTGTGTAGGAGGAGTGGCTGCTCTATTAAATGGCATGGCAAAACTGACACTGTCGGATGCCGATCTAACGGTTCTTACGACGTTCGTCAGGAAACGGCTTGTGGCGAACGTTTGTCGGATAATGATTTACGGACACATGCATTGCATTGATACGTGCCCCCTCTCTCACGCACACACGCACCCTCACGAGTCATGACTCTCCTGAGTCCTATCGCACCCACCGTCTATCTGTAGGTAGACGTCACACACATATGTGCTCTTCACACCCTACCCTCAGAACTTCTAAAAAACAAAAGACATCACGCACCTTTTATTTTAGCTCACACGTCACACACTTATACTATTACTCTTGTGGAGAACGTTCTTTGGGCATAGTATATTGTACTCTCACGAAAAGAAGCGGTGCATGCACGCACTAGTTCTCTCACACCCACTCGCGGGTACACGTATGAGCGATTTTTTTTGAAGCTGGTACAACAAAATCACTCCACTATATATATAAGCAGGAGCCTTAGCGCTTGCTTTACTAGGGTTCCTCTCTTTCATTCTCTCATGCTCTCCAGATCTAAGCAAGACATAGGTGGCCACACTCTTTCTCTGCTCACGGCTGGTCACAAATCTGGCCGGACCACCTCGACCGGGGCAAGGGTGTAGGTGCATCGTTCATGCTGTCATCAGCGGCAAGGGAGGAGACCAACGGCTGCCCGCGCGTCCCGATCAGCGGCCACGCCGGCTCAGGAGGGCCTCCGACCCCTTCTTCCTCCCTGCGGTATTGTGGCCAAGATGCGGCCTCCCGACGCCGTCTTTGCCACATGCCGACGACCCTCAGGTATATATTCCTTTGAAACCTGCCTTGCTCTACTGCCCCAGCCCCCCACGTGGCTGCATGTGGATCTTTTTCTACTTCCGTCGGCTGTTCCAAAGCCACCTTGACTTATACTATTATTAGAGGTAAAGCTAGTTCATACAGTCGAATCTAAGAGTTGGTTCAAACAGGGAAGAAACTGGGAAAGCTGTAGCATGAATCTAGGACTTGGCTCTAAGAGGAAATAGGGGAAAGTAGTAGATACTGGCTACCCAACTGGTCTATTGGTTGAAAAGGCAAAGAAAGCATGGTGGACGGTGAAGGGTGGGGGGAAGTGGACCTGTCTCTTGGTTGAAAAAGGAAAGAAAGTGAGGGGTGTTGGGGGACAATGCAAATGAGAATGAGCAAGTCTAGATTTCCTGTGCTCACATAGGAAAATGTCACCGAGGAGATAAAAAATGGGACAAATGCAGACATGCTGCCTGAGTGTTTGCCGCTCTCAGCAACCACATCTTCCTCACCACTTTATGCCCCTGCTGTCGCTACGCCCATATCGCTACCGTTAATGTAAAATCACATGAAGCATTAAGCAATGCCACCTAATGTCACTATAAGTAATGGTCTAGTGCCGTTGAAGCTATCACTACAAAAAAATGCTCTTCCGTGATGATACGTGTTTGTCACAGTAGGTCGCGTTTTCTCTCATGCATGTACATCCATGACGATTTTATGACAGAATCAAGATAGTCATACCTGTGCTGTCGTAGAAGTGTTCCATGACATTACCAAAATTATCATCACGGAAGTGTCCACTTCCATGACGATAAATCGCGCGTCACAGAAGTGCTTTCATCAAGGGTGACCGACACGTGGCATCCACCATAATGGAACGCCGTTAAGCTATCGGGTCGGGTTTTGGATCCGATAACCTGTTAACAGCCCCGACCAATGGGGATTTTCCACATGTAAAATCATCATTGGATGGAGGAGACACGTGTCAGGTCCGCGTTGGCACAAGTGTCACTCATCCAATGGGCGAGACGCGCCTATGATATGTTGACACGTGGACCGGCCCACCAAGTTTAAATGGCCGGCCCAACTGAAGGCCCACAAGATTTTGCGGACCATAATGGGCAGGCCCAGCTAAAGGCCCACGAGATTTTGCGGACCATAATGGGCTGGCCCAGCTAAAGGCCTACAAGATTTTGTGGGCCATAATGGGCCGGCCCAGGTAAAGGCCCACAAGATTTTTGTGTGCCATAATGGGCCGGCCCAGGTAAAGGCCCACAAGATTCTTGCGGATCATAATGGGCCGCCCAGCTAAAGGCCCACGAGATTTCGCCAACATTAATGGGCCGGCCCAGCTGTAGGCCCACAAGATTTTGAGGACCCTAGTAGGCCGGCCCATTAACTGGCTGCCATGTTTTGGGCCAAATGTCGGCCCATATTTGATCTGGTCCATTAATGGCCTGCCATGCTCCGGGCCTAATAGTGACCCATATGAGATCCGGCCCGTTAAAAGCCTACCACGTTCTGGGCCAAATTACGGCCTAGATCAGGTCCAGCCCTTTAAGAGGCTTCGGGCTCAATTATGGCCCATATCAGATTCGGCTCGTGAACTGGACACTATGCTTTTGGGCCCACTTGCTAAAGGCCCACTTAGTAATTCAGCCTGATATTAGTTTTGGCATGTTAAGGGCCCATTTAACATTTCGGCCCTATATTAATTTCGGCCTGTTAAAAGCCCGTCATATAGTTGGGCCTAACTATGGCCCGGTTTGCACCCGGCCTGCTCGCAGCCAATATCTGATTGGGCCAAACAAGGACCGAGACAATTTTGGCCTGTTAAAAGCCCGTGATTTGATTCACACAATCATGGGCCAGGGTTCATTTTGGGCTGCTGCCGACCCATGAGCTGTTCGGCACGTTTTAGGCCCAACCTACATCGTGATTGCATGACGGCCCGATTATGTACCGTAATTTTACGGTTTGGCCGGTTTACTGCGAAGACAGGATATATATACAGTAAAATAACGGCAGCATCGTGAATAAGAAAAAACCTAGACTATACAATAAAGAAATTACGGCATATTACATCCACTAGGCATCAAAGTTCGCCACTATGATAATAAAGCACAAGCAGACAACAGATTACATACACTGGGCATCAAAGATCGCCACCAGTGCAAATAAACACGCCGACAAAATAATATACAATACCGACAACACTTCAATAGAGTTCAAGAAAGGTTAGCCCTGCTGGGGAGCTGCAGCGCAAGCAGCTGAGCAAGATGATGAGACTGCGCTTGTTCAACACTTATATCTTCCTCACTTTGAAAGATAAACAAGCAGACAGATGACATGTTTTGCACATAAAAGTATCAATGCTGACAATTCATCACATTTCTTACTAATGAATAAACTGACACAGTTTAAAATTGCATTAACACAATATGGTATTGTTCAGGTCAATACATGGTAGGAAATGACATTGTGAAGGAGTTGGCAGCTTCACGACACCACTGAATTACAGATCAAGAACTCATAAGTATCAATGGTTAGTGTGCTGTCAATTTATACATTTCAGATTGGCAAATAAAGAGATGGTTTAAATAATAGTAGAATGATATGACATTGTTCATAGTTAAGACATTGCAGAATATGACATTGTGCTGTAGTGGGTAGGTTCACCACACCACTGGATTACGGATGAATAACAGAAGCATACATGCAGTGCAAAAGAAGATCACTTGCTCTGTATAGTTTAATTTACATGGTATGAAGAAGGAACTTGGTTGTACAACTAAAAATTTAAATTGAGAAAG
Organism: Triticum dicoccoides; assembly: GCF_002162155.2. Lineage (NCBI taxonomy): Eukaryota > Viridiplantae > Streptophyta > Magnoliopsida > Poales > Poaceae > Triticum > Triticum dicoccoides. The sequence goes on along the minus strand of NC_041382.1, from coordinate 107,951,059 downwards.
GACAAACTTTTGTTTATGAACTACATAATAAACTTTAAACAAGCAATTTGATGCAAACACCAAAAATAAATAGCTGTTGCAGTCATGCCTAACCAAATATATACAACAAAGTTTGAAGGCTTGAGATGGACAAACTTACATTATTGGTGAAGACGAGCTCTATAAAGGCCTTGTCCATGCTGATGGGGGGGGGGCAATTCAAGAAGTTTACCACATAATCTTCTTCAAAAGCATTGCCTTTATTATACATTTTGTTAAGAGTAAATATAGATGTGATAATATACGAAAAATGGAGAATATTTAAGATAAGATGAAGAGTGATGCTACATAACCAAGTAGCTATAAATGTAAGTGCAGCGATACAGGAAAAAGGTACAGCCAAGAGCAATGCACAACTAAACTTCTTCTGTACCAACCTTATGGTAAGAGTAAATATAGATCTGATGTGTAGAAAATGGAGGGCAAAGGAAAATAAGCTACAGAGTGATGGTACATGAACAACTACCTGTCATTATAAGTACACTGATAAAGGACAGCATGTACTTACAAGAACAATGCAGAGCGAAAAAAACATTGGCATTGGATATATTCTACACTAATGTAACCATTCATACAGATCAGATAATTTGGAGCGAACAATTGATAAGAAAGCTATCATGCATACTGCTGTCACATAATGAACCAGGTATGTATGCAAGTACAATGATACAGGACAACAGGTACTAACAAGAGCAAAGCAGCGGGCAGCATATTTGCGATATCCTGTCGTTCTTGTCAAACCAGAATTCTTCTTCGAGCAGATTTCCTGCAAAAAAGATCCGTAAGGCACATGCGGAAAAGTAGAAGTTCAAATTGTCATGTGATTTCATAGACAGTACCTCATCCTGGGAACGAGACCAGTGCATAACAAGGTTTTTCCATTCAATGTCTTCTAAATTTAGCATAGGAGACTTTACCGGAAATTCGTTTATAGACTTGCCATCAAAGTGCGATTTCCTCAGGTAACACTGATACTGCTGCAATGCTTCCTTGAGAAGCACAAGCAAGCTTTGCTCGTCATGACTATCCAGATTGACCCTCGCCTAGTTACAACAATGTATTGTAAATCATTGATGTGTTCAATCAGCAGAAAACATGAAAATAATAGCCATGAATAATAGCACTTACACGTAAGTTGGACAAGAAGATGTGAAAATGGTGTTTGTCTTCACAATAATCTTCCCATGATGGGAATATATGCACGTAGTCCCTAACAACATTGAAAGCATTGTCTTTTAAACTGGGAATAAATGGAATGGGGTTCCAATCTGCAGGAATTGGCTATCTCTGCAGTTGGGATAGGTCTTCGGCCGGTGGACTTGATGTAGTTTTTGCTGGAGTGGGATTTTTTTATGGTACAGCTGGTGCTATGGCAAATGAAATCGGTATACCTTTTGCTGGAGTGCAGGTCCTATGTGGTGGGGCTAGTGGTGTGGCCAGTGAAGTATGGGTACAGTCTGCTGGAGTCGGTCCTACGTCTTGTGTCACTGGTTGTACAGCCAATATAAGTGGGGTGTTGTCTGATTTCTCCGGCACCACCACGTTTTTCAAGGACTTTGCTGGTGCTCCTTGAGGTTCGGCAATCACCCTCTTCCTTTTTTATGTCTGATGCACAAGAACAACATTTGAGTGGAAAAACATGGTATGATGACAGATGGAATATGTATTGATAATGGATGGGCATGGCATCTCGACATATATGATGAGTAAACTAAGAAGATGGCGGTGCAACAAAGTAGAAGAAATGCAAGACGACATATGCAAGATACCCGCAATCAATAAAACATTGCCAAATTAGAACAGTCCCCTTGATGGGTGAACAGGACAGGCCATCTGCCTTTGACTCCTTGAGGTTAGAATAGTCATTAGGATCATATTCTGAACAAGAATCAACAGGTGGGGAGCGTAAGAGTTTCATTGCATCCAGAATGGCACTCAATGCCTTGGTGCCAATTTGTTAAGTCATTGCAGTGTTTAGCTTCAAGAGTGGACTGCTGCTAGTGCGACACAAAGCAGCTACACAGATCATAGTATAGATATAACGGGAAAACCTTAAGCATCAGAGTAAAATCAGCAAAGTGGAACTTGCTGGAATATATGTGCTAGTATTGCCGGTACGGCTAGAAAGGCTCCGGATACCAGCTCTCTTCAAGTGAAGGTGCGGTACCATTAATATCAGTGTAACTCTCAAAGGCGTCACAGCTCCCCGCATTTCCTTGCTATTCTTATAGGATTCAAGTGGGCAGGCCACTACAAATCCTATTCCTATGTTTACAAGATCCTACAAATCAAAGAGGCTCAAAGTGTCCATCACAACCGACCGTATAGACCTCTAGACTGCAAATGTCCCAGCTCATCTTCAGTACAAGGAACATACTGTACTACTATCATACTCCCTCTGTTCCAAAATATAAGTCTTGGTAGAGATTTCCACTATGGATCACATACAGATGTATCCAGATACATTTTAGAGTGTAGATTCACTCATTTTGCTCCATATGTAGTCCATGGTGGAATCTATACAAAGACTTGTATTTAGGAACGGAGAGAGTACATATTAAAGAAGAACGGAAGAGGAACATGGTAAAGAAGAGCAAGCAGATTTTGGATAATAAAATGTTGGTTGCGCAGTGCCCACACATGATGAACCAGAGCGCATTAAGAATGCAACTCCCAGCTGTCTCTCGACCATTCCAGGCGGTTGGCTGAAGATCCTACGTCTCCTAACCCTTCTTCTTCCTCGTCTCTGATTCTTCCCATACAGAACATGCACGGGCCGCCGGCCGGACCACCGGCCCCCACCACCTGTGTTCCTCTGCCATCCCCACCCCCACCCAAACCCCCACCCGCGTCGAGTTTTCTTCATCCGGCGAGGCCCCACAACCACCCAAGCCCCTTCGATCGCACCGGCGAACTCCGACGAGCTCTGAAAAATCGACTGACCCAATTTTGAAATTTAGTCTACTGTGATTTAATTAGTGTGGAATATAAAATGGGAAAACCATAAGCATTGGGAGTATAGTGTTGAGCGTGCCATGGCGGATCTAAAGGTGCAAACCGGACAAAGGCAACTTCGCAACCAAGACAAGAAATCAGAGTAAAGCAATGGCGATCTATTTTCTTGTTGTGATAAATAAGTTGAGCAGATACGAAAGAGTACCGCCTCTGGCGCGACGCCGTGTATGCATCTGCTGAGAATTTGACGGTGCTACGGTAGCGATGGCTGTCGGCGGTGTGGAAGCAGATCTAGGAGGGTAGACAGTGGCGGCGGGGTGCGGTGGACGAGACGGTCGTAGGAGCGGCGCCGACAAGGTGGACGACGGCGGAGATGAAGCGAGAGGACGGGATGCAAGGATCCCGGTCTGAAGCCGTGGATGAGAGAGGTCGATCTCTTTTAATGGACGGCGGCGTCGGGGTATCAGCTCTGGCATGGTGGAGGAGGACGGCGGTGGATGGGGTGGCGGACGGCGGCGGACAGAGGAGGGTGGGGTGGAGAGGCTGTTTTGGCGCCCACGGAGTACGGATGGGGAAAGGGAGGTAGAGAGGAAGGGGGGAACCATGTATTCAGGGCGCGCTTGTCTCAAATGCGAGGAAATTTAAAAACTTAGCCCCCATTTCAAATTTCTACTACATCACAACAACATTAGTCGGTTGGGGATAGGACGGTAATCTCGCATACATCGAATATTTGCCGACGAGAGTTTGTTTTTGGCGCCCACCGTGTATGAATATGAATCGGGGAGGGAGTCGATTTCGGCCGAGGACACACTGTGTTACGTCACGTTTGGGTGAAATTACAAACCTACCCCTATCGAAACCTATAGAAATCCAGCAGATAGGCTTTGCGTGGCAGGGATAGGCAGTAGTGATTTCCATCTCGCAGATTTTGGTTTCGGGCGGTTACTGCGACTTTCCCCGCTTTGTTCAAATTTTGCAGAGTGCATGTTTACCGTGCCAACTCAATTCGAATCCTGTTTGTATTCTATTTTTTTCGGGTGGGATCCATTTTCAATTCGAATTACATTCTATATACATCATTTTTTTATATATACTTTCAAAACCACAAAAAGAATTCTGATCCTTTATATGTATAATATGATTTACAAATACAATGATCTCAAAATCTTAAGGTTGAATTCAAAAAAATTTAACCAAATTATGTTCTACTAAAATGTATGGATCAGTAATATCTACATATTAAATAACATAGATGTGCGTGAATTCATATGAGTATGCATGTTTGATAGATCAATTTTGGTTCGAGTATGGATTACATGTATCATCATCTCGAATTCAAATATTTGAATCCCTTTTTTGTTCACTCCTTTCACGCCCATCTCTCTCGCATGCATGCTCCTTCAGGTATCTATCACTCTCTTTTCTCCAGCTCACCCGTACGCTCACTTCATGTTTCTCCTATCCTCGCAAACATGGTCTCTCGACGTCTCCCTTGAGAAGTGTCACACTCTCCCTATCATTATACATTACACGGTTTTCATTATCTCTCACATCTCTACTGTTCTCTGGTATCACTCGGTACCTAAGATTTCTTTTTCACCGCCACACACACAGTCCCCACTCGTCTTTCACTTTGTCTTTCTCTCTATGGTATTCTCTCACACACCCTATATGTCTCTACATATGACTCATACCACTAAAATTACTCTCTCTCTCTCTCCTGTAGACACAACATTTTTTGCGGTCTCCTTTTCGTCTCCATCCCAGACTGACATTATTCATTTGTTTACCGATCAGACAACCCCGACTACCGTCTCCTCTCTCTCTCACATAGACACACACACAACTCCTGCTTCCACTCCCCTTCCCGACTACCGTCTCACACACACACACACAAAACTCTCGCTTTCGCACCCCGACTCGTATTTCTCTCACAAACATTTATCGACTAGCTAGCCTCTAGATAGGTTTATACACCCGCAAACTCGTGCTTCCACCATCGCATACATGTCTCTCTCTCGCTCCTTATATCTATGTATATTTTTCTTCCCTTCTTGAGATGCGCCCTCTCGATCATGCACATACACACACTATTGTCTCATTTTAAGCTGATACCTATCACGCACACACTCCTTGTGTCTTTGTCACACATGCACTCCGTCCTCCTCCACTCTCCCTCTCTCTCACACACACATGGGCTTTTTGCAACAACTAGCAAGATGCCCATGCGTTGCACAGAACATCAAGATGCATTTGTATGAGTAGTTTATCTTGTGGGCGAAAAGGATGAATGAGGGAAGGCCTTATTTGCAAATGTGGAGAGGGGTGTGGGTATCCTTTTGCAAAATTGCCATAGTTTCATTCCTATCCGTCAGATATAGATCGAACGGCCTATATTGCAGGATGGCAGGCACACGATCATCACCGACAATGCTTTTTATAAGAGTAGGGATAAAAAATAGAGTTGGTGATGATGGTGGGCCTGCCATCCTGCAATGTATGTCGTCCGATTTATATCTGACGGATAGGAAGGAAAATATGGCAATTTACCCGCACTCTTCACCACATTTGCAGATAAGGCCTTCCCTCGTTCATCCTTTTCTCCCACAAGATCTTGATGTTCCGTGCAACGCATGGGCATCTTGCTAGTAAGAGTAGAAATTAGACATATACCACTTCTCGAATCTTGAAACCAACAACATTCCTCCCTTATCTCATCAAAACCGCCAAAGGAATATATTGTGAGTGAAACATAACATATTTTTAGTGATATACGTATTTCAAAACTAGACTTTTTTTCTATCAAATCGGTGAATATGTATTAATCTACTTTGATCGTGTGGCAACGCATTGGCACATTGCTAGTAGTTATTATAATTTTTTGGACACCAGACAAACGGTGGAGTACATATACGAAGAGAAGAGGTGCACGCACGCAGTCGGCCTCTTGCTGTCTCGCACATGAGTGTTACGTAAAGGCGACGTTAACAAATAAACCCTAAAACCCTAGGTGCACGATTGCTGCATTCGCGGGTACCGGGTACGTGGTGGAGCACCTTTGTAGGAATAGTCAGCTCGCTTGATAATTTGATCCGTAGGAGTTGATGGTCGGGACCATAGGTGAACGACTTGGAGCGCGGTGGCTCGCCAGTTGCCACAGATCGAGTAGCCACGTTTAAAATATCATTTTTTAGCGGGGTTAAGAGTTCCGATTATCAATGGCGCGTTATAAGTAGTAAGTAGTTTTTAGAACGATTGGTATGGAGCGAAAATGGAATTCATAGTACTACGTACCTCCTTGGCGTATGGTTGTATGGTATTTTTTTGCGATGGAGGTTTTATGGGTTTATGTTGCGAGATGTAGAACCTGGTAGTTCTAGGGCAAATACTATGGTTTAGATTTAGATGTTGGTTTTCAGTAATGAAAATCGGAAGGGAAACCCTTCTTTGATTAAAGAAACTACTACCTCCATTCTGGTTTACCAGTCCCCATCGTACTTTGGGTCAAAGTTTGTCCACAAATTTTACTTGTAAAATGTGAATGGAAAACGAAATTTTGCTATACCCAAACAAAAAAGGACTAGAGGGAGTGATTGCTCTGACACGGACGCGACCTATCATAGCGCAGGCATTGAACCGGCGCGCCGGCCAAGAGGGCCGCACTCGCTGCAGGCCTGGCTGAGCATGCCTCCTCGCTGCGTGCAACCAGCTTAAGACTGCCCCGCCTGCCTTCATTGAATCCGCGCGTGTGCCGGCAACACATCCTTCCGCGAGACGGCAGGCATTTTAGAACACAAAAAGTGACTAAAATATAATTAATTTACGCATGGTCTTGACTTGTTGTGCTTGCACTGGTAGCAGGAACTAGTAGAGGATTTTCTTTATTTATAACTCTCCTCACATTTTTTTGGCTTTGAAGTGAATCATGGTTGTGGACATTATGTATGAATGTGCAGATATCTGTGAACATGAGTTTGATGTGGAAGTTGAACTTGTAATGTCGGGCTTGCGCGTGAACTATACTATGTCCAATGCTTCGTCTGTTATTGTTTGGAAAGTAATTGTTGTTATTACATGACCCGAAAAAAAACATTTTGTGCCACATCAGTAGATGCACGGACATCACAACAGGCATGCTGACTGGATAAACATTTGAACCTAGCTATTATGAAGGAAATTTTGTATTGACAACATTTTTAGATAGCAGGAGACGCCTAGCCTGCTCTGCCTCTGCTAGCTTATTTCTGGCTTCTTCCATCTCTTCTTTGTCTTGGGTGAAGAGAGCATCTCATTGCTCTTTTTGCTTCTTCAGGAACTCAACTACATTCTCAAGGGCTGCTGCACGCTTTCTTTCAGCCTTTACTAATGCCACGAGGACACGAACAGCTGATGACTCCACCTGGCTTGTGTGTAATCCAGCATCATCTGGGAATTTGCACCTTGTGTCTAATCTAGCATCATTAGGGAACTGGCACCTTGTGCGTAATCCAGCCTCATTTTGGAAACATGATCTTGAGGTTGACCATACTTCCCTCCTTGCAGGAACTGCATCTTGACATGAAGTTACTTCTTTTTTAGATCAATACTCAGAGCAACCTAGATCCATTTAGTACAAGCCAGATAAACATAACTCGGAGAAGTGAATTCAAAAGGAAAAATAAAATAAAAACAGACTACAAGGTGAGAACACCCACTTCCTACATCAAGCTAAAAACAAAAGCATTAGGATGATTAAGACTCTTCTTATTACACATCGAAGAACACCACGCTTAAGAGAAACAGAAACTACAACATATACACATCAAAGAACACGAGGCTACACGAAAGTAATTGAAAGGGTGTTACTTACCAAAGCTCGTTTTACGGGTTCGGTGCAGCTCCTCTTTAACTTGCCACGCTCCTTGAAGATTTCCCGAATATCCCGTGTTTGGTCTTCATTGCTCCTTTGCATGTTCGCACTTGTGGTTTTAAAATCTCAACATGGCAAGAAAAATATACTACTAGTAATACTCGCGCATCTTGTGGGCAACATTACAACACTCGTCTGCCATGTTAGAGCATCTCCAATAGAATCGCAACGCGCGGTGCTTTAAAAATCTCAACATGCTATCTCTACTCTCTTCTCTACTGTTATATTTATTTTATATTATATATTTATCTCTACTTCCTTTACTGTCTACTTTTTTTTCTCTATACTTTTTTTCTTGCAATATAGGTCGTCCGATTTATATCTGACAGATAGGAAGGAAACAAATGGGAATTTTGCAAAAAGATACCCATACCCCTCTCCAGATTTGCAAATAAGGCCTTCCCTCGTTCATCCTTTTCTCCCACAAGATAAACTACTCATACAAATGCATCTTGATGCGTGCAACGCATTGGCATCTTGCTAGTTCTAAAAACCTTTCCATAATTTGCCACACTACTGATTGCAGATGAAAAACCTACCCAAGCACAGCGCGATACAGGAGCGATGCACAATTACAAGCTGATATCTGTTGGACAATGGAGGCTATAACCAATTACTTTTACGGGAACAATAGCACCCAGGAAATTTGAAGGGTAGGTATGAACAAAATTGGAACTGCACATGTACTGCTAAGTGATTCAATACACACATTACCAATCGAGGAGGAGAACGATGGTCACGGCGGCCTCTGTGAGTCATGGCCGGCAATAGGAGTCAGTTCATTGTCCACGACGATGGTACTTCTGCGCTTGGCATCGGCTTTCGGGAAACAGATCCGAGACCGTGGAAGACGATGCCGGGGAAGAGGCTCTGTGTACGACGATGATGGTGGACCGGCTCCAGTGCGGCGTACGAGGTCGTCGATGAGGCAGATGTGCTGCGGTGGACGAGTGCGCCGATGTAAAGGGGAGGAGCACGAAGGCTGTGGTGCCGTGGAGAAGTCTATTTTGCGGTGGGGATAGAAAATGGGCAGTATTCAGGTGTACTACTCTGGGTGCCGGGGTGGGGTTGGCTGGGTAGGGTGAACCTGAAGTTACAAAAACATCCCCCTACCAAGCGTCATCCGTAGGCCTGTTCCGAAGGCTATGATAGTAACTTCCCACTGCTCAAATCAGGGTCGTGGGAGATTTTTCCCGCTGACCTCAAAATTTTGTGACACTGGACTCCCCGTGTGGCGTGTTGAGTGATTCGACTAAGCAACTAGCGAGTAGTAGTAGTAAACTCTGCATATTAGGTTTGACCAAAGTCAAACTTCCTAAAGTTTGACCAAGTTTATAGAAAAATATAAACATTTACCATAACAAATATGTATGATGTGAAAGTACATTCAATAATGAATCTAATGGCATTTATTTGTTATTGTATATCTTAATATTTTTTTGTTATAAGCTTTCTGAGAGTTTACCAAACATGACTTTGACCCAGGCTAATACGCGGACTTAAATAAAAATGGAGGGAGTACACATTTGTTTTCTTAGTTTGTAGTGAACTAATCATTTGTTGAAATTGTGAAATAAATATATTAGGCTATTGACTTCGAATGTAATGGTCTATACAATTCAATAGTTACAATCATTGTCGAATCCCAAGATGTATACAAGGTCTATAGTACTTCACAACATGCTCAAACTCACATAATCCCAGTCAAATGAGAATCTAAATGCATTTCATAGTTATTACTTTGTAGGATGCAACAAAAACACCCATAACTCAACATCAGCCATTATAGAAGCAACATTTTGACATATCCCAATGTGTGAATGAAACATGCTGAGAGACCTTTTGAAGATGGAGCAGATAGGGCAGGAAAGATTGTATGTATGTGGACGAGAGAATAGGAGACAAACCTAACGAGAGAGAGATAGAGAGACAAAGAGAGAGGAAGACGTTAGGTCTGTGAGAAAGATGGATACATGTAATATACATGAGATGCGTGTGCATCTGGATTCTGTATACGTGGAAGGAGAAGAGACAACATGTTTGATGAGAGAGCTGGAAAAACATGGACGAGAGGGGAAGGATCTCGTGGGTTGAGGGATTGAAAATTTTGTGCGGGGGAGAGAGGGATTGGTAATTTCGTGCAAGAGAAAGAGAGGGTGGGGGAGGAGTCAGTCAGCCGTCGTCACATCACCCTGCTTCCAAATGACCCCGCATTCTCTAGCGCGGTGTGGTCGCCGTCTTCGATCTGCTCGATGCCCTCTTTGAAGATTGAGGTGTTGTACATGTTGGGGTGCAAAGAAGCACAAGCGAGAGTGGTTGCCGTATAACCTTGGATGGGGATGAATTGTGTGCTCGGGGGAGTGTGTGTGTGTGTGTGTGTGTGTGTTGTGCTGCGTCTCTCTCTCTCTCTCTCTTTGTGTGTGTGTATGTGTGTGTGTGTCAGATATTGAGAGAAAACAAACCTAAGGAGATAAATGGGTATTCACGAAGAGATTGTGCGGGCCTTGAGGTGGGCAGGGGCCGGGTGAGGGTGTCAAAATGTGCGCGTTGATGCATGTGTTGCATGCGACCGTGCGAGGGACGGACGAATTGAGAGAGATGGTTGTTGTGTTACGGATGCTCCTCTCTCTGTCTCTCTCTTCCTCTCTCTCTCTCTCTGCCTCTCTCTCTCACACACACAAACAAGTAAACTAGAAGACCGCTCTCTCATGTATACACAATGTATCAGCATCTGTCTATGTCTCTGTCGGGGTCAAAACCGGCGGATCTCGAGTAGGGGGTCCCGAACTATGCATCTAGGATCGATGGTAATAGGAGGCAGGGGACAAAATGTTTTACGCAGGTTCGGGCCCTCTTGATGGAGGTAAAACCCTACGTCTTGCTTGATTGATATTGATGATATGAGTATTACAAGAGTTGATCTACCACGAGATCGTGGAGGCTAAACCCTAGAAGCTAGCCTATGGTATGATTGTATGTATCTGTCCTCTATCGACTAGCCTGGTCTCGGTTTATATAATGCACCAAAGGCCTAGGATAACAAGAGTCCTAGCCGAATACGCCGGTGGGGAGGAGTCCTTGTCTTGATCACCAAGTCTTGTGGAATCTTCCATGTATGCGGCAGATGTCCGAACTGGCCCATGAGTATACGGCCAGGGGGGTCCTCGGCCCAATCTAATAGATTGGGAGATGACGTGTTGACTACCCCCTAGTCCAGGACACCGTTAGTAGCCCCCTGAACCGGTCTTCAAGTTAGGGACGCTCCTCGATTCTTCCGAACTGTTCTTCATCTTCGGTTGTCGGTCTTGAAAACTAGTTCAACAAATCTTCTCATCATCGATCTTGAGGATCGCCGAAATGCATTCGACGAGTTTACACGTCGGGTATCCGAGGAGACCCTTTAAGTTTCCGGCCTTTATCAATGCCTTGTTATTTTTATGCCACACCCCGAGTTTGAAGTTGTTCCCGAGAGGCAGTGTCCTCTTGTGTCTGAGCTCTAATGCCAGACTGCGTTCGAGGTATCTTTTGCAGCCGAGCACTAATGTCTGACTGCTTCCGAGCTCCAACACCGAAATGTATCCGAGCTCCAATGCCGGACTGTGTCCAAGCTCCAACGCTGGACTATATCCAAGATGTCATAGATCATCTTGGTCCAAAAAAGTTGAAGGAGTTTAGCCGAGCTTAATGCTGGAAATGCCCTCTATGGAGCCAGCCACTAGCGCCCGAGCTTTATGCCGGACTGCTTCCGAGGTGGTGCACCACCCTGACTGTGGGCCAATATTTGTCAATATTTTTGATTGGTGCAATTTATTCTCTGCCGAGATATATAGCCAGTAGCCCTCAAGGTGTGTATCGGTCTAAAAACCAAGATGCACCTGAAGGATGACGTAAGACTGCCGATCCCAGTAGCCGCTGAGACTCAGGTTGATTTGTAAAATCGGCGTAAGGATCAAGTCCTAGCTCGGCAGAATACTTTGGGACACAAAAATCGGCGTGCTCAGTCCTCGAGACTCAGGTTGGGTGCGGCCGACCAACCTGAGGATCAAAATCTCGTCGGAAACTGTATTGCACTTAAAATTTTCTGCATTGAACAGGAAATGCAGTAGCCCCCGAGACACTGGTTGGGTGGCAACACCAGATCAGGGGATCGATGTGCCCCTTTAATATTTGTAAATAATAAGCCCGACCCAGTAGCCCCCGAGCCTTAATGTGGGTAAGGGTGGCCGAATTAAGGATCGATATCCATAGTAAAATCACAAATTATGTGTAATGACTCTATGTATCCAAGTACTTTATGTCATTAATGCTCGGATCCGCATTGTACAAAACTTTGTTGACCGACCATCGGCTTCCACCTCCTCGGCCAGTAGCCGAGGAGTGTTTGTCCTACTTTATAAAGCCTTTATGAGGGAAAGACAAACAAGGCAATCTGGCCATATGGTTTTATAAACAAAGGTACGCAGAGAGATATGTTATATTACTGTTTAACATAAGAAATGTCTTCCAAAGAAAATAGTCCCGCTATTGGTTCCTTTCTTTGGGTTGTCATGCTAAGCATGATCATGAAACCTCAGCTCTAATGTAAGAGCAAAATATCGAGGATTTAGTTTGGGAGGCCAGTTAATAGCCCCCGGTAGTGTTCGGCGACAGTCGAGGTCAAGCCATAAACACTTCGGCCATTGTTATGAATGGTCCGTCATTTAACAGAGTCATCGGATCGCTGACCAGTTTACGCTTATTGTGACAGTCAGTTTTCGGCTTTCTCCACTAAGGTGCTTAACCATGTGAGCTGGAAGCACAATCGCAGTGGCTCTCCCTTTGCACGCCTAGCCGAACAAAGCGGAACGTAGGAAGCAAGTGCAGGAGCCGGGTAACCCAACTATTGACCGAAGACACAATTCGAAACCGATGCATATATAGCAATATCCGAGAATGTTTTTACCGAATCTCTAAAGGTGTCCGGCGTTGCACTGTGAGACTTGTGCGCAAAACACACAAATAGTTTAAAAGTGTCATAAGCTTGGAAAACCAAAAAAGGTTAGTAAAAACTTGACGTCCGAACAAGATCAAGTGTTCGGTGCCAATCCAAAAATTGGTCTTAGAAAAAAAGAGTGCTTCTGTCGTGCTTTAACATGTCACATCCTATCTCAAGACTTCAAGCGGGTCAGCCTACGGCTTCAACCTCCTATCCCGAAGGCGGAGTACTTCTCATTAGGCCAGTTTAGCAAACTAAACTCTAGCGGCTTTGAGAGAGAAATTAGGCTCCCCGGCTAGTGACCACACACTTGTGTCGAAAAAAGGAGTGATGAATAATAATAGTAATAAAAACTTTGCAACAACTAAGAAGAAGAACACTTATTATAAAATGGCTCATATAAATTTAAGAGCCCCCAAGTGACTTGGGTAAAAGAATTTTATGTATAATGATTGTATGTACCGAAGTACTAATATCATAAATTTGTTCACCCAAACTTTAAACGCGTCTTAACCGACCGTCGGCTTCTCCCTCTTCGGTCAAGGACCGAAAAGTGTTATGTACTCCACCTATCGAGAATATCGACAGTGTTTCCGATAACCAGGCAACCGTGCCATAAGGCTGTAACAGACAAAGCGCGCTCAGAGAACTTATGCTATATTACATACGAAGTGTAAGAAGCATCTTCGAAGAAAATAGTACCCCCACCGATACCGGTGCTCATTATTACTATGAGACTTGTGCAATAGATTTTTTGTACTCATGAGTTTCGTTGTGTGCCGATCATGATTGAAAACAATAAGAGCGCTAGCTTTCGGCTTCACCCAGTCTGAGGTCAGAGCTCGGAGGACCCGGTCGTGACAATCGCAGAGGTGCTCCCTTTACTCCCTAGCCGAACAATCGGGAACGTAGGGGTAAGCACAGGAGCCAGGCAACCCAGCTTGCAAATCGCTTAAATCAATATGGTGCATATTGTGGCGTAATACACGAACAAGGACGAAGCCGTACAAGTATAATCATATGCAAGAGGAAAAGCTTCATAAAGGAAGCCCCCAAATAAATGGGGTATTTGAATTTGTGCGTCACAAACAAAGTTTGGACAAGGAAAAAATTTTACAAGCAACTTTTTTCCAAAAAAGTATAATGCTTGGTCGAACCGAACACAAGTTAACAATTTAAAACTTTGAGCATGAAGGCAACTTAGCTGGTTAATGTGTTTGGTATTGATGACGCGGTCCGAGCTTGATGTGGGACGAGGCTCCATCCCCCAAGCCAGTCCCGAGGTGGCGGAGCAAAGGGCTCGGCACTCCGAAGTGGTGACATAGCACGGTCAATGTAGGCCAGCAGAGTGATGCTGAAGTCCCCGGCATGGGGTAATGAAGTGTTGACGAAGCCCCCCATCCAACCGAGGTGACGTGGTATGTCAGTACGCCGAGTTGACAATACTTCCCAACCCGGATCATTTTCCTATGCACAAAAAATAGTGCAAACCAGAGATAATAGTAATGATAATAATAAAAGAAATGTTGCATAATAAATAATTTATGCAAAGTGAGTAATAAAAGAAATATGGCCTGGCGCCGAAGTCAATGTCGATGCAGGGCGTCGGCGTGATGCGGTAATGGTGTGGCAAAGCCTGAATTCACAGGTCGGTCCGAGTTCCGGATGCGGCGTTCGCCTGACTATGTATGGAAACTGACCGAACCACCACACGACCGTCGTTAATGCGGACATCATATGATAGACCTGTGTACAGGAACAAACCCGAGTAATAATTTCTTGGGAAAAATAAACTCCAACAAGCAAAAAGTACTAGGATTAATAGCACCTAGTTTATTTGTTGTAGCAATCCGAAGAAAGGTGACTCCCAAAACTGGGACTCGATCCGCACACCCATTGCCTGATGGGCGATAAAGCGACGGCATGGCGATGCTGGCAAAGGTTGGCTTGCGGAGGCAAAGCCCTCGGTCCAGCTATCGTGACGAAGCTGGTCGGCTAGTGATGCTGAAGTCTCCGGAGTAGGTTGATGAAGAGATGGCGAAGCCCCCGGTCCAGCCGAGATGTCGAAGCCTCGATGTCAGCCGATGAGTCGAAGTAGGTCGACATGATGGACATCGACTTGAAGAAGCGATAGTGCGGCCCTGCCGATGCCGGTCGTGACGTGGTCGATGCCGGCTTGATGAAGTGACCGTGCGGTGATGCCGGTGTGCCCGCTCTGTGTAATCTGTGGGGCGGCGATGTTGGTGATGATTTATCCTTCGCGATGCCGGACTCTTGTTTGGCTTGCCGAGATGATGATCCGAAGAAGTTGAGCTTGGCTCAACAAAGTGACGACATGTCTAGCGCAGGTCGGCAGCCTTGGAGCAATATTGCCGGACTGGTTTGACACCAGCATGATGATGAACATGACCTCAGGGGAGGTTTAACAATTTACGGGCACGTGTATAAAAACAACGCACAATACCCTAGAAGGGAATTCCTCTAAAAATATTGTCCAATATCACGTTCCGAAAGAAACATGAATTCGGGTCGGATCCGTATTCGCGCAGAAAACGGATCCAAAAATTGGTCCACTCATCGGAAGGTTCCTGGAGTTTGAACCGTCGGATCAAGCTGAAATTTGGAGGGGTGGTAGATATGGGAATTCCGCAGTAGATGAACGGTTGGATCTTCCACAGGACCTCCGAGCTGGGCTCTGGAGACCACGCCCTAAACTCATCCAGATTCCCGTCTAGATTTGACAGGGCTCTATTATATCCTAGATTGTCGGAAATTCCTCCATCGGAACTCGACAAAATTTTGCATGCCTGTTGTAGACTCAATTCTGCACAATTCCACCAAAGGGATCGTCAAAGCGATCCTCTAAGAGGTGGTGGTAGTGAGTACAAGTTTGATGTTTAGAAAAATAGCACGGTCACCCGAGGGCAATGTTGACGTTGAGCCCCCGAGCTCCATGAATGATTCCTCCATGATCTTGATAGAGATCGGAGTTGATGTTGATGAAGGCCCTCGTCCGAACATGACGATCGGAGATGGAGCATGGTCCTCGGTCGAGCCGGCGACGAAGATGCCGGCATCGCAGTTGACCTGCAGACGAGCCATCGATCCTTTGGCCGATAACACAGCGGAACTCTTAATGAAAACACCAATGTCGGTGTCAAAACCGGCGGATCTCGGGTAGGGGGTCCCGAACTATGCATCTAGGATCGATGGTAACAGGAGGCAGGGGACACGATGTTTTACCCAGGTTCGTGCCCTCTTGATGGAGGTAAAACCCTACGTCCTGCTTGATTGATATTGATGATATGAGTATTACAAGAGTTGATCTACCACGAGATCGTGGAGGCTAAACCCTAGAAGCTAGCCTACGGTACGATTGTATGTATCTGTCCTCTATCGACTAGCCTGGCCTCGGTTTATATAATGCACCAAAGCCATAGGATAACAAGTGTCCTAGCCAAATACGCCGGTGGGGAGGAGTCCTTGTCTTGATCACCAAGTCTTGTGGAATCTTCCATGTATGCGGCAGCTGTCCGAACTGGCCCATGAGTATACGGCCAGGGGGGTCCTCGGCCCAATCTAACAGATCGGGAGATGACGTGTTGAGTACCCCCTAGTCCAGGACACCGTCAGTCTCACTCATGCATGATCATTTGCACATTCACACCTCTCTATGTCTGTATCACACGCACAGCGTCTCCACATTGCCCTTCCGCCACAACACACATATGGACACATACACACGTTCTCTCTCAGTCACACACACAAAATCAGTATTAAAAAAAACTAGGGCGCACCTAAAACGTCCAAATCCAAATAAACACAAACTGGAGCTAAATTCAAATATATGGAAATATTGCAGCGTCAAGAATTTTCATAGGAAAAAAAGTTGAGTAATATTCGAGGATTGTTTTCACACACACAAAAAGGTTCGGTGGATGTCCTTCGAGCGCGACGCGGTGACGCACCATTCGATCGACCGCGCGGCCGTGGTTCACGCGCTTGCACAGGATTCCGTATCGTGGTTGTGGTACTAACTAATAAAAGCACTGCCTAAGTCTAATGTTTACGTGTACTAGTATGGTTTTCTTTTAAGTTTGACCAACCTTATATATAAAACTAAAGTAAGCTCCCACACACGCACTCATCAATATGCCGCCGCCGCCGTTGCGCATGCCGGCGCCCGCCTGCTCCGGGCAACAATTTCTCTCCCATCACCGCCGTGTCGCCACCATCCCTGTGCCATGAAGCCGAAGGCTCGCCTGCTCACGTCGTCTGCAGTCCCTCCTCGCAATGCCGCCGCGCTGCCAAGCACACGAGCAGCTGGTGGAGCCGCGTCTATGCACGTAGCGTACGAAGAGGAGGACGAGCGCGCGCTCCAGCACGCCGGCGAGGAGGAACTAGCGTGTCATTGTCGTCTCCACCCGCGCGGAGGAGGCGCGCATGGTTGCTGTCGCGGCGGAAGCCGGTCGCGCCCGCGTCGAGCCCACAAACCGGGTGCGGACGCGGAATCTACCTTCGAGACCTTGAATGCCACGTGGATCCTGCAATTTAACTTGATAATGCGTATGTCTAGGTGAACCTCCTTGGAGTCCCCGTGCACCGCGTCGGCGGGTAAAGGATGCCATGGGCTTTCCAAGTCCACATTGGCGGGATAGTCCCAGCTCCCCAGAGTCCAAGTTCGTTTGATGAGGCCGGTGTCGCCGCCCACGCGACCCGGAGGGGTAGTAACACTGACCACACACCCGTACATCAGCCTCGTGTCAGTGTCAGCGTTAGCGGCGTCGCCCCTGACGCGCATTACAAAGATGGGGTGGCGGCCTGCGCGGGCCTCGCCGGTGCCCACGATCAAGAGGATGACGCTGTTGTCCTCCTCTGAGACTAGCAGGCGGCGGTGATCCTCCAACGACTCTGGCATGGTGAACGGGTAGCACGTCTCGTACTTGATGTTCTCCACCAAGGGCCAGCAGTGACCACTGCACGCATCCGTGAGGTGATGCACCATGTCCGCCGGCGAGCCACAAAACGGCATCGGGCACTCATAGCAGTGGACGAAGGGCTCCTTGGAGGCATCGACCAGGCCGTCCATGAAACGGGAGTGGCTATAGGGGACGTTGCGCCAGTTGAATATATGAGCAAGTTACTACGAGATTTAATCCGAATAAGCACAAAATAAATCATGAATTCTACTATGATTTCGAACAGGAAGGACAGAAACACATACGGTGCAACGGGAGCAGCACCGTTGGCGTTGAGGTTGTCGCCCATATCCAAACACCACGTAGGCACGGTCTTTGAGCACGGTTCGTAGTCGTTCCACGCTCGGGCATTGAAGTTTGTAACTATTTTAGATTAGAATATACTACTCCTCCGGTGCTAGTAGTAGATTGGAGTCCTACTCTACTACTCTACTCAAGCAATTTAGGGCATAGCACTGTAGGGAGTACCAGTACTGTGATCACTCAAGCAAGTTGTCTGGCATCGACATGACCCTTCGCTATTGGTATGTGTCTCGTAAGTCAAGCGGCGTGTTGTAGTCGGCATCGCCTATCCACTTCCCACATCACATATTCACTTCTCCATCTTTGTCCGCACATAATCTCGTCCAATCTTCCATCCCCGCTAAGGCACCTCCCCTCCTCGTCCGAAACCCAAGCACTAACAATGACAGAACTGAGCAGCGTCCGCCGAAAGAGTGGCTGGAATTCGCTCCCCACAGAGGTAATCAAGCTCATTGTTTCGCGTGTGGACAATCTCAATACCATGGCGCCCGCCGCGTGCTCGTCGGGGCTGTACCATTTACTCAAAGCCCTCAGGCCAGAGCCTTTTAAGCCAGCTCCTTGCTTGGTGATGTCGCCTGATCTTCAGAAACGGCGTGTCAAGCAGCATAACGATCGTAGGGTGGCGAGCATCAACCCCCTTGACTGCGATCCGGTCCCCGTCAGCCTCAACTACATTAACGGTATGTACTGGGTCGGCATGAACACGTCTTGGATGGTGCTCGTCGACGGTCGCGGCAGCTGGATGCTCATGGAGGTCTACACTCGGTGATTGATCCCCCTTCCTTCGATTAACACTGCACCGCTTTGGCACCACGGCCCAGAATACTCGGAATCTTACAGTAGCCAACATGATACCAAGTTTGATTTGCTCAAGGTTGTAATCTGCCAAGTGCCCACAAGATCTGCAAATTATAAAGACTTCAGGCTAATTGTGTTCTTCAACCGCGGTCTCGCCTATCTGACAGGTCACTGCGGTAAGTGGATAAATCTGCACGTCCATCACAGGATCATACATCCTCCATGGTTTTCTGATGCCATTGAACACAAGGGCTTCATTTACGCTGTCGACTCCTTCTATGGCTGGACGTATTGCTGGCCTACTCCAGTCATCGCTACAAACGGTTGTTACAGCAATATGTTACTTTCCTATGATATCATGATGGCTTGCTTATATTACTGTCAGCATTTGCTGAAAAAATATTCATGCTCATAACATGCTGTTCTTAAGATTGACTAAATCAAGAGCCCTTTTTTATTTGACTCCAACTTGATATGATGTTGTAGGCCGCCTGGTGTCCCTACCCTTCCTAATCCCGGAACCTTTCAAAGAAAAGTGGCATGGCAGTTGCAGGTGGTTCCTGGCTTGACCAGACGATGGCGAAAGATTGATGATCATTTGCACGTACCGGACGTGTTGTTTCGGCAACAATTACAATGGTTCTCACATGATTCACGGGCACACAAAAGTAGCAGCAGTTCCCATAGACGGATTCAAACAGAGTACTAGCCCCATAGGGCTTGATAATAGGCAAGTTTTGGATAAGTAGACACAATCCAAACTAGTATTAAACACTAGTTGGGGCAACTATTTCATGCCTCGATCTAATTTGGGCTGGACACAAGACGAACCTTGCCATGAACATCATCGAGGACGTCCGACAACAGCTCAATCCTGTGAACCTTCATGGAGATAACCTTGTGGCCTTGCCACTCATAAAATTGTTTGTGGAGGCATGCCATGTCATCTTCCTGCGTAAGCTTGACAAGAATAGTATGCCTCACAAACGAAGGAGTAGCTTTGAACTTCTTGTGCTTCAGTACACCCTGGACAACACGCCTGACAACAGTGAGGCTGGAATACAACTCGACATCGGTACAAGTGGAAATGGCTTCCAGGATCCAAAAGCCTAAGAACTCTGTTTTCCCAGTGCGTATATTCAGGTCATCCGCCTCATAGCGAGTGACATGTACAACCACACAATCCTTGTCTGCATCAAGGCTCTAATTGAAACAGAAACAAATTCTAAATTACTTTCCAGTATAAGAAACACAAGTTATTTAAAGCACTATGTATAGCATGGCATCGAAGCTAATAAAATTTTTCATTATTCATCACCACATACTTAGATGAAAAACCACAATCGAGATAGGCAAAGAAAAAAATCACCTTGGGCAGCTCAGCAGGGGGGGCACATCCTCGAAGGGGGAAAACTGCTCCTGCAGTGCCAAGGGGGCTGTAACCTCAAACGGGGCATTGACCATCTCAGTAGTAATTGTTTTTTAGGTAACTGTAGAGTGTCTCCACTGTACTAGTAGTAATTGTTTCTCTGGGCCCAAGACAAAACAACCCATCCACCCTAGTAAATAATAATATCAATTCAAAAGCCCATATATTTACTTAATGAGAGGCGCTACCCACACCCAGCACACCGCCCCCCAAAAAAATATGGGTGCTCTTCTTCCTCCTCACTCCCACCCACCTCACATCATCTCGCTCCACTCGTACCCCCAAATTCATCACCTCACTCCTACAGAAAACCCCAGCTCCCCTTCTTCCTCACTACTACAGAAAAACGTCAGCCCCCTTCTTCTTCACTCGCACTACAACTAGGCTTGTCATTCGTTACTCTGCTCAAATCCGTGAGCGCAACGCGACACCCTCGAGGAAAATGGAGTCGGCTGACCCCAGCACCAAGAAGATGAGGCTCCCGCTAGCGGCGACGCCTATTGTAGATACCGCACCCTGCAGCGCAGGGAGAAGTGACGACCCCGCCCCCACCGGATCCCAGGAACCCGTAGAATCTCGGGTGGACCGCATCAGCGATCTCCCGGACGCCGTCCTTGGGGAGATCATCTCGCTTCTCCCCACCAAGGATTGCTGCCGCACCCAAGTCCTCTCAATTCGGTGGCGCCCTCTATGGCGCGCTGTGCCCCTTAATCTCGACTGTCGTCAGCTATCTCTCTTTAATGATTTTGTAATCCCTAGAGCCATCATCTCCTCCCACCAGGGCTCCGTTCAAAGCCTCTGCATCCCGTCATGCTACCTGAGCAAGCATACCATGCCCTGCACGGTGGACGCCTGGCTGAAATCCCCTGAATTGACAGAACTACAGCTGCTTGAGTTCTACTATTCCCCTGGAAATCACCTACCAGATACCGAACGCCATGTGCCTATGCCCTCAGAACCGATGTCCATTTTCAACTTGGCTGTAACCCTCGTGCTTTTGTACAGTTTGTAAGGTGGAGTTAGATGTTCTTGCCCTTTTCAATTCGGTCGTGACTATCATACTTTCTTTGAAACAAGGAAAATGGCTTGCCATTCGTTTAATTTAGAGTGAACTATTGTAACGAATCCCAACCAAGGGAAATAACATCACTCCCATCGGCTGCTTGAGCTCACTGTGCATTACAGAAGCCAAGTGATTAGCCCCCACCAGCACCCACTAACTTATTTCGAACTAGCACACCAAATGGGCTGTAAATTTTCATAGGAAAGGCTGCATGACCATGACAGATTTGGATTCTGACATTTGGGACCCACGAGGAAATAGCCTATCCAAGGTGGTGTCGACTTACTAGCTAGTCAACAAATGTTTCTACTGCCCAGCCGTTGGATTGACATCCAACATCTGTCGTGTATCTTCTATCTCAAGTCTTCTTCCTCTAGCCGCCCAAAACAAACCACCCCGTCAGCTCTGCCTGCTCCCGCCTCCCATGGTTGGCTGCGCCTCCGCCGCCCTACCGTACCCTCCAACATTGGCCAGTCCCTCCCTCTATTCCCCCACACGTCCTGTTATTCTCCAGCGATGTCAGCCGCAACACGCACCCGCACCCGAACCAGTCAACCCTCGTACCCCCCTCCGCCTGCGACAGGACCGGCGCATCTTCCAGCTCGCTGTCGTCATCGGCCTTGGTTCGCTCGCCGTGCGCGGTGCGCTGCCCTCTTGCGTTGTCAACGCCGTCAACAACCGAGAGGAACAAGGATATGACTGTACGTGGAGAGTATGATAGTAGGGACCCACCAGTGTCATGGCAGTACGCAAGCAAGTGCTTTGTTATTACAAGCCCCAAAAAATGGTTCCTCCTAATGGTTGGACATCTGGGGCTCACGCCATTGTCAACATAGTCAATAAACGAGAGAATTACACAACGAGCGGCTGACACCAGGGACCCAGCAGGTCGTGCAGTTGTTATTTACTTTTTTGAGGAACAAGAAGTTGTTATTTATACTAGTTTTAGCGACAGATCAGGGTAACAACGGGGCTGTGCGGGGTCTGTGGGCCGTCTAGCCAGGGTTTTACTTATGTTCACCACATCATGAGCCCAGTTGTGTTTTTTTCTTGCTAAAAATGGCTAGGCCAATTCTATTTTTTAAAAGGAATACCCAAACGAGGCCTACTTGCTTTATTAGCCCTGCTGGGCTGCAAATCTTTCAAGACAAGGATAGAGTTTCATTTGGTTTGCCCAGAAATGGGTTGTACATTTTTAAAACACGTCAAACCGAGAATTAGTTTCATTTTTTTAATTACAAGATTTTAAATTTCATTGATTTTTATGCCTGGACAATTATTTGGGTTTTATATTTATATAAATTATTTTTCAAAATAGTTTGAATGTGACTCGATATTTCGAGATTAAAAATAGTTGACCGCACCGAAATATGCAAAATTTCGTATAATTTTTAACCGTGGCCACAATATGGGGTGTAATGCTAACAAAAAGAAGATGGGCTCCAATTTTTTTAAGAATTGGCAAATGGGCTGTAAATTATTAGAAATAATGGCAGATGGGATGTATGCTGTTTTCCACAGATTTGAGGCTGACTTGTGCGCCTACTACAGGTTGACACGTATGCTTTCCTAAAAAATAAGGTTGACGCACACGCAACGCCATGTCAACTTAGTCAACACACGAGAGCAGTGACTGTTGGATGTCCATCCAACGGCCATCGTGCTTCTTCAATCTCTGCTCTTCCTGCTCCAGCCGCTCAAACAAGCGCCGGCGGGACTGCCTTCTCCCTCCTCCCGCGGCCGGCTATGCTACCGCGCAGTCCTCACCGCCCCATCATTCTCCCATCGCTGACCTAGCCATCCCTCTACTCACCCACACCTACTGTTATTCTCTGGCGATGGCAGACGAACCAGTAAACCCTCGCACTCCCCTGCGCGTGGGAAACAACTGTCAAGTTTTCCCTGGCTCTGTGTCGTTCCCTTCCTAGTCCTCACCATCGTCCACCGCCCTGGTGCTCTCGGCGCGGTGTGGTCAACATGGTCAACGAACGACATGCATCGGAAGTGGACTGTACGTGGAGAGGCTGACAGCTGGGTCCACGGCCACACACAAGGAAATGCCTCCTTATTACGCGCAAAATAATGATTCCTCCACCTGACAGCTGGGACCCACCGGAAGGGCCTCTGTATTTCATGAAGAAAACATTCCCCCTGCTGACAGGTCGGACCCATCAGCTATATCTTCGCACGCAAGGAAGTGCCTCTTTATTACACACAAAAAAGGAATACCCCCCCTGCTAGTTGGGACCCACCATAGTGGCAGGCCGACTTGTGGGCCTACTAAGATGACGGGGACGGAGGGCTTTGTCAACTTAGTCAATATGAACGATTCCTAGCTCCGGTGACCGTACGATGTCCATCCAATGGCCGTAGTGCTTCTTCAACCTCTGGTATTCTTGCTCCAGCCCCCTAGAGCAGCGCCGGTCGTGCCACTTGCTCCTGCCTCCCATGGTCGGCTGTGCTGCCGCGGAGGCCTCACCACCCCTAATACTCCCACCGCTAGCCAGGCCCTGCGGTGATGGCAGCCTCACACCGTAGCCGAACTAGTGAACCCTCGTACTCCTCTCCGCGTGGTCTTCCACTCTTGCATCTTCCCCGGCTCCGCGTCGTCCCCTTCCTAGGCCTTGTCGTCGTCCACCGCCCTGGTGCTCTCGGTGTGGCGTGGTCAACATGGTCAAGGAATGACTTCCATCAGAAGAGTACTGTACGTGCAGAGGCTGAAAGCTCGGTACACGGCCGCAACAAGGAAGTGCCTCCTTATTACGCGCAAAATAATGATTCCTCCACCTGACAGCAGGGACCCACCGGACGGGCCACCGTCTTTCATGAAAAAACGTTTCCCCCCTGACTGCTGGGACCCACCAGCTACATCTTCACATGCAAGGAAGTGCCTGACAGTCGGGACCCACCTGGTCGAAGCGTACGTAGCGTTGTCATTCTGGTCATGAACGTGTACGTACATACTGGTCGATCGGCCTGTCTGCAGGCTGCAGCGATGAACCGTGGCCGTGTAAGGAAGGGCACGTGTGGTAGTAGAGGGGCGCACGTGTGGTAGTAGAGGCGCGCACGTAGCATGTACACGTACGTACATCGGCCAGGGTGCAAGAAAGAAAATATTGCCACGTACGTACATACGGGCGGGGTCTCGAACGCCTACTCGCGCATACGTACGGCCAGGGCTCGTGTACATGGCTGCGTCGGAACAGAGAAACTGCATCGTCGTCATGTTCATGGGGAGGCAACGGAACGCGTCGTGTTCATCGGGAGTCAACGGAACGTGTGTTGTTCATCGGGAGCCAACCGGCTTGGATGGAACAGGTGATGGAAACGAGGGCTAGCGTACCACAGAATGGAGGAAACGGCCTTGTGTTTGACCGGCCACGGTGGAAACGGGATCCTGTTTATCGGGAGGGGTCTGGTGTACCGCAAAACGGAGGAAACGGACCTCCTACGGTGGAAACGGGCTCCTGTTGATCGGGAGGGGTGTGGCGTACCGCAAAACGGGACTCCACGAAATACTGTTCATCTCCACCATCGACCTCCTCCAGCCTCCACGGGGTACTGTTCGTCCACCGTCGACCTCCTCCAACCTCCACCTGCGATTGTTCATCCACGGGCTCCTGTTCATCCAGCCTCCACCGCGCGCTCCTCCACCAACTATTGTTCAACCAGCCCTCCCTACGGGGGTCCTGTTCAACCACCCCTCCACGGGCTACTATTCATCCAGCCCTCCACCGGCTACTGTTCAACCAGCCCTCCACCGACTACTGTTCAACCAGCCCTCCACCGACTACTGTTCAACCAGCCCTCCACGGGGTCCTATTCATCTAGCCCTCCACGGGGTCCTATTCATCTAGCCCTCCATGGGGTCATGTTCATCCACTGGCTCGATCGGTCGGGGTACTGTTCATCCAGCGGGAACAGCCTCTACTACCACGGGTTCCTGTTCATCCAACCCCCACCGGGAACTGTTCATCCAAACCCCCTCAACAACGCTCACTGTTCATCCAGAGGTAGCATCAATCGGCTTCAGTTAGCAGTAGTAGCGAAGGAATCACACTCGGGTTCAGTTAACAGCAAGGGATCGATCGAACGCTCGGGTTCAGTAACGCGTAGCCTACAGTGCAATCGCTCGGGTTCAGTAACGCGTAGCCTGCAGTGCAATCGCTCGGGTTCAGTTAGAGCCCAACGCCTCGCTCGGGTTCAGTTAGAGCCCAACACCTCGCACACACACGTGTACGTACGAGAGAAACGTGCATCGCTTGGCCCCCGACCACCCACCATAACTGGGAACTCCCCGATATTTTCCTCGCCCTCGCTTCTACCATGGTTTTTTCCATCATGGACGGCCCAAAGAATGTCATGCAGCTGCGTCTCCAGCCCACCCAGGACGAAAAGCCCATTTTCTGTCATAATTTTTGGTCATAGAAGTAGGACCCCACCACATCTATGATGATACCGGGTTTTGTCACAATTATCGTCATAGAAGTGTCATAAGTATGACATAATTTTCTTCGTTCGGCCCTAAATGTCACGGATGTGTCTTTTTTTGTAGTGAGTAGCGCTTGTCATCGGACCATGCTACTGCTATTGGGCTTAGCAGTAGCGCCCTCCTAGGACAAGCACTACTGCTATGGGTGCCTTATCAAATTTTCTCCCCGCGTGGCCTGACCTTCTTCCTCCCCTCACCCCTCACTCCCCATTGCGCCACGGTGCCTCCGCCATCGCCGCATTGCTGCCGCCGTCTGATACGTCTCCGTCGTATATATAATTTTTGATTGTTCCATGCCAATATTCTACAACTTTCATATACTTTTGGCAACTTTTTATACTATTTTTGGGACTAACATATTGATCCAGTGCCCAGTGCCAGTTCCTGTTTGTTGCATGTTTTTTGTTTCGCAGAATATCCATATCAAACGGAGTCCAAACGGGATAAAAACAGACGGAGATTTTTTTGGAATATATATGATTTTTGGGAAGAAAAATCCACGCGAGACGGTGCCCGA
>NC_041382.1:107907434-107924412 GCF_002162155.2 Triticum dicoccoides | reverse complement strand
TGTAAGGCGGTTGATGCCCTTCTTTCGCCGTAAGAAAGCTAATATCCGGATAGAGACCGTGTTGAAATTTCAGCCCAATCGGAGTTACGGATCTCCGGGAATATAAGAAACGGTGAAAGGGTAGAATGTGGGAACGCAGAAACAGAGAGAGACAGAGAGACAGATCCAATCTCGGAGGGGCTCTCACCCCTCCCGTGCCATGGAGGCCATGGACCAGAGGGTAAACCCTTCTCCCATCTAGGGAGGAGGTCAAGGAAGTATAAGAAGGAGGGGGGCTCTCTCCCCCTCGCTTCCAGTGGCGCCGGAGTGCCACCGGGGGCCATCATCATCACCACGATCTACACCAACACCTCCGCCATCTTCACCAACATCTCCATCACCTTCCCGCCTCTATCTACAGCAGTCCACTCTCCCTCAACCCGCGGTACCCTCTACTTGAACATGGTGCTTGATGCTTCATATTATTATCCAATGATGTGTTGCCATCCTATGATGTCTGAGTAGATTTTCGTTGTCCTATCGGTGGTTGATGAATTGCTATGATTGATTTAATTTGCTTGTGGTTATGTTGATGTCCTTTGGTGCCCATCATATGATTGCGCGCGTGGATCACACCCTAGGGTTAGTTGTATGTTTATAGGACTATGTATTGGAGGGCAAGAGTGACAGAAGCTTCAACCTAGCATAGAAATTGATGCATACGGGATTGAAGGGGGACCAATATATCTTAATGCTATGGTTGGGTTTTACCTTAATGAACATTAGTAGTTGCGGATGCTTGCTAATAGTTCCAATCTTAAGTGCATAGAATTCCAAGTCACGGATGACATGCTAGCAGTGGCCTCTCCCACATAATACTTGCTATCGGTCTAGTAAAGTAGTCAATTGCTTAGGGGCAATTTCGCAACTCCTACCACCACTTTTTCACACTCGCTATATTTACTTTATTGTTTCTTTATCTAAACAGCCCCTACTTTTTATTTACGTAATCTTTATTATCTTGCAAACCTATCCAACAACACCTATAAAGTACTTCTAGTTTCATACTTGTTCTAGGTAAAGCGAACGTCAAGCGTGCGTAGAGTTGTATCGGTGGTCGATAGAACTTGAGGGAATATTTGTTCTACCTTTAGCTCCTCATTGGGTTCGGCACTCTTACTTATCGAAAACTGTTGCGATCTCCTATACTTGTGGGTTATCACCGTCCTCCCTCCTTCTTCCTCGGTATGCAGCAACCCTCCTCTCTCCTCGTCCCACCATCCTCCTCTCTCCTCCGGCCGCGCCCTCCTTCCTCCTCCTCCGGCCAAGCCCTCTTCCCTCCTCCTCCGGCCATGACCCTCCTCCTCCGGCCAAGCCCTCCTCCCCCTCCCCTCTCCTCTCTCCTCCTGCTCCCTCCTCCTACCCCTCCTCCCACCCCCTCCTCCCTCCTCCCTCCCTCCATCTCTCCTCGCTGATCTATTCTTGTATAATGTAGTTTTTTTACTGTTTTTTCAATACAATAGAATGTAGATTATTTACATGGAATAGAAAATTTTCAATGTAGGTCTTTTGAATAGAAAATTTTCAATGTAAGTATTTGAATAGAATAGATTTTTTGTAAATGTAGGTCTTTTGAATAGAATAGAAATGTGGCACAAGGTACATGACCGACGATATGTTAGTAGTTGTTATAGAAATGTTAGTAGTTTCGTTATAAAAAAATTAGGTATATAAAGTTTCAAAAGTTTACTAATTTTGTTCATAGGTTTGGATGTCGTTGATGCCTAGTGAACTTTGAGAGAGGGAGAGAGAGAGGGAGAGACCTAATGAAATGAAATGTTATTGCAAAAAATGAAATGTTATGCTTCCTGTCAAAATTAAACCACTGAAATGCAATGAGCATACCAAGTTTGAAATTTTCTACATAAATGCTCATGTGTGGCGTAGGGTATATCAACGACGAGCCGGTAGACGTCGCCCAGAAGATCACCGATGACACCCGCATGCTCGACAACATCCGTCATCTATAGTGAGTAAACATGCATATGTACTAGCTACTGTTGTTCAAATATGATGTAGATATAAACATGTATATCTAGTGTTGCTCAAATAGGATATGTGTTTGCCCAAGTGGCCTATGTTTTCAGGGAACACCTTCGAGTGGCCTATGTTTTGGTGGAGTATTGATTAATTTCCGTTCCGGTAAATTTCAGGCGCTCGATATGTCCTTTTTAGCAAAGGTCATGCTGGATTTTTCAGTGAATTTTAGCATGGCTTGTGCTAGAATGTAGGAAATATCAAGTGCCTTGAATTTGCCAGAAAGAGCATTAAATGACATTTTGGGTTCACTTTAAGTCTGTTGGGGCTCCATACATGACAGTCAAAAATCAGTGAGGGAGTGTCCACCATATATGAGAGAAGAAGAATGTCGATTGTTGTCGTGGGGGCGTTCTTCCTCTTCTTTCTCGTGATAGACCTTTTGGTAATGCATGGGGAAGGAAGAGAAGAACGACCATCACCGATGGTCGCAAATGTCAAAGATGAAGAATCCCGACTATTGTCGTGGGGGTCGCTTCTCCTTCATTCCCGTGTGCTAGACAATTTGGTGTAATGCATTCGGGAATGAAGGGAGGAGCTACCATCACCGACGATCGAATATATCAGAGAGGGATCGAGTGCCCGCCATATACACCATGTAAGATGAGAGTTTTCAAGGAAGACTCGACAGAACGAAAGTCGAACAGTGATGAATATTAATGATCAAATTTAGTTTTTGTAATACATATATTGAAATTCAGAAGTTTAATCTTTGAATTTTGAACACAGGAGATGTATGATGATGATAGGATCCCGGAGTGCGATTACTGCTACGATGACCGGGGTTTGTGCGACATGTTTCCTCACCTTCAAAATGATAGGTTTTTCACCGTGAAGCTGTACAAGACCTTTGATGTTTGTACGGTACGCAATGACAAGCATTTCATCGTAATTAATATCATCACTTGTGCTTCTTTTGTTCAACGTGTAATTTCTAGATTTTTTTTCAATTCGATTAGTACATCCCGTGCCATGCAAGACGATATGTATTGGAGAATCTCGGTTTCAAAGACTTTGAGAATATGGAGATGAGGAGGGCTCACTTAAGAACTAAACATGGTTATGCATTTCTGGTTAAGCTGTACAATGCGGTCAATCACTCCCATTTCGGTTGCTCTAATTGGGAAGCTCTCTCCAAGGCATATGGATTTGATGACGGTATGCAAATAACATTTGTTATTCGTCCCGAAGATGATGATGATGATGATGATGATGATGATATAGACATTTGGGTGGATGTGCATAGGCCTCCAGTTTTGTCTAAATGTGAGTTTGTCAAACTAATTTGTTAAGTTAAGTAATTTATATTGTTAATTTAAAAATATTTGGTGTTCAATGATACTAAACTTATTAATTTATAATTATCAACTTATTTCTTATCTTCAAAAAATACTTGGAAGGCTGTAGACAGGACATACTACAGCTATGATTCCGAGCTTAATTGTGAGGAGAAAGGTTATCTTGTCTCATTCATAGATGATGTTGAGGTCTTTAAAACCAGTCACTCTATCCTCCCAAATTTTACTGGATACGTGACACTAGTCCATAAATTGCTTGATGGTAACTTCATTGCCAAAAACTTGGTAAGATTTTGTTAATGATGGTAACTTCATTGCATACATTCTTCTTAAGTAAACTACATTGCTAACTATATATGTTACTATTACGTTTTTCAACAGAGGCTCCCGAAGCTGGTTGTTCCTGCCATGTTGTTTACCGAAGGTGATATGCATATGGTTAGCTTACAATCAACTCTTTCGAAGGATTACCACCCTGCATACTCTATTTATTCAAATGATGGAAGGTTCTGCTACTGTCGGCGTTCTGGGAACGGGGGTCTCTAGACTTGCCTGCCTGCGGCCCGCGGCGTGGCTGAGCCAGCAGGCCGTACGGCCCATCTTCACCAACAAAGCACCCAAGACCCTCACGAGGGGCCAAGCCTCACGAGGCGGACGACGCAAGACCTCCTCCGGAGTGGCCTAGCTAGGCAGGATCACGAGAAGCGGAGATATCAATGAGGGGCGAACCTCACGAGGCTCTCGTGACGTGAGCCGTGACGATCGAGACCAGGCGGGCGCCAGCGCATAGCGTCCTTGTTTCCTCTTTGGTGCAAAGGGGGCAAGCGCAGCCGCGGAGTACCAAGGCCTCACGTAAAGGTTGCCATTTCGGCGCAACAAGACCAAGACCATGGACTGCATGACGAAGGTCACCGTGGAGCCTAGAACAGCGTCACCACCAGAACTTTGTGCAGGTGAAGACTACTTTTGTCAGGATAGCTTGTACTAGATGTCCCCCTTCAAATTAGCCCTCCATTGTTGCCTCCCTTCCCGCTCGATATTTGGGAAGAGGACCAGGGCCTCTATAAATAGGACTAGCCACCATAGTGGAAAGGGGAAAAGAGAAGAGAGGACGATCTCATCTTAGCTTGGGAGAGACCACCCACACACACAAGCTCGCCGAGCACAAGAACGCCTCAACCTTGGGAGGCCGTTCTTCGCTTGTATTGTTCATCATCATCCCAAGAGGCAATCCACCACCACCACACTGGAGTAGGGTATTACACCACAACGGTGGCCCGAACCAGTATAAACCTTGTGTCCTTCTGTGTTGTGAGTTCGTCAAGTTTGTCCGTAAGATCCTAGCGAGCTAGAGCATAGATCGGTTGGAGGGAAAGACTTCGCACGCACCCCAGTGTTCGAACCTTAAGGGTTTGCCGGGACCCCATACCCCGACATTTGGCGCGCCAGGTAGGGGTGCGCCGTAGCTTCCCTTCCATCAGTTGTCGCTCCGTCGATCCGTCGTCTCCATGTCGGACGCTTGCCGCGCTCGAGCTGAGCGTCGGGCTGCCCTCGCCGCCCGCGTCGCTCAAACGGCTCCCGTCGGCGGGCTGCCTCATCGTTCTCCGTCCCCCGCCGCCAACGCTGCCACCGGCCCAGTGGGAAACGAGCAGCAGGCGTCCTCACAACATCCTTTCGTGCGGCAGGACGGCCGCACCGCTACTCCATCGCTCACCCCTGCTGGCTCTTCGTCTCACGTGCACCGTACTCGCATGGAGGCATGGGTCGCGCTCATCGCGGCGAACGAGCTCCTGCGTTACCGCCCCATCGATGACGTCTATGAGGAGTGGCTCGACCGCGTCGCCGAGCTTGTCCGTGCCGCGGGGGGCTCTCTGGTGCCGTCCCACTCTCTGCCTCCCCCTCAGCAGGCCGCGGGCGACGGGGCTCGCGGTGTGCCTCCACCGCCTTGACCCCAAGACGGTGCCTTGGCGCCAAGGCGCGCACCTCCGCGGCGTGATCCGCCGCGCCTGGCACCGGCGCGTGAAAAAGGAGCTGCCAAGAAGTCCCGCGACCACGAGAAGCTGTACCAGCGCTCCCTGCGCCACCTCGTCAAGACCGTGCGCCGCTTGTGGTGGCACGGCGCGGACCTCGCCAAGACCAAGCTCCGCCCCCGAAGTGGGGCCCCGGCAACCACGGCAGGCTGCCGCGCCTTCACCCCTGAGCTGTGTAGCGTTGTCTGGCCAGACAAGTTCAAGCCAGATCTGCCTCTCAATACGCCGGCACCGCCAACCCTGCGAAGTTCTTGCAACTCTATGAGTTGAGCATCGAAGCGGCCAATGGCGACGAAAAAGTCATGGCGAACTCGTTTCCCATGGCTCTCAAGGATGGGGCCCGCTCTTGGCTCCTAAACCTGCAGCACGGCTCGATCTCCTCCTGGGACGAGATGCGCGACCGCTTCATCGCCAACTTCCAGGGCACTTGTGACCGCCCGCCGGTCACGGGCGACCTACGCCGCATCAAGCAACAGCCAGGAGAGACCCTCCAGAAGTACATCCAGCGCTTCAACAGCACCCGCCTCAAGATCCCCAAGGTCACGAACGAGGCCATCATCTCCACGTTTTCAGACGGCGTCCGCGATGTCAAGATGAAGGAAGAGCTGGCAATCCATGAGGAGCTTTGGACATCTCAGGAGCTGTTCAACCTGGCGACCAAGTGTGCAAGAGCTGAGGAGGGGCGCCTCTCTCTCCTTGAGCTTCCAGCTGTAGGAGTGGAGGAAAAGAAGGCCAAGGCCAAGGACGTGAAGCGTAAAGAGGCAGTAGTGCTCGCAGCACAGCCCGACACCAAGCGAGGTAGAGATCAGCCCGAGTCATCCAAGAACGGCCGCCCATTCTGCGCCTTCCACAACCTGAACACCCACAACACCAGCGACTGTCAAGAGCTCAGAGCCATTCGGGAAGGACGCTTCGGCTGACGCCCCGAGCGCAACGACTGAGGCTACGGCCGCGGAGGAGGACGCGGAAGCGGACATTGGGACGACCGTGGCCCGCACCAGGAGTGGCATGACCGGCCTCGTGAGGACCGCTGGCAGGACCAACCTCGCGAGGGCGCCTGGGAGACCCACCTCGCGAGGATCGCCCCCAGGGTAACGCCGGTCTTCCCCCATTGCCGTCGCCAAGGGGGAACGATGACCACCACCAGGACGAGGGGGCTGGGGGCTTCCAGGAGCCGCGCGCGGTCGCTTGCATCCTGGGCGGCGCTCAGGCCCCAGCCTCTCGGTGCATCTTCAAATAGTTCTCTCGTGAAGTAAACGCGGCGCTTCCCAAGCTCGAGTCCACGCGCCCGCTCCGGTGGTCCCAATGCGCCTTCAGCTCGGCCGACCAGCTCAACTGCGCAGCCACCGCTGGCACACTCCCTATGCTGTGCTCCCCAGTCATCATCAATGTGCAAGTCACCAAGACTCTCATCGACGGTGGCGCAGGGCTCAACGTCCTGTCCGCCGACACATTCAACAGCCTCCAAGTGCCCTATGAGCAGCTCCAGCCAACCAAGCCTTTCTCAGGAGTGACTGACGGTTCCACCACACCAATAGGGCAAGTTTGCCTGCCTGTCACCTTCGGGGATCGCAAGAATTACCGCACGAGCTCATCGACTTTGACGTCACGCACATCCGCCTGCCGTACAATGACATCATCGGGTATCCAGCCCTGGCCAAGTTCATGGCAGTCACTCACCACGGCTACAACGTTCTCAAGATGCTAGGAAGCAGGGGATCATCACGGTCCCATGTGACGAAAGGGATGCGGTGTGCTCCCTTGAGCGCGCCTTCCAGGCCGTAGCAATCGACAACCCTGACAGCAGAAGTGAAGGCCCTCCGAAGGCCATCCCTAAGAAGAAGTTACCGCACCATGCAGGACCCCAAGAAGATGGTGTCGCATCAGGAGCCTCATCAGGATCGGCGCCCGCTCCAGGGGTGCCTCCCTCCACCGCATAGGAAAGCACGCCCGGCGCCCTCCTCAGGCAAGGCTCGGGGGCTCTCTTCTGGAGGGCCTCAGACCTTGCCAATCTCATGAGGAAGGCGCTTGGGCACCACTTGGAAGCGTGCTTCACGGCATGTGTTCCTCAAGAGAGCATGGGGCGAGGAATGTCCGCCACCCAGGAGTTCATCACCAAGACCACCCAGGAGCTACAAGACGCAAGGGCCATGCGTGGCAACAGCCGTTCATAGAGTGTGGCTCACCACCCAGGCGAGGCTCCTGAGCTGCGCGCCTGCGTCGACATCCCAGGGCTCAACAGGGCCGCATCTCAGGAACGCTTCTGGCCATCACGCGCGGGCCGCTGTGAGGGTCCACCACACAGCTTTGTTCGCCCTTCGGCTTGCCGAGCATGGCGTCGGCCCATCAGCGCAATATGCGGCAAGTCCAGGCGGCTCAGGAGGCCAGGTTCCACGCCGTTCTGGAGAAGATGGCGACGGCCTCCAAGGAACCTCCTGAGCCCCAGAGCCTCCCGAGGCTCAGGGTCCCAGTGGCTCATGAGGGGTCATTCCTCGACGTGTGGCTTCAGCTGCACCAGCTCTACTTCGTCTACAGACCCAGGTGACATCTTCCAAGTTCATTTAAGCTGGGAGCGCCCCTCAGGATGCACTATTCCCAGGCCACGTGGGTCCGTCGCTGTGGCATGTATCCTTTTTGCTTATGTTTCTAAGCTTACCTCGCTGGGGCGCCCCTCGGTTTCATCATCCCCATGCCGCTCGGGCCAGACCCAGTGGCATGTACCTTCCTGCATTTATCCCAGACAATCTTCTTAACCTGCCAACTGCTATCACCTGTTTGATTACCGCCCGCCACGGGTCCGCTCGCCCCATGCAATTTGCTTGCACATTAAAAGGGGGGCTCCTGAGTATCGCGACTCAGGAGCTCTTACTGGCTCTCCAGCCCTCACCCCCTGGCCTTGACCACGGCATCGTGACCTGGCATACCAGTGACCGCTGAGCTCGCTCGAGGGCCGGGACCTGAGGACGTAGAGTGCTTGCATCTAACCCCCTTGCAGGAACATACAGTCACCAAGACTCAAGACCAGGCACAACCCGCCTTGAGGTAGGGCCTCATGAGTCCCGCGCTGGCTCGCGAGTGCCCAGATACACCTCGCAGCCCTGCCGTGGAAGCCATGTGTCAGGGCGGGGCTGTACACGCCCCGGGGGCTCCTCCCGAAGGGGGTCCCCCATCCCACGCCCAAGTGGAAGCTCCATGCTCCGCGTTGGCTGTCGACACTGCCGAGGAGCGGCTATGCCCGTGCACCAGTGGAAGCACTATGCTCCACGCTGGTGATAAACAACTGAGGACGACCCCACGGTCGTACCAACCTTAGGGAGCTTAGTGCCCAGCCTCACCACGAGCCTCCCCTCGGGAAAGTCGCACGAGGGGGCTGGGCACGGGAGCTGCGCTCGGGTCATGCCCAAGCACACGCCACCCAACCAGGTCCCCCGGGCATGGGCGTCGCGCACCCCTCCCGATGCCTCGGCGAGGGCAGGTATGGAAATTGTTTGAATGTCAAGGGGGACTCCTAAGCATCGCGACTCAGGAGCCTAACTGGTCACGTAGCCCCTCGCTCCTTTGTCCGTCCTGGTCTCCGGTCGGCCCAATGGCGGTTGATGTATGTGCGGGGCCGGGCTCTGCCGATGTAGAACATTAATCTATCCTCACGAACTCTCCCTATATGATGTTCGCATGTCAAGGGGGACTCCTGAGCATCGCGACTCAGGAGCCTAACTGGTCACATAGCCCCTCACTCCTTGGACCGTCCTGGTCTCCGGTCGGCCCAATGGCGGTTGAGGTATGCACGGGGCCGGGCTCTGCCGACGCAGAACAAGGCAAATAAGGAAGGAAAACGCAGAATCTCAAAGCAAATATTACAATCATACTGTTCTCACAATACCAAATGAAAAGTCTAAACACCTCCATGAGGCCTAATGCATGTCACAGGGACTTTTCAAGTCGTGCAGTCGCCGAAGCAGCGTGGGGAAGCGGAGACGCCCACGTCCAATCAACCGCCATGCGTCAACCAAGGCCGCAGGTTTTGGGGCCCGTGGCGCTTCGAGCTTGACCCTTTGCTTCCCCGTGAAGCCAAGCCCGAGCGCACCTTGGGCCCGGGGGCTACTGTCGGTGTTCTGGGAACGGGGGTCCCCATACTTGCCTGCCTGCGGCCCGCGGCGTGGCTGAGCCAACAGGCCGTACGGCCCATCTTCACCAACAAAGCACCCAAGACCCTCGCGAGGGGCCAAGCCTCGCGAGGCGGACGATGCAAGACCTCCTCTGGTGTGCCTAACTAGGCAGGCTCACGAGGAGCGGAGATACCAAGGCGGGGTGAACCTCACGAGGCTCTCGTGACGTGAGCCGTGACGATCGACACCAGGTGGGTGCGAGCGTGCATAGCGTCCTTGTTTCCTCTTTGGTGCAAAGGGGGCAATTGCAGCCGCGGAGTACCAAGGCCTCAGGCAAAGGTTGCCATTTCAGTGCAATAAGACCAAGCCCTTGGACTGCAAGACAGAGGTCACCGTGGAGCCTAGAACAGCGTCACCACCAAAACTTTGTGCAGGCGAAGACTACTTTTGTCAGGATAGCTTGTACTAGATGTCCCCCTTCAAATTAGCCCGCCATTGTTGGCTCCCTTCCCACTCGATATTTGTGAAGAGGACCAGTGCCTCTATAAATAGGACTAGCCACCACAGTGGAAAGGGGAAAAGAGAAGAGAGGACGATCTCATCTTAGCTTGGGAGAGACCACCCACACACACAAGCTCGCCGAGCACAAGAACGCCTCAACCACGGGAGGCCGTTCTTCCCTTGTATTGTTCATCATCATCCCAAGAGGCAATCCACCACCACCACACTGGAGTAGGGTATTACACCATAACGGTGGCCCGAACTAGTATAAACCCTGTGTCCTTCTGTGTTGTGAGTTCGTCGAGTTCGTCCGCAAGATCCTAGCGAGCTAGAGCATAGATCGGTTGGAGGGAAAGACTTCGCGCGCACCCTAGTGTTCGAAGCTTAAGGGTTTGCCGGGACCCCATACCCCGACAGCTACTTCTTGAGCTTGTGTTGGTTTTTCCCTTGAAGAGGAAAGGATAATGCAACACGGTAGAGATAAGTATTTCCCTCAGTTAAGAACTAAGGTATCAATCCAGTAGGAGAAACGCGCAAGTCACCAATCGATGCACCTGCACAAACAATCAAATACTTGTTGTAACATCCCAAAATTCTAAATTTTGGAATGTTATAGTAAATAGATTGATTGATTGATTGTTTGACTGTTGTGTGATTGATTGAGGGAAATTCGAAACTTTTTGAAAGTTAAATGAGAGAGGAAAAAAGGACTTTCCTAAACTTTCACCTTTTCATTTTGATCCCCGTGAATTCAAATTCTTTTCATCACAAAACCCTAGAGAGAAGATGACATGACTTCTTCCATTTATTTAAATGCAAAGGGGTGTTGAAAATATTTGAATTTCATCTGGAAATATTTCAAATTAATAAACTTCATGCAACTCAATGATTTTCAAGAGCGAAGATAAAATGACTTCTTCAAAACTTATGAAATATGAGTTGGGAGTTTCAAAGAAACTCAAATTTAAAATCCATTTGAAATAATTATTTTTCAATTTGGGTTATTTGAGTTTTATTCAAATTATTTTTATCCAAAAACAAAATACATGGAAAATAGGGTAACATGATTCCCTAAAATAGAAAATTGGAGAAAAATTTATTTGAAATCATTTTAGTATTTTTAAAATGATTTTTGTTGGATTTTAATAGACCAATAGCACTCTTTGTTTTATCTAAATTTTATTTGACTCTAGAAAAATATTCATGTCGTAGAAAATCTTTTTTTGAAAATTTTGATATATTATATGCCTATATAATATTTTTATTTATTTTGCTTTTATTATTTTTATTTGTCTGGAAATGTTTTTTTAAACTGTTCCACCGACTGGGCCGGCCCAAGTTGCCAGCCCAGCCCGCGCCGCCACCGTCTTCCCCGCCGTCTCGGATCGGGACTTCCCCGGAGTCCGGCGCCGCCACGGCACCATCGCCCCTCGCCCAAGTCGGTCGTCGCCCCTTTAATAGCGCCGCCCGGACCTCCTCTCTCTCCGCATCTTGTCACGCCTGCTGCCGCTTCTCGTCGCCGCCCCGCGCTGCACGCCACGCCGCCGCCGATGCATGTTGTCGCCGCCCCGCGCCGCTAGCTGCCGCCTCTACTGCTCGCTGCCCCGCCCCGTAGCCCCGCTCGGCCGCCGTCGCCACCACCCCGCCTCACCGGAGTTGGCCGCCGACGCCGAAGCCGCTGCTGTCCGCCTCGCCACGGCAAACATCGCTGCCGCCGGACTCGCTAACTGCCGCTGGCGGTTTTTGATGGAAAACCGTCACGAACCGGTAAAAACCACCACCCGTTTTTTTTGTTTTCTTTAGATTAGGTTTTTCTTCTAAAAACGATCGGTACGCTCTAAATAGTGAATGTTTTCTGCTTAGGAAGTTTTAGTGAACGCTTTCGTTTTATAGATCTGTTTAGCGCATGTTCGCTATTTAGTCTTTTTCTTTTATTTTAGTTTTCTGCCAGGGACTCATTTGTGAGTATTTATTTATAGATCAGCCCCTGGTTTTCAAACGGCTATAACTTTTTACTCGTTAGTCCAAATTCAACGAAACCAACGCCCACATCTTCGTTACGATCTCCTCTATCCAGTAATCCAACTCAAACATGTTTTTGAAAAGTTTAAAATTTGAATTAGACCAAATTTGAATTCAAACTTTGTTTGATCATAACTTGAGTTTCGTAGCTCCATTTGAGTTGATTCTTTTTGCAAATCGAAGCTCTTGACCTAAACTTTCTGATAAGGCCAAATTCATATAATTTTTGTACTGTTAGAAATTGTTTTATGTTGCAAGAGTTATTTGCTTGGTTCTGGTGGTTTTCAAATCGTCTTCTTCGTTCTTTCTGATCTGTTGAGTGTTTGCTTATGTGTGGTTACTGTTGCTTGCTTACGATAGATTGACCGGAGTATGACGAGTAGAGCTATCAAGAGTTTTGAGTGCGAATCATCTTCATCAACATTGCAGGCAAGTTCACACTTTGATCATATTCCTTCCATACCCAGTTTTTATGCATTAGTTCCACCCTCAAACATTGCATGAGTAGGATTGATAACGTGTGGGTATTGGGAAGTAGTTGATGAGGTAGGAACCTATTGCCCTGCATTCAAACCTTGGGAGTTCCTATTACGTTATGCTTATATTGACATGCTATGCTCGTAGACGTGGATTGGGTTTGAGAGTATTCATGACAGATGTGAGATTGCTAATTAATGGTTTACTTAAGGTGGCAACTTTAACACACATCTGGGTGGATTGAGGCACCTGGGTATTCCAGCGATTGCCTGCCTAGGCACCTGGGTATTCCAGGATTGCCTATTTTTTTATGGACCGCCACCCATGTTCAAAGCGATCATGAGATTATTCATACTAGAAACTTCCGTTTGCATCCACAAGCTATTGTGGGCTCTAGCATAGTTGATTAAGTCGTGTGAACTCTTAAAGTGGTAGACTAGCAGATGTAGGGGTTATAGGTGGAACGATCTACCCATCGTAAGGTGCAAACGCTTCTGAAAGATTATGTCTCGGTCATCCGTTTCTCAAACACCATGTAGTGCGAGAAATCCAACGGAGGAGATCGGGTCTTGTGGGGAAAAGTGCGCAAACCTCTACAGAGTGTATAAACTAATCATGATTAGCCGTGTCCCCGGTTATGGACATCTTGAGTATCTAGTACTTGGATTATCATGTGAATCTCATCATGTTACTCTAATTAATTTTGTTGGGTTTTAATGATGTTATTATTTGGGATTGAGAATGCTGTCAACCATTCTCAATGTTCAACAACCACCATGATAGTTAAGTTAAAATGTATTCCTTTGCAGTAGGGAAAATTGGCTTTTCGCAAAAATATTATAACCATAGAGCCTTTCCACCAGCCAAATATGCATGTAGTGATATTCTTTATTCATCATTATCCTCTGGTGTGAATTTGCCAGTACATTCAATGTACTGACCCTTTGTGGCTGCAACGTCTCATGTTGCAGGATATCTTACGATGAGTAAGTGATACGTCAGGGTTACGATTTCTACACTCAACTTTGCCATTGGTGTTGATGGGAATCCACAACCATGTTACTTCCACTATTTTGGATTGAGGTAATAGTATCTTATGTTACTTATACATGTGATTTACCTCTGTTATAAATCCTCGAGTACTGTGTGTGTCAGCATACCGATCCAGGGATGACACTTAAGCACAGAGACTTGATCCATTCGGGCCGGGTCGCTACACTTGCACCCAACGCGATAAAGGGGTTGTCAATCCCTTCACGGTCACTTGCAAATGTGAGATCTGACAGAGATAGATAAAACTAAACAAAAGATAAAATATTTTTGGGTTTTTTGGTTTATAGATATGAAAATAAAAGATTGCAAAATAGTACATCAGAAATTAATATGATGGAAAATAGACCCGACGGCCATGGGTTTCACTAGAGGCTTCTCTCTTGAAGCCAAATAATACGGTGGGTGAACAAATTACTATCAAGCAATTGATAGAAAAGCGCAAAGTTATGACAATATCGAAGGCAATGATTATGCAATATAGGCATCACGTCCGTGTCAAGTAGACCGACTCCTTCCTGCATCTACTACTATTACTCCACACATCGACCGCTATCCAGCATGCATCTAGAGTATTAAGTTCATAAAGAACGGAGTAACGCCTTAAGTAAGATGACATGATGTAGAGGAATAAACTCAAACAATATGATGAAAACCCCATATTTTTATCCTCGACGACAACAATTCAATAAGTGTCTCGCTATCCCTACTTTTCACTGGGTGAAATCACGCAAGATTGAACCCAAAGCTAAGCACCTCTCCCATTTCAAGAAAAACCAATCTAGTTGGCCAAACCAAACCGATAATTCAAAGAGAAATACAAAGATATCAAATCATGAATATAAAAATTCAAAGAAGATTCAAATAATATTCATCGATAAGATGATCATAAATCTACAATTCATCGGATCTCGATAGACACACCGCAAAAGAAGATTACATCGGATAGATCTCCAAGAACATCGAGGAGAACATGGTATTGAGAATCAAAAAGAGATAAGAAGCCATCTAGCTACTAGCTATCGACCCGTAGGTCTGTGGTAAACTACTCACGCTTCATCGAATGGGCAACAGAATTGATGTAGATGCCCTCCGTGATCGAATCCCCCCCGGGAGATTACCGGAAAAGGCCCCAAGATGGGATCTCACGGGAACAGAAGGTTGTGGCGGTGGAAAAGTGTTTTTATGGATGCTTCTGAGGGTTTTTGAATATATGTGAATATATAGGACGAAGATCTGGGTCAGGGAGTCACCAGGAGCCCACAAGGTAGGGGCACCCCCCCAAGGGCGCGCCCTCCACCCTTGTCGCCGCCTCATGGCTCTTCTGATTTGCACTCCAAGTCCCCTGGGTGTCTTCTGGTCCAAGAAAAATCATCGTGATGGTTAATTCCGTTTCGACTCCGTTTAGTATTCCTTTTCTAGGAAGCTAAAAATAAGGAAAAAACAGAAACAGACACTGGGCTCTAGGTTAATAAGTTAGTCCCAAAAATAATATAAAATAGCATATTAATGCATATAAAACATCCAAAACATATAATATAATGGCATGGAACAATTAAAAATTATAGATATGTTGGAGACGTATCAAGCATCCCCAAGCTTAATTTCTGCTCGTCCTTGAGTAGGTAAATGATAAAAACATAATTTTTTATGTGGGCTGCTACCTAACGTATTTATCCATGTAATTTTCTTTATTGTGGCATGAATGTTCAGATCCATAAGATTCAAAACAAAAGTTTAATATTGACATAAAAATGATAATACTTCAAGCATACTAATAAATCAATCATGTCTTCTCAAAATAACATGGCCAAAGAAAGCTATCCCTAGAAAATCATATATTCTGGCTGTGCTCCATCTTCATCACACAAAATATTCAAATCATGCACAACCTCGATGACAAGCCAAGCAATTGTTTCATACTTTTGGTGTTCTCAAACTTCTTCAACTTTCATGCAATACATGAGTGTGAGCCATGGACATAGCACTATAGATGGAATAGAATATGGTAGTTGTGGAGAAGACAAAAAGAAGTGTCACATCCCTGGTCCTGCTATGCACTAGGCTAGACCTCAGGTGTGCATCATGTTTAAATTCAAATGAAATTTGAATTGAGGAATTTTCAAAAGCCTCAGGAAACCTCTAAAAATAACCAACATTTAAATCTTCCCAAATGTGTCCAAGAAAATGTTCCTGTTATTCCATGGAAATATTGGTAAGAGGTAAAATTTAAACCAATATTTTTGGAGTCACAGAGATAATTATTTTGGCCATTTGAATTAATCTAATAACTATTTGCTTTGGATTTATATTTAATATATATTAAATATGACTCCAATAATTATGGAAGTTTGTGAGTGGCTTTGTATATATTTTAGCAAGCCACATAAAAAAATCTACAGAATTTATTTAAATGATTTAGTTGCTAAACTAAATCAAAACAAACTACAGATAATAGAAAAAAAGTAAAAGAGAGAGAGCAGAAGGACTTACCTGGCGCCACTTACCTGGCCCAACACTGTGCAGCCAGCAGCGGCCCAGCCCACCGCCTCCCCCTTGTCATCTTCCTCCCCTCGCACCGAAGCAGCTCGGTGCCGAGCGCCGATGCCGCCTCGGCCACCTCCTGCTTCCACCAGGCGTTCCTGAGCCTCCCCCTCACGCCACCACGATGCCCCGACCCCCTGGAACCCCTCGACCTCTCCCATCGTCTCCCCCCTTTCTTTGGCTCCCTCTCTCCTCCACCGAGCGGAGCCCCGTCGCCATCGACGCCGTTCGCCGCGGCCACCACCACCCTCTCGCCTCCCCGACGCCTCCCAGAGCTCCGCAGTGCCTCCCTCTACCTCCTCAACGAGCCACGAGGCCCCAGACGTGCCGCAACACTGCCCTCGATGTCTTCTTCAACCTCGGGACCGCCGGCCATCTTCGTCAAATTCGTCGGCTCCGGTGCCTCCCCGAGCTCCCCGAGGCCACCGTCGCAACCCCTGTGAGCTCCACTCCGTTTCCCCTCCTTCATTTTGCTCGTTCCCGTGCCGTAGCACCCCCGGCCACATTCCCGAGCACCGCCGTCCGCCATGGCCGCGTAGCTCTCCTGACCCGAGCCCCTCTGCTCGAACCCGTGGCACCAGCGTGCTTCTGGTGGCCCGCGGATGCCGTCTGGACCATCAGTTTCTCTCCTAGCGCGCCGCAGCCCAACCCCGCACATGG
Source organism: Triticum dicoccoides (assembly GCF_002162155.2). Lineage (NCBI taxonomy): Eukaryota > Viridiplantae > Streptophyta > Magnoliopsida > Poales > Poaceae > Triticum > Triticum dicoccoides. The sequence goes on along the minus strand of NC_041382.1, from coordinate 107,907,648 downwards.
CCGAACTCCGGCCGCCGCCTCGGGCTCCACTCCGGCGAACCCCGGCCACCCCCGCACCTCCCGTTGGTCCCCCTAGATGCGCACGGGCGCGGGCTACCTCCTGGTGCCCTTGGCGCGTCGATCCGATGCCCCTAGCGCAAGTCTGGCGTCCCCCGCCGTGCTCTGTGGTCGTCGCCGGCTACACTCCGGCGAGAGCTGATGTGGCCGGTCATTA
>NC_041382.1:107899695-107906626 GCF_002162155.2 Triticum dicoccoides | reverse complement strand
GAGTTCTGTGTTTGTGATCCATGATTCAGCTACTACCACGCATTGGGCCCGAAACCAATGGACCCTCTCGGCTTCTTGATCACCCTTGTCCTCTGTCCAGGAGTTGCAAGTAGTTTCTGGTGTTTGTAGTATGCTGGAGGCCGTGCGCAGCGCTGACCGTAGGGGTGGGCTGTGATGCGGTAGGCACGTGGCACGGTGTACCGGGCGCCCGTTTGGTGTCTCGGGAACCCTGTTCACATCGTTTGGGGCTGTGAGCGAAACTCCGGCCGGATCTCCTCATGGATGGAACCCGAATAGGCGATAAACCTGGACTAGAGACTTGAGTGTTTAGGTAGGCCGTGGCCGACACCCACGTTGGGCTTCCGCTTGAAGGTTGCCAAGTACATGTCGTGTAAACGGCGGTAAGTGGTGAGAGCGTGTGTGAAGAAGTACACCCCTGCAGGGTTAATATGATCTATTCGAATAGCCGTGTCCACGGTAAAGGACTTCTGGGTTGCTTATATCAGTTCATAGACAAGTGAAAGTGGATACCTTAAAATACGCAAGATAAGCGTGAGTGCTATGGATGGCGTTCTCGTAGGGGGACGGGAGCGGATCCATAGTGGTGTATTGGTTGGTGAATATGTGGACTCGTGTGCGCCACTTCAAAAGAGTTGCTTGCAGTCGTAGTTTAGGATAGCCACCGAGTCAAAGCTGGCTTGCTGCAGTTAAACCCCACCACCCCTTTGTTGATAATGATGCATATGTAGTTAGTTCTGATGTAAGTCTTGCTGGGTAGATTTGTACTCACGTTTGCCTATTTTATGTTTTTGCAGAGAGACTTCAGTCTCACTAGTAGTTCCTCTTGGACTTCGACGTTTAGCTTGTTACCTCAGCTACGATCTTGTGCCCTCGGCAGTATCTGGTAGATAGTCAGGCTTCTCAACCTTTTTCATTTATAGTTGTCTGTACTCAGACATGATAGCTTCCGCTTGTGCTTTGACTTGTATACTCTGAATGTTGGGTCATGAGACCTATGTTTGTAATATCTCGCTCCTCGGAGCCTATTGAATAAATACTTGAGTCGTAGAGTCATTTTGTGATGCCATGTTGTATTGCACATATCGAGCATATTGTGTGTATGTTATTGAAATGCTTGGTATGTGTGGGATCTGACTATCTAGTTGTTTATCTTTAGTAGCCTCTCTTACCGGGAAATGTCTCCTAGTGTTTCCATTGAGACTTGGTAGCTTGCTACTGCTCCGGAACACTTAGGTTGGCCGGCATGTGTCCTTCTTCGTTCCTGTGTCTGTCCCTTCAGGGAAATGTCATGCGATGAATACCGGAGTCCTGTTAGCCTGCTACGGCCCGGTTCACCGGAGTCCTGCTAGCCCAGTGCTACAGCCTGGATTCACTCGCTGATGACCGACACGTTCGATGCTGGGTCATGGATGCCTGTCCCTGTAAGTCTGTGCCACTTTGGGTTTACGACTAGTCATGTCAGCCCGGGCTCCTTATCATATGGATGCTAGCGACACTATCATATACGTGAGCCAAAAGGCGCAAACGGTCCCGGGCAAAGGTAAGGCGACACCCGTGGGGATACCGTGCGTGAGGCCGCAAAGTGATATGAGGTGCTACAGGCTAGATCGATGTGACATCGAGTCGGGGTCCTGACAGCGTTGGTATCAGAGCTTGACTGCCTGTAGGATTACCAAGCCAAACTGGTCGAAGTTGAGTCTAGAAATTCTTTAGTTATATAAGGGAATTGATTGTGGGATGGAACGTAAGGCTCTTTTACTCCTTATACCTCATGGCCTTCTGATCTGAGTCATCATCTTCTCTTCTACGGGGATTAAGCACTAGGCTATCTCTTCTTTCTATCAGGATCACGTGTTACTAATCCGTAGACTTATAAGATTGTTGATTCAAGCCTCAGTTCAGCTCCTACTATCTTCTGTATGTTAGCTGTTGATCTCGAAACCTTGATATTGTGCTTCTGAGTGGTTATGCCACCATTTTGTGAATGTCTCAAATCTTTTCTGAGCATTTACAGCCGTTATGCTGTCCGAGTCATCCCAGGTTTCTAAGTAGTCTGATGCATTTGCAAAATTCCTTCCTCCCGCTTCGATGTTCCTTTGGGCCAGATTAACCACACTAATCGGTGTGTTGAGGTAATTATTACCTCGACATATATGTTGGAATTATTATTATGACCCTAAGTGCTTAGAGGATCATCTAGTAATTTAGCCATGATTTGTGTTCCCAGTGTGATGATTCTGGCCATCATTCTCGAAAGCATCCCGTGATGCTACTTAGTAATAGGTATTCTGTTCCTGGGTTCTTGAACCCGAGATTCACTCTACTTACTTCATGTTGATAGTGTTTGCTAGTTCCTTCAGGATATTAGTAACTTTGCGATAGTCCTCGAGGTCCATGGTATTTCCTTCTTCCAAATACTATGAACCGCTTATGGCAGATGTTTATTGGATCAAAAGATCACAATTAGAGTACTCTTGAGGAGATCTCCATTCATAAATCGTGACTCTGCCAGTCCTACCTCTCTACATGGGTTATCTGGAAGAAATGTTGAATTCGTTCGACATGCCAAACCATGCATCCACAACTCAGAAAATCGTGTGTTTCCTTTGAGTTGTCCCTCTTTAGTTGTCTACTGACCTTCGTCTATCAATTGATAGTCAAGAGTATGCGGGCGTTCGTTTATCGATGTCTATTATCCTTGTGGTCCGTCAAGCCATTCTGTCCTGAATGACTTGGAGAAACAAACTCCAGTACCTCATCCATATCCAGGATTGGGTCAAAGAAGTTGTATTCCGCAGATCAAATGCCAATCCAGCTTTTGGTTCTGTTCTACCTTGGAGTATTACCCCCTTTATGTCAGAATTGTCATGAGAACTGCACCAACTTTCATGAATTTTGACGTAGTAATACTTCTCACCATCATTAGTCATTCCTCGGCCATCGTGTTGATGCAACCGGAATACCGACAAATGAATTGTGATGTGTGAAATCAATACTCCCAGCAACCTCGTTGCTTGGTAGTTAAAGGACAATAATTTCATTCTTAGCGTGTTGGTTTTTGAGTCATCCTTCTAAGATTGATCGTGCTACCTTGTCCATCTTCCTGGTGCACACTTCGATTAATGAGTTAGGATTTTGTCAAGTCCTCACTCATTTGATCATATCGTCTTGCCCTCAAAAGCGAGATTGTTCTCGAGCTTAGTAACATATCGGTGGTTCGTGATTTTCTGAATGTTTCCTCGAAAGTATCACCAGGTTGTCACCTGACCGCTATGTTGAGTTCGTGATCAAGTTGGTTTCTTATGAACCACCTTTTCTCCAAGAATCGGTGTTAGATATCCCTGAGCTAGTTGGTTAAGCTAGACCACAACTTGGAGAGTTGGAAGATAAAAGCTTGTCTGACTTAGTTCGTTCCAAAGGGATAATCTTGTGTAGTGTGTGTTGAAGAGAGATGATATCTTCATCGATTGGTCCCTGTGATCAGTTGCTGGACCTATTGTCTTATCAATCCTTTGATTTGAGTGTGGGCTATCGTCAAATCAAATCAGTACCAATGATGCTCGTAATGTTGTCTTACTCGTGGTTGATCCCTCGAGCATACACCATTACATCTTTGGCCTGACCAATGCTATCACTTGTTCACTTAACTATGGAATTCCTTTTAAAAGGAAACCCAGATGAACTGTTGTTGAGCCCATTGACAACATCCTTATCTCCTCCATGATTTTGTTGGACATTAAGCTAGTGTTGGGAACTTTTGAAAGCATTTCTTCATGCTAACTCATGAAGTATTTGTTTGATGAAAGGAGTGACTTCCTCTTATACACGTGCATTTGGTGAAAGTTGCCGCCGTGGATTTGAGAAAGTTAGTTTTGCTTCCTCTGGAATCATCCCAAGTCAGTCATGCATACGTGCGAAGTATTCTGTGGTCTGGAGACTTGCAACCTTCATTCCATATGTGTTCCGAGCACACCAAGCCACTGATTGATTTGTTCAAGGAGAAGAAGTTCCTTCTTAAGAGTATACCTTATGCAAGGATTTTGATATCCTCGTTGATGGTTCCCAACCTGAACCTGGTAGCGTTTTATTGTAAGACTACCATGTGGGCATGCTTGTCTGGGACAACGTGTTCACATGTTTGTAGCAGAACCAGCTCATGTTTTGGAGCTTGCTATCGTAGTTCATCTCCCGAGAATCCCGCAACGTCATCTCGTCGATTTGTGTTGCAAACTTCCATTTTTCTTCCTAGACTCGATGAGCCTGGAATATCCTGACACCAACAGATCTGAATCTCAGGCAGATATGATGGTTGGAACATTTCCCCAAGAACTATAATATTGGTCTCTCGATAACCGATAAGGTGGATGTCATGGCCAACACACCCAGCCGGAAGACCTCCTGTTGTAGTATCTTGATTTGAGGAAGTTGGCCACCTCCCCATAGGGATTTCGTAGGAATTACCTCCGTAACTGTTCCTTATGGATTCTATTGCTCCCGAAGTCCGACCTTTTACTTGATGTCTAGTTACCAAACCATTTCAATGATTGTATTACACTAGCACATCAAGGAGAACATTAGAAGCGGAGTGCTAAATGTCTCTCGGTCGATCATCCAGATTTTATCTCCTTGGCCTCGCTAAGGTGAAATCTGAGAAAGTGTTATCTTCCTTTGCATCTGCATCCTCCATCATCATTCATCATGGTAGCAAGTTGTGTTGCCAGGATCCTTGACACGGATATTGGTAAAACCTTGATGAATGTGGAAATGCTCAAGTTCTTGAGAGCACGCACAAGTGCTATGTGTTATCATCGGCACTAACTGGGTTTGCTCTCAGTTTCCTCGGCAATGCTATGATCTTTTCAAACAGTGAATTCACTCTCTTTTGTTGGGTTCTTCCCCAGTTACCAGAATCATTCCCAGCATTTGCATTTTGTTCCCAGCTTGCACCACCAATGTGCCATTCTACCATGGGTCTCCTCCATTTCCGGTGATAAGCAAAATCATCCATTACGTTGTCTTCAACAAGGTAATCCACATCATCCAAGTCCGAGTATGCCATTCTACCGACCCCCTCCAAACGATCGCTCGAGAATTGCCTTAGGCTGGCTTAAAGAGTTTCAATGATCTCTGAATCAAAAGTAATTCTTTTTGCCACTTAAGGGGATATCTCTACGAGTCACCTTCCCTAAGGTGTATCGTTATGGTATCATGGCAACTCAACTCCTCGCTACGTTGACAATCGATTACCACCTTCTTAGGTGTGGAATTGTTGTCTACCTAGTGAACCCTCGTCATCTGTTCCACTCCATCCCTCTAGAAGTGTGTATCTCGTGTCTCAACCCGAGAGATGGTCCTATGTCTCATTCCGTGAGTTGTTCGATCTTCGAGAAGATCGACCCTTCTAGAGTCTCCTTCTTCCCTCCATGTCATGTTGACAGGATTTCTCAGAGCAAGACTTCAAGACAATGATGGTGATCAAATCAACGTTCAACTGAAGTGCAACCTGGATCGTGAAGATTGTACTAGTTGCGTTCCCCCTTCACCTTACCCTACGCTTGAATCTCGAGACGAGATTTTTGTTTAGTGGGGGTGAGTTGTCACATCCCTGGTCCTGCTATGCACTAGGCTAGACCTCAGGTGTGCATCATGTTTAAATTCAAATGAAATTTGAATTGAGGAATTTTCAAAAGCCTCAGGAAACCTCTAAAAATAACCAACATTTAAATCTTCCCAAATGTGTCCAAGAAAATGTTCCTGTTATTCCATGGAAATATTGGTAAGAGGTAAAATTTAAACCAATATTTTTGGAGTCACAGAGATAATTATTTTGGCCATTTGAATTAATCCAATAACTATTTGCTTTGGATTTATATTTAATATATATTAAATATGACTCCAATAATTCTGGAAGTTTGTGAGTGGCTTTGTATATATTTTAGCAAGCCACATAAAAAAATCTACAGAATTTATTTAAATGATTTAGTTGCTAAACTAAATCAAAACAAACTACAGATAATAGAAAAAAAGTAAAAGAGAGAGAGCAGAAGGACTTACCTGGCGCCACTTACCTGGCCCAACACTGTGCAGCCAGCAGCGGCCCAACCCACCTCCTCCCCCTTGTCATCTTCCTCCCCTCGCACCGAAGCAGCTCGGTGGCGAGCGCCGATGCCGCCTCGGCCACCTCCTGCTTCCACCGAGGCGTTCCCGAGCCTCCCCCTCACGCCACCACGATGCCCCGACCCCCTGGAACCCCTCGACCTCTCCCATCGTCTCCCCCCTTTCTTTGGCTCCCTCTCTCCTCCACCGAGCGGAGCCCCGTCGCCACCGACGCCGTTCGCCGCGGCCACCACCACCCTCTCGCCTCCCCGACGCCTCCCAGACCTCCGCAGTGCCTCCCTCTACCTCCTCAACGAGCCACGAGGCTCCAGACGTGCCGCAACACCGCCCTCGATGTCTTCTTCAACCTCGGGACCGCCGGCCATCTTCGTCAAATTCGTCGGCTCCGGTGCCTCCCCGAGGCCACCGTCGCAACCCCTGTGAGCTCCACTCCGTTTCCCCTCCTTCATTTTGCTCGTTCCCGTGCCGTAGCACCCCCGGCCACATTCCCGAGCACCCCGTCCGCCATGGCCGCGTAGCTCTCCTGACCCGAGCCCCTCTGCTCGAACCCGTGGCACCAGCGTGCTTCTGGTGGCCCGCGGATGCCGTCTGGACCATCAGTTTCTCTCCTAGCGCGCCGCAGCCCAACCCCGCACATGGCCGAACTCCGGCCGCCGCCTCGGGCTCCACTCCGGCGAACCCCGGCCACCCCCGCACCTCCCGTTGGTCCCCCTAGATGCGCACGGGCGCGGGCTACCTCCTGGTGCCCTTGGCGCGTCGATCCGATGCCCCTAGCGCAAGTCCGGCGTCCCCC
>NC_041382.1:107862312-107899430 GCF_002162155.2 Triticum dicoccoides | reverse complement strand
CTAACCCAGGCCTTGGCCACTGACTGTGGGCCCCACGCCCTTAACTAACCACGGTTAACCCCCCCTGTTTAGTTTAAGTTAACCACAGTGGCCCCACGCGTCGGAATTGACCTAGCTGACGTGGCCGTTGACCGATCCCACCTGTCAGTGAGTTAAAACCACCCTGTGTCACTGACGTGTGGCCCCCACACGTCAGGTTTGACCAGCAGCAGCGTCTGTTGACCTGTTGACGTCACGGTGACGCACTGATGACGTAGTAAATGTTTCTGGAATTTAAATAATCTTAAATGATTTAATAATTTCAGAAAATAGCTAAAACTTCAATAAATCATAGAAATTCAACCGTAACTCCAAATTAAATAAATTATATATGAAAAATTATTAGAAAAATTCAAGGAATCCATATGTACCATTTTCATGCATGTTAGAACAACTTATCACTACTGTTTAGGACAAATGAAGTGAATGACATTTAAATAACCACATATGGAGTTTGAATTTGAATCTTGGATTCAAACCAACTTCATTTAATCTGGTTTTAGGTGCATTAGCCCAAAACACATTCATATTGCCATGTCATAGCATGCATCATATTATGCATTGCATTGATCGTGTTTTTCTGTATTTGCCGGTAATTGTCCCCTCTCAATAGACGTGTACCGATGATGTGATCGTTGACACTGATGAAGACTCAATGTTATCTTCAGAAGTGCCAGGCAAGCAAAACCCCCTTGTTCATTCCGATACAATCCCACTCTCTCGCTCCTGCTCTCTTTTACTGCATTAGGACAACAACGATTCAACTGTTACTTGCTGCGGTAGCTGAACCCCTTTATCCTTTGCATGACCTGTCATTGCCACAGTAAATAGATGAAACCCACTAGCATGAGTAGGAGTTGTTTGAGCCCTGATGTGCCTACTCATTTATGTTTGTTGTCATGCCTGCTACTGCTTAGAGTTGAGTCAGGTCTGATTCATCGGGGATGAATCAGAGGCGTGTGAACATGTCCTACTGTGTGTGAGCTAAGTGTGTGAACACGATTTGGTAAAGGTAGCGGTGAGAGGCCATGTAGGAGTACATGGTGGGTTGTCTCATTGCAGCCGTCCTCAGGAACTGAGTTCTGTGTTTGTGATCCATGATTCAGCTGCTACCACGCATTGGGCCCGAAACCAATGGACCCTCTCGGCTTCTTGATCACCCTTGTCCTCTGTCCAGGAGTTGCAAGTAGTTTCTGGTGTTTGTAGTATGCTGGAGGCCGTGCGCAGCGCTGACCGTAGGGGTGGGCTGTGATGCGGTAGGCACGTGGCACGGTGTACCGGGCGCCCGTTTGGTGTCTCGGGAACCCTGTTCACATCGTTTGGGGCTGTGAGCGAAACTCCGGCCGGATCTCCTCATGGATGGAACCCGAATAGGCGATAAACCTGGACTAGAGACTTGAGTGTTTAGGTAGGCCGTGGCCGACACCCACGTTGGGCTTCCGCTTGAAGGTTGCCGAGTACATGTCGTGTAAACGGCGGTAAGTGGTGAGAGCGTGTGTGAAGAAGTACACCCCTGCAGGGTTAATATGATCTATTCGAATAGCCGTGTCCGCGGTAAAGGACTTCTGGGTTGCTTATATCAGTTCATAGACAAGTGAAAGTGGATACCTTAAAATACGCAAGATAAGCGTGAGTGCTATGGATGGCGTTCTCGTAGGGGGACGGGAGCGGATCCATAGTGGTGTATTGGTTGGTGAATATGTGGACTCGTGTGCGCCACTTCAAAAGAGTTGCTTGCAGTCGTAGTTTAGGATAGCCACCGAGTCAAAGCTGGCTTGCTGCAGTTAAACCCCACCACCCCTTTGTTGATAATGATGCATATGTAGTTAGTTCTGATGTAAGTCTTGCTGGGTACATTTGTACTCATGTTTGCCTATTTTATGTTTTTGCAGAGAGACTTCAGTCTCACTAGTAGTTCCGCTTGGACTTCGACGTTTAGCTTGTTACCTCAGCTATGATCTTGTGCCCTCGGCAGTATCTGGTAGATAGTCAGGCTTCTCAGCCTTTTTCATTTATAGTTGTCTGTACTCAGACATGATAGCTTCCGCTTGTGCTTTGACTTGTATACTCTGAATGTTGGGTCATGAGACCTATGTTTGTAATATCTCGCTCCTCGGAGCCTATTGAATAAATACTTGAGTCGTAGAGTCATTTTGTGATGCCATGTTGTATTGCACATATCGAGCATATTGTGTGTATGTTATTGAAATGCTTGGTATGTGTGGGATCTGACTATCTAGTTGTTTATCTTTAGTAGCCTCTCTTACCGGGAAATGTCTCCTAGTGTTTCCATTGAGCCTTGGTAGCTTGCTACTGCTCCGGAACACTTAGGCTGGCCGGCATGTGTCCTTCTTCGTTCCTGTGTCTGTCCCTTCGGGGAAATGTCACACGATGAATACCGGAGTCCTGTTAGCCTGCTACGGCCCGGTTCACCGGAGTCCTGCTAGCCCAGTGCTACAGCCTGGATTCACTCGCTGATGACCGACACGTTCGATGCTGGGTCATGGATGCCTGTCCCTGTAAGTCTGTGCCACTTTGGGTTTACGACTAGTCATGTCAGCCCGGGCTCCTTATCATATGGATGCTAGCGACACTATCATATACGTGAGCCAAAAGGCGCAAACGGTCCCGGGCAAAGGTAAGGCGACACCCGTGGGGATACCGTGCGTGAGGCCGCAAAGTGATATGAGGTGCTACAGGCTAGATCAATGTGACATCGAGTCGGGGTCCTGACAAGAAGGAGGTAGTCTCACATCAACTAGGCGTATCAATGGGCTATGGAGATGCCCATCAATAGATATCAATGTGAGTGAGTAGGGATTGCCATGCGACGGATGCACTAGAGCTATAAGTGTATGAAAACTCAAAAGGAAACTAAGTGGGTGTGCATCCACCTTGCTTGCTCATGTAGACCTAGGGCAATTTGAGGAAGCCCGGCATTGGAATATACAAGCCAAGTTCTATAATAAAAAAATTCCCACTAGTATATGAAAGTGACAAGATAGGACACCCTCTATCATGAAGATCATGGTGCTACTTTGAAGCACAAGTGTGGAAAAATGATAGTAACATTGCCCCTACTCTCTTTTCTCTCATTTTTTGGTGGGATTCCCGGCCTCTTTTATTTTTGTAAAGTCCGGAGACTCATCCCAACTTGTGAGGGAATCATGGCTTCCATCATCCTTTCCTCACATGGGACAATGCTCTAATAATGATGATCATCACACTTTTATTTACTTACAACTCAAGAATTAGAACAAAATATGACTCTATATGAATGCCTCCAGCGGTGTACCGGGATGTGCAATGACTCAAGAGTGACATGTATAAAAAATTATGAATGGTGGCTTTGCCAAAAATAAGATTTCAACTACATGATCATGCAAAGCAACATGACAATGATGAAGCGTGTCATAATAAGCGGTGGAAGTTGCATGGCAATATATCTCGGAATGGCTATGGAAATGCCATAATAGGTAGGTATGGTGGCTGTTTTGAGGAAGGTATATGGTGGGTGTATGGTACCGGCGAAAGTTGCGTGGCACTAGAGAGGCTAGCTATGGTGGAAGGGTGAGAGTGTGTATAATCCATGGACTCAACATTATTCATAAAGAACTCACATACTTTTTGCAAAAATCTATTAGTCATCGAAACAAAGTACAACGCGCATGCTCCTAGGGGGACAGATTGATAGGAAAAGGCCATCGCTCATCCCCGACCGCCACTCATAAGGAAGACAATCAATAAATAAATCATTCTCTGACTTCATCACATAACGGTTCACCATACATGCATGCTACGGGAATCACAAACTTCAACACAAGTGTTTATACAATCCACAATTACTCACTAGCATGACTCTAATATCACCATCCTCATATCTAAAAACAATCATAAGGAATCAAACTTCTCATAGTATTCAACGCACTTTATATGAAAGTTTTTATTATATCCCTCTTGGATGCCCATCATATTAGGACTAAATTCATAACCAAAGCAAATTACCATGCTGGTTAAAGTGACTCTCAAAATAATATAAGTGAAGCATGAGAGTTCAATAATTTCTATAAAATAAAACCACCACCGTGCTCTAAAAATATATAAGTGAAGCACTAGAGCAAAATTGCCTAGCTCAAAAGATATAAGTGAAGCACATAGAGTATTCCAATAAATCACGATTCATGCGTGTCTCTATCAAAAGGTGTGTACATCAAGGATAATTGTGGCAAACTAAAAAGCAAAGACTCATATCATACAAGATGCTCCAAGCAAAACACATATCATGTGGTGAATAAAAATATAGCCTCAAGTAAAGTTACTGATAGACGACGACGAAAGAGGGAATGTCTTCCGGGGCATCCCAAGATTAGGCTCTTGGTTGTCCTTTAATATTACCTTGGGGTGCCTTGGGAATCCCCAAGCTTAGGCTCTTGCCACTCCTTATTCCATAGTCCATCAAATCTTTACCGAAAACTTGAAAACTTCATAACACAAAACTCAAGAGAAAATCTCATGAGATCCGTTAGTATAAGAAAATAAAATCACCACTTTTGGTACTGTTGTGAACTCGTTGTTTATTTATATTGGTGTAATATCTACTTTATTCCAATTTATTCATGGTTCATACCCCCGATGCTATCCATGGATTCATCAAAATAAGCAAACAACACGTAGAAAACATAATCTGTCAAAAAATAGAACAATCTGTAGTAATCTGTAACTCTCGAATACTTATGTAAATCCAAAAATTCTGAAAAATTAGGATAACCTAGGAAATTTGTATATCAATCTTTTGCAAAAATAATCAGTATTTTATCACGCTTTTGTTAAAAATGAGAATTATTTTCCTGGGCACAAAAGTTTCTGTTTTTTAGCAAGATCAAATCAACTATCACCGTAAGCCATCTCAAAGGTCTTACTTGGCACAAACACTAATTAAAACATGAAAACACATCTAACCAGAGGCTAGATGAAATATATATTTGAAAACAGGAAGGAAAATATTGGGTTGTCTCCTAACCAGTGCTTTTCTTTAAAGCCTTTTAGCTAGGCATTGAGATTTCAATGATGCTCACATGAAAGATAGCAATTGAAACACGAAGAGAGCATCATGTAGCATGTGAAAAACAAGTTTAAGCATAACATATTTCCTATGCATAGGTATTTTATAAGTAAACAAATTATCATAGCAAGAAAAAACTACCATATGTAAGGAAGAAGAAATAAACAATAGCAATCTCAACATAACAAGAGGTAATTTAGCGACATGAAAATTTCTACAACCATATTTTCCTCTCTCATAATAATTACATGTGGATCATAATCAAATTCAACAATATAGCTATCACATAGAATTTTCTCTTCATGATCCACATGCATGCAAAGTTGACACTCTTCCTAAATAGTGGGATTATCATAAAATAAAGTCATGACCTCTCCGAACCCACTTTTATCAAAAACTTCATAAGATTGAACATTATCCAAATATGTGGGATCTAAAGTTGACACTCTTCCAAACCTACTTTCAATATTATTGCAAACATTATTATCAATATCATATTCATCATGGGGCTTGAATGAATTTTCAAGATCGTAAGAAGAATCACCCCAATCATGATCATTGCAACAAGTAGTGGACATAGCAAAACTAGCATCCCCAAGCTTAGGGTTTTGCATATCATTAACACAATTGTCATTAATAGAATTTATATTAAAATCATTGCAATCATGCTTTTCCTTCTAGGAGCTATCGTGAATCACTTCATAAATTTCTTCTTTCAACACTTCATCGCAATATTCAGATTCATGAATTTCAAGCAAAACCTCATAAAGATAATCTAGTGCACTCAACTCACTAACAATTGGTTCATCAAAATTGGATCTTTTAAAAAGATTAGCAAGTGGATGAGGATCCATAACAATAGATTTTGAGCAAGCGAAGATGCAAGCAAATAGAAGGCACATGGCAACACAAGCAACCAAAAAGCAAACGGAAATACGAAAGGAAGAAGGGCGAATAAAAAGGAAAATATTTTTGTATTTTTCTAAAAATTGTTTTAGATGTAGGGAGAGGAAATTTAACATCTCAAATTTTCAATTTGGAATGATATACATAGGTCATTCAAGCATATCATATTTTACTGCATTTCGTTTCTCGATCCTCAAAATCCTAAGCAACTCAAGGACCCTCGGAGAGAGTTGGGGATTTTCCTAGTTCTCATATTTGAACTTTTCTCAAATATCGAAACAAGGATCACTTTGGTTTTAATTATTTTTCTCTCCGAAAATATTTCATATTAAAATTATATGAGAGGAGATAATATGACTTTCTCCAAAATAAATGAAATGTTGGAGGAAAAATATTAAAATCAATTTATATATTTTATTTCGGTTTTATCGCTATTTTATTTGAATTACGAAAAATATGTGTTTTCCAAAATTGCATTAGAGGCCCAAATAAATGTTCAATTTGTCCGGCATATTTTTATAGGACGGGGAAAATTTATTTCAGGATTTTTGGAGTCCGTTTAGTATTTCTTTTCTTTGTTTTTCTTGCGTCGGAATATTTTAAAAAAAAGTGAACCGCCTTACCGGGCCGTGTCCCCCTGGGACACCGACCCGGCCGGCTTTATAAGCCGAAGCCCGAGGCCACGGCCCACCTCACGCCGCGCCCCCAAACCCTAGGCCACCGCCGCCCGTGCCGGAGCCCGCCGCCGCCGCCGTTTGTCGCCGTTTTTTCTTTTCCGGTTAACCGTTCGTTTTTAAAATAAAACTAGATTTCGTTTTTTAGATCGGTTCGGTTTTCTGCGGTTTAGCTAAATAGCGGACGTTCGTCCCTACGTTCGTTTTAACGAATGTTGTTCATCCGTTAGTCACAGACAGCGAACATTCGTTCGTTAGCCTGTTCATCAGTTTTTCTTTTTCCAGGGTTTTTCCGCAATTATTTTCGATCACGATTTCTGCCCTGATCCTAGATTTAGTTTATCTTTTCGCTCGTTTATCGGAATCAGGCGATTCAAGTGCCTGGATCTTCGTCTTGAAGGCCTCTTTCTGTTTAACCAACTTGAACAACATTTTGGTACTGTAAAATTTGACTTCAGTCCAGATTAGTAATCGGATCTTGTTTCTTTCGCAGTTTGAGTTTCGTTGCTCCGTTTGATTTGATTCTTTTTGCAAACCGGAGTTCTTGAGTTGAACTTTCTAGTTAGATCTTCTTATTTGAGATTTACCCGTGCTTCTTTGCTTGATTGCTTATGTATGCTATTGTTTGTTTGCAATAGAACACCTGGAATGCGAAGCGTGCTACTATGAGTCTCTAGGTTTTGCAGATCGTCAGCAAGGCAAGTAACACTTTGATCATACCCCTTTATCACCTAGTTTTTATGCATTAGTTTCAACCCTCACACATTGCATGAGTAGGATCTCTTAACATGTGGTTCTGGGAAGTAGATGATGAGGTAGAACCTATTACCTGTTTTACTATCAAACCCCTGTGACTTACTTCTACGCTATGCTTATACTGCCATGCTACGCTCGTAGACGTGGATTGGGTTTGAGTGTATCCATGACAAATGTGAGTTGTTAATTAATGGTTCAACTTAAGGTGGCAACTTTAATACACATCTGGGTGGATTGCTTGTGGGCTCCTGGAGAATCCAGTGTTGTCCTAGGATATCTCGGAGTACCCGTGTGATCATCATACGGACCGCCACCCAGGCTCAAAGGGATCATAAGATTATTTCATGCTAGAAACTTCTGTGTGCAGCCACAAGCTATTATGGGCTCTAGCATAGTTGATTAAGCTGTGGGAAACCTTTCCATGATGGGCTAGCAGATGTAGGGGATTGTAGGTGTACCGGCCTATCTATCGGTTAAGGGGACCTCTTCGAAAAGATTTTGTCTCGGTCATCTGTTTCTCAAAAACCATGCAGTGCGAGATATACAATGGAGGAGATCGAGTCTTGTGGGGAAAAGTGCGCAAACCTCTGCAGAGTGTACAAACTAATCATGGTTAGCCATGTCCCCGGTTATGGACATCTTGAGTATCTGGTTCTTGGATTATCATATGGATCTCATCACTCTAAATTAATTTTGTTGGGTCGATAATTACTTTTAATTGGGATTGAGTTGGAGGAACCTTCTGAATGTTGTTCAACCACCATGATAGTTAAATAAAATATATTCCTTTGTTGTAGGGAAAAATTGGCTTTTCGCAAAACATATTAACCATACAGCTTCCACCAGCCATCTATGCATGTAGTGATAGCATTTATCTGTTCATTACTCTACTGTGTTACATTGCCAGCATATTCCATGTGCTGGCCCATTTTCGGGCTGCAACATATCATGTTGCAGACATTTCAGACAAGGAGTAAGGTTCGCTAGGCCGTTTCATGCACTTATCTATGTCGTTGGAGTTGATGGACTCACTTTATCTTCCAAGTCTTCTGTTGTTATCGTATTAGATGGCCTTAAGCCATATTTATTGTAATAAGTTCTCTCTTGAGACATTCGATGTAATAAGTGTGTCATTGCCACTCTATTATAAATCCTTCGAGTGTTGTGTGTGTCAGCATTACCGATCCAGGGATGACACTGAAGCACAGAGACTTGACTGTTTGAGGTTGGGTCGCTACAAGATGGTATCAGAGCACACGCTGAATGTAGGACACGACCACTAAGAAAAGCCATAGGCCACTCTTCTCTACTCATTTCTGACTCCTCTCCATTTTCTACTCTTTAGGATGGCATACTCGAGGAACAAGTTTGCACAACCGGATGAAGACACACCTTTTGGACGACACTTGAAGGAAGTCACTAGGTACCTGAACATTAGAATACCAAGCTTCACCGAGACCTATACCGCCACTTTACCAGAAGAGGAACGCTGGATGATTCGAGTTCAAGTTCCAGGAAGGACGTTCACGCCAGTCACTAAACCCATAGAATTTTCCTTTGATGCACCCACCTGGAGTCTAGGCAAGAGTATGGCCGCCCACATTGCTATAGGACGCATCGGCGAAGTTTACCTCAAGGAGCTTAAGGACACTATCTACCAGATATGTGGGTGCTGAGATGAGCAATGGGAGATGATCAGCACCAGGAAGGACATGTCCATTCTAGCATTCATCCAGGAATTAAACCATCACATTCGTCGCCAGGAGAACCAGATGTGCGCAAGCATGATAGATTTGAAGAAGGCGATGAACAGGATCACAGAGCTAGAAGAGGAGCTTAAGTCTACATGCGATGGATATGAGGAGAAAATGATGATACTTGTGGAGAGGAATGACGACATGACAAGGAAGCTAGGAGTTTTCATGGGAGACCCCGTGCCAGGAGGAGAAGACGACGAACCTAAGGAGATTCATTCTGAAGACTACATCATCATCGACGACACCGACTCCGACCCTGATAGTAGTGATGACGACTATGAAGGCGAAGCTGGAGCGGATATCATGGAGTCTTCCACCGATCAAAATTTCTAGTAGACCACCATACTATTAGTAGTACTCCCCATGTAAATATTAGTAGTCCGAGCATTGTAACGATAGTTAGACCAATTGTATGCCCTTGCTTGATTGATTGAGTGATATGATATGATTGTGTTTGTCTCATGTGCATATGGGTAGTGCTTTCTCACTAGACCTCATTCTATTCTATTCTCTTCCCTCTAAACCCATCAGATGCCTCCGAGACGTGACCCCGGTTTTGCTTTCCCACCGGAGCTCACTCGGTTGATCCAGTAGCAGAATGCCTTGATGCAGTTGTTAGTTCAGAACCAAGGCAACAATAACAACAACAACAATAACAACAACAACAACAACAACAACCCACCGCCACCACCACCAGTTGACAACTTAGCCCGTTTTCTGAGGTTGCAGCCACCGGTGTTTTCCAGTAGCACCGAGCCAATACTTGCTGATGATTGGCTGCGCAGGATTGGAAGAGAGTTGAACACCGCAGGTTGCACAGATGTTGAGAAGGTGTGTTATTCCGCACACCAATTGGATGGACCAGCGGCCTCATGGTGGGAGAATTACACATCCACTTTTCCTATAGCCAATGTCACTTGGGAGCAGTTTTAGCAAGCATTCTGCACAACCGACGTGTCAACTAGAGCTATGAGCATGAAGAAGCGTGAGTTTCGCAACTTACGCCAAGGGAACCGTACTGTAGGGCAGTACGTGGATGAGTTTAGTAAGTTATCCCGCTATGCTCTAGATGATGTGGCCACATATGCCGCAAAGCAGGAGAAGTTTATGGAAGGGTTGGACGATGAGATGAGTGATACGTCCATTTTGCATCATGCTTTTATATCGATATTTATCGCATTATGGACTTTATTTCACTTTATGTCACAATACTTATGGCTATTCTCTCTTATTTTACAAGGTTTACATAAGGAGGGAGAATGCCGGCAGCTGGAATTCTGGGCTAGAAAAGGAGCAAATATTAGAGACCTATTCTGCGCAACTCCAAAGGTCATGAAACTCCACAGAACATCTTAAAATAAATAAAGAAAAATCCACGCCAAAGATGAAGGCCAGGGGGCCCACATCCTGCTCAGGAGGGTGGGGGGCGCCCCCCCCCCCTTGGGAGCGCCCCCTACCTCGTGGGCCCCCTGGTGGCTCTCCGATGTCCATCTTCTGCTATATGAAGTCTTTCGATGAGAAACAAATCAGAAGGAACTTTTTGGGACGAGACTCCGCCGCCACGAGGCAGAACCTTGGCGGATCCAATCTAGAGCTCCGGCAGAGCTGTTCTGCCGGGGAAACTTCCCACCGGGAGGGGGAAATCATCACCATCGTCATCACCAACGCTCCTCTCATCGGGAGAGGGCAATCTCCATCAACATCTTCACTAGCACCATCTCATCTCCAAACCCTAGTTCATCTCTTGTATCCAATTCTTGTCTCAAAGTCCGGGATTGGTGCTAGTAGGTTGCTAGTAGTGTTGATTACTCCTTGTAGTTGATGCTAGTTGGTTTATTTGGTGGAAGATCATATGTTCAGATCCTATATGCATATTATTACCCCTCTGATTATGACCATGAATATGCTTTGTGAGTAATTACATTCATTCCTGAGGACAAGGGAGAAGTCTTGCTATGAGTAGTCATGTGAATTTGGTATTCGTTTGATATTTTGATAAGATGTATGTTGTCTAGCCTCTAGTGGTGTTATGTGAACGTCGACTACATAACACTTCACCATTATTTGGGCCTAGAGGAAGGCATTAGGAAGTAATAAGTAGATGATGGGTTGCTAGAGTGACAGAAGCCTAAACCCTAGTTTATGTGTTGCTTCGTAAGGGGCTGATTTGGATCCATATGTTTCATGCTATGGTTTGGTTTACCTTAATACTTTTGTTGTAGTTGCGGATGCTTGCAATAGAGGTTAATCATAAGTGGGATGTTTGTTCAAGTAAGAACAGCACCCAAGCACCGGTCCACCCACATATCAAATTATCAAAGTATCGAACGCGAATCATATGAACGTGATGAAAACTAGCTTGACGATATTCCCATGTGTCCTCGGGAGCGCTTTTCCTATTATAAGAGTTTGTTCCGTCTTGTCCTTTGCTACAAAAGGATTGGGCCACCTTGCTGCACTTTATTTACTTTTATTACTTGTTGCTCGTTACAACCTATCTTATCACAAAACTATCTGTTACCACTTATTTTAGTACTTGCAGAGAATACCTTGCTGAAAACCGCTTATCATTTCCTTCTGCTCCTCGTTGGGTTCGACACTCTTACTTATAGAAAGGACTATGATAGATCCCCTATACTTGTGGGTCATCAAGACTCTTTTCTGGCGCTGTTGCCGGGGAGTGTAGCGCCTTTGGTAGGTGGAATTTGGTAAGGAAAAATTTATAGTGTGCTGAAATTTACTGTCACTTGTTACTATGGAAAGTAATTCTCTGAGGGGCTTGTTCGGGGTATCTTCACCCCGTCCAGTAGAGCAAAGAGTTGCTCCTCAACCTACTGAACCTACTGAAAATGAAACTCCTTTTGAATTTCCTTCGGGTATGATGGAAAAACTGCTAGCTAACCCTTTTACAGGAGATGGAACAAAGCATCCTGATGAACACTTAATATATGTGGAAGGATTATTTAAGCTTGCAGGTATACCCGATGATGTTGCTAAGAAGAAGGTCTTCCCTTTATCTTTGAAGGGAGGCGCATTGATATGGTATAGGCTATGTGATGATATGAGATTCTAGGACTATAAAAGATTGAAATTGGAATTTCATCAAAAGTATTACCCTATGCATCTTGTTCATCGTGATTGTAATTATATATATAATTTCTAGCCTCGCGAAGGAGAAAGCATCGCTCAAGCTTGGGGGAGGCTTAAATCAATGTTATATTCATGCCCCAATCATGAGCTCTCAAGAGAAATGATTATTCAAAATCTATATGCTCGGCTTTCTGATAACAATCGCACCATGCTCGATACTTCTTGTGCTGGCTCTTTTATGATGAAGACTATTGAATTCAGATGGAATTTATTGGATAGAATTAAATGCAACTCTAAAGATTGGGACCTCGACGAAGGTAAGGAGTCAGGTATGACACCTAAGTTTGATTGTGTTAAATCTTTTATGGATACCGATATTTTCCGTAAGTTTAGCACTAAATATAGACTTGACTCTGAGATAGTAGCTTCTTTCTGTGAATCTTTTGCTACTTATGTTGATCTCCCTAAGGAGAAGTGGTTTAAATATCATCCTCCCATAGAAGTAAAAGTAGCTGCACCTATTAAAGTTGAAGAAAAGACTGTCACTTATAATGATCCTATTGTTCCTACTTCTTATGTTGAGAAACCACCTTTCCCTGTTAGAATAAAGGATCATGCTAAAGCTTCAACTGTTGTTCGTAAAAGCAATATTAGAACTTATACACCTCCTGAGCAAGTTAAAGTATAACCTAATATTGCTATTGTTAAAGATCTCTTGTCTGATAATATTGATGGGCATGTTATTCAGTTCGAAGGTGAAACTGCTAGAATTGCTAAACCTTGTGATAAAGAGAAACATAGACCTGTGGTAGGTGTGTGTATTTCCAACATGTTCCAGTACTGGTATCCGTGTTCATCCGGAAAATAAATCAGGTGCTATCTGTTCTCAGTATTTTTTACACATATTAATTCTTTTGAGAACAACTGCTCTGTCTTTCAAATATATTTTACGCAGGATAAAGTCCACTACAAAACTGATGTCATGCCATAGACATGAGGCTCGCACCGGCTAAAATGTCGTGGCCAGCCCTCACGCCTGCACCGGCTACCACTGCCGCAATCGACTTGTCAGCCCGCACCTGTGCGTGCTGGTCTCCAACACCGCGGCTGACTCCTTCGCCAATGGATACGCGCATGCCACCGTTCCCGCAGTCCGGTCTACATCAACACGCCCGGACCGTACCCACTTTCATAAGCCGCACAATGGATACGCGTGCAAGTCACCGCTCCTGTTGTTGGGTTTACATCAATACGTGGCTGACTCATCTGTTTGTGCATGTGATTGGCTCACCCGTCCACGCCAGCTTAAAATGTTGTGGCCGACTCTCTCATCCACCCCTGCGGCCGATTCTCCCGTCCACGCGACTTAACCGCACTTGCGATTAACTCAACCGCCTGCGCTGACTTACAATGTCGCGGCCGGTTCACCCATGAATTGATTTCAGCTTCACTATGGTGATCATCAACTCCGCGGTGGATAACTACTGGCCTGACGTATCAGGTGAAATGCATCCGGTATATTTTTTACATATTGTCGGAGCAAATAGCGATGGGTAGCCTAGCCGGCTTCCCCTGGCCCTTCTGAAAAAATTACGAGCCCGTCCGGCTCTCAAGAGTCCAAGACATGGGGCCGCCTTCCCCTTGCTGGCTGTCACCCAGGCCAGCTCGAAGAAGGCGGCCCGACTTTACCCCTCATGAAGAAAACCATGGAAGGCCGACTCGAAGAAGCCGGCTCCAAGATGCCGACTCCAAGAAGCCGGCCATGAGGAGGCCGACTCCAAGAAGCCGGCTCCCATAAAGTGGCCAAGACCGTACCCTCAAAGTTTGCACCCACCTAACGGTGGTGCGACGGGGCGTGGCTATAGTGAAGCCTGCACCCCCGAATCCCGGAGCACGCCTGGCATAGTGCGCCGTACGGAGTAGGCATGACCTGTCCGGCGCGGCACTGTTGCCATGTTGACCTTGGTGTCACCCACGAAGGGCCGCCAGCGTGGCCCACAGATGGTGGGCCCCTTCGGGCAGAGAGACGCCCGAAGGCGGCCATGCCTCCAACCAGTCGGCCCAAGACAGAGCCGGCTCCCTGCAACCGGCTTGCCGCCTCCCTCGAAGGAGACGCCCCATTAAGGAGACAAGACGCGGTCAGGCTACAGCGATCGCCCGACGGGCGGTGGCATTGTAGCCGCGCCTACCACGACCAAGCCCACGTCACCAAGATGGAGCCACAGTAACCAGCCGCCGACTAGGACCTGGCCAGTGGGGCCTGCCTGTCGATCAAGGGGCCGGCAGCCGGCGGGACCCACTAGTCGGCAGGCCCCAGCAGCCGGCGTAGAAGCCGGCGAGTGCAGTCACAGACGGCTGGGCCCCGCGTCCAGTTGGATTACCATTGTACCCCCGGGGGGTAGGCCTATATAAACCCCCCGGGGCACCCATGCAAAAGGTTCGACCCCCTGCTAGTTCTAGACTCCCCACAAGGAGAAGAAGCAGGCTAGCCGTGCCTTTCTTCCTCCTCCTACCAAACAGCTCAAGGAGCATTGTGTAGCTACTTGTTCTACTAGTGAACATGCGGAGACCCCGCAGAGCAGCAGTAGGGGTGTTATCTCCAAGGAGAGCCCTGAAGCTGGGTAAGATCCGCCGGCGTGCATGTCTTCGCCTTATCCCGTTTCCAGGCACCGGCGATGTCTTACTGGCTCCCACAATGATAAGCCACCCGTTGGCATACGTCGCACCTACCACCCGACATTTGGCGCCCACCATGGGGCCAGGTGCATCATCGTCCGGAGACCTGTTCTGGACGGGAACCCTATTCCTCCCCCGCGAGCGTAGCCAGCCCGGCACGCCCGATGGCGCTTGCCACGACGTGCTGCAAGGCGTCGCCAGCATCTGCGCGGTGAGCAGCCTCGCCGACCTCCTCGATGAAACCCTCATCTCCGACGAGCTCGCCTCCGATGCAGGCACCGACCACCTCGCCAACCTTCTCGGTCAGCTCCATGTCTCCAGGGAGCCCGCTGCGGACCTGGAGTCGGTTGGCTCCACCGACCCGATGCCTGTCGACTCCGACACGGCCTCGTTCGACACCTTCCCCACCAACGTCACGATCTACAACGACCCGCTTCCTCGAGCCGACGGCTGCGACACTGCCACCACCGAGGTGATGGTTGTCGGCCATGGCGGCCCGGCCAATGAGAGCGCCCACGACGCCCTGCACGCGGCGGCCCACGACTTGTCTGCCCCCCTCCCGGCCAATGCCGACGATGAAGCACTGGAGGCACGCCGCCTCGCCCTCCTCGCAGAGGGCCGGAGGCTGGCTTCCGTAAGACGCCTCACTTTGGCCTACCAGCGCGAAGCTGACCGCGCCGCCTTCGGCACGCCGGCCCCAGGTGGGCCAAGCCGGGCCGGCCTTGTCAAGCAACGCGGCGCCGTCATCGCCGACACGCTGGGAGTTGACCGCCCGGTCTATGCCACTCCGCTCGAGAACTTGCGTGCCGCCCAGGCGGCCGTAGACGAGTTGGATGGCTTGGAGGCCGAAGACCTCCCCCACATGACCCGGCGCATCCAGCAACTGATCGACGCAGCCGCGCAGCGGCACAAAGCAGACGCCCGTGCGGGAAGCCCTCCCCCGCGCCGAGATCTCGGCGCGACGTCCCGGACGCCGGCTACGAGCAACACCCGCGCACGGCGCGAGAAAGAGCCGGCTACTAGCCATAGCCGGACCCGAATCTCCATCGAGCGAGACGCGGACGGCCATCCCCGAGCCATGGAATGGCGGGGCAACCCGCCTCCGCCTCGACCCCGTGGAGAGAGATATCCCACCCCGCCGCCAGTGGCGCACCCGACTCTCAGCGGCCGACTGGGTCGCCGCGAAGGAGTCAGCGAGAACGACGCCCGCCATCGGATCGACCGCCTGGCGCGATACCTGGTGTTGGAAGAAGACGATGTCGTCCCACCTTGTTTCGGCCCCCGCATCCGCGACGAGCCCTTCCCCAAAGGGTTCTCGCTCCCAAGAGACACGCCCAAGTACAACGGCTCCGTGAAGCCGGAAGATTGGTTGATCGACTACTCCACGGCGGTCAGCATAGCCAACGGCAACAGGCACGTTGCCGTGAAGTACGTGCCCCTCATGGTGCAAGGCATGGCGCGAACCTGGCTCAACAGCCTCAAGCCTCTTAGCATCAACAGCTGGCTAGATTTCACCGAAGCCTTCGTCCGCAACTTCACCAGCACCTACAAGCGGGCTCCCAAGCCCAGACAGCTCTCCTTGTGCGTACAAGGCCCCGCCGAGTCCACTCGTGACTACCTCACGCGTTGGGCCGAGCTCCGCAACTCTTGCAAAGGGGTGCACGAGGTGCAAGCCATAGAATACTTCACGGCCGGATGCCGAGAAGGCACCCTCCTCAAGCACGAGCTCCTCTGCGACGAGCCGGCTACCCTCGATGAGCTTCCGGACATAGCGGACAAGTACGCCACCGCCGACTCCTCGATGAAGACCGAGCTTCGGGTAGACGCGTTCGGAAAGGTACTCAACCCGGCGCCCAAGACGCCGGCTGGGGATTCCGGCCGACACCCCCACTCGAACGACCACAAGCGCAAGGGCCCCGCGCCACCTCCCGCCAGTCGGCAGGTGGCCACAGTCGAAGACGCGCCGCCTGAAGAGCGTCCGGCGCTCAAGAAACCCAAGGGCGGCAGGCCGGCTTGGCAGCCGGCTTTCTCCTACGAGCAAACTCTCGACGCCCCGTGCAAGTTCCATAGCGGCGCGAAGCCGTCCAACCACACAACCCGGAAGTGCCATTGGCTCACCCAAATCTCTAAAGGCAAGGGGCTCGTGCCGCCTCCGCCTGCCGGTCCGCCGCCTCCGGCCGCTCGGCCCGCAGTCGGAGCCGTGCATGATGAATTCCCCGACGAGCAAGCAACCTACATCGTCTCTACCAGCCAGCCCGAAGACCGGCACAGCAAACACCGAGAGCACCAGGAAGTCAGCGTGGTCGCTGCCAACCCCGCCGGACACATGCATTGGTCAGAAAAGCCCATCAGCTGGAGCCGGGCCGACCATCCAGAGGTGATGCCGTCCCCCGGCTCTTATGCTTTGGTCCTGGAAGCCACCGTTGCAATGGACAGACGCCCCGCCCGCTTCTCCCGTGTGTTGATAGACGGCGGGAGCAGCATCAACATCCTGTACCGTGACACCCTGGAGAAGCTAAACGTCAAGACGAAGCAGCTCGCGCCTACTCGGACAGTGTTTCATGGCATCGTACACGGCCTGTCCTGCACCCCCATTGGCAAGATCAAGATCGATGTACTTTTTGGGGACAAGGAGCATTTCCGCCGGGAAGCGATCTGGTTTGAAGTGGTGGACCTGGAGAGCCCTTACCATGCATTGCTTAGCCGACCTGCCTTGGCCAAATTCATGGCAGTTCCCCACTATGCATACCTCAAGATGAAGATACCAAGCACCAAAGGCGTCATCACCATAGCCGGCGATTACAAAAAGTCCTCTGAGTGCGCAGCAGCCAGCAGCCGGATGGCCGAGTCCCTTGTGATTGCCGAAGAAAAGAAGATGCTGGACCAAGTCGTGGCCATAGCCGGCAAGCAGTCGGCCGTGTCCCCCGACCCCAAGGAGCATGATGCTCAAGGATCTTTCCAGCCGGCCAAGGAGACGAAGAAGATACCTCTTGACCCCGAGCATCCAGAGAGGTTTGCCATCATCGGGGCAAACCTGAACAGCAAATAGGAAGGCGAGCTCGCCGATTTCCTCCGTGAGAATCGGGTATCTTTGCATGGTCCCCCAAGGACATGTCGGGTGTTCTGAGGAAATTCGCCGAGCACAAACTACACGTTCGAGAAGACGCGAAGCCAGTCAGACAACCCCTTCGCCGACTGTCGGAGGAGAAACGCAGGATTGTAGGGGAGGAGATAGCCCGGCTTTTGGCAGCCGGCTTCATTATGGAAGTTTTCTTTCCAGAGTGGCTCGCCAACCCGGTCCTCGTGCTAAAGAAGAACAACAAGTGGCGCATGTGCATAGACTACACAAGCCTCAACAAGGCCTGCCCCAAAGATCCCTTTGCCCTGCCAAGATAGACCAAGTGATAGACTCCACAGCCGGATGCGAGCTGTTGAGTTTCTTGGATGCTTACTCCGGATATCACCAGATAAAGCTGGATCCGGACGACCGCCTGAAGACCGCCTTCATCACGCCATTTGGAGCCTTCTGTTACCTGACTATGACATTCAGCTTGAGAAATGCCAGTGCCACTTTTCAGTGTTACATGCAGAAGTGCCTCCTCAAGCAGCTCGGCAGAAACGCTCATGTTTACGTGGACGACATCATGGTGAAGACGGAGAAGCGCGGCACCTTGCTGGGAGACCTCAAGGAAACGTTTGAGAACTTGCGCCGATTTCAAATCAAGCTCAACCCCGAGAAATGCGTGTTCGGAGTGCCAGCCGGCCAGCTCCTAGGCTTCCTGGTCTCCGAACGCGGCATCGAATGCAACCCGGTGAAGATCAAGGCCATCGAGAGAATGGTGATCCCCACCAAGCTTCGAGACATTCAGAAGTTCACCGGGTGCTTGGCCTCCATGAACCGCTTCATCAGCCGGCTCGGAGAGAAATCCCTCCCCCTCTACCGCCTCATGAAGAAGAGCACTCACTTCGAGTGGAACGACCAGGCCAACCAAGCTTTTCACGAGCTAAAGAAGATGCTGGCCACGCCGCCCGTTCTGGCGGCGCCGACTGAGAAAGAGCCCATGCTCCTCTACATCGCCGCAACCAGCTGGGTGGTCAGCACCGTCATCGTAGTCCAACGCCCAGAAGAAGGCCGAGCCCAGCCGGTCCAGAGGCCGGTATATTATTTGAGCGAGGTGCTGTCCGCCTCAAAGCAGAACTACCCGCACTACCAGAAGATGTGTTACGGCGTGTACTTCACCGCCAAGAAGCTGAAGCCCTAGTTTCAAGAGCATCCCGTCACGGTCGTATGCACCTCCCCGCTGGCCGAGATCATAGGCAGCCGGGACGCATCCGGCCGGGTGGCGAAATGGGCCATCGAGCTGGCCCCTTACACGATCTTCTACCAGCCCCGCACCGCCATCAAGTCCCAAGCACTGGCCGACTTCCTCGTCGACTGGGCCGAGACCCAGTACCTGCCGCCGGCTCCCGACTCCACCCATTGGCGCATGCACTTCGACGGGTCCAAGATGCGCACCGGCTTGGGAGCCGGCGTCGTCCTTACCTCTCCCAAAGGCGACAAGCTCAGATACACGCTGCAGATCCACTTTGCCGCCTCCAACAGCGTGGCCGAGTACGAGGCGCTCATACACGGGCTCCGGCTTGCCAAAGAACTTGGCATTCGCCGGATCCTATGTTATGGTGACTCGGACCTGGTGGTCCAGCAATCATCCGGCGACTGGGACGCCAAGGACGCAAATATGGCGAGCTACCGCTTCCTGGTCCAACAACTCAGCGGATACTTTGAAGGATGCGAGTTCCTCCATGTACCGCGAGCCGACAACGAGCCAACCGATGCCCTGGCTCGAATAGGCTCTACTCGGCAAGCAATTCCAACCGGCATCGCTCTACAATGCCTCCTCAAGTCGTCCATCAAGCCGTCTCCAGAGTCCGACTCCATCTTCGTGCCGCCTGACCCTGATGCGGCCGGGTCCGGCTCGAAGAACCAAGCAGGCGACCCCAAGACTCCCGCAGCCGGCCCGGGGACTTCAGCAACTGGCTCGAGGACTGCCGCACCCGGCTCGGGGACTTCGGCAACCGGCTCGGGGACTGCCCCACCCGGCTCGGGGACTGCGGTAGTCGGCCCGGGGACTGCACCTGCACAACAGCCGGCGGCCGACTCCAGCGTTTCACCACCCAGCCCGCCCACCCTGGTGGCAGTAGCCACATTGGCGGTAGAAGAAGTCGCGGCTCCATCATGGGCTCAGTCCATCCTCAACTTCCTAGTAAACCAAGACCTGCCGGCTGACGAAACAGAAGCAAGACAAGTCCAACGTCAAGCCGGAGCATACACAATGTCAACAGAGAACTAGTCAAGCGCAGTGTCACTAGAATCCTCCAACGGTGCGTCGAGCAAGAGAAGGGCATTGCAATCCTCAGAGACATTCACCAAGGAGAATGCGGCCACCATGCGGCCTCAAGATCACTTGTCGCCAAAGCCTTCCGCCATGGTTTCTTCTGGCCGGCTGCTTTGGATGACGCCAAAGAATTAGTCAAACATTGCAAAGGGTGCCAACTCTTCAGCTCCAAGCAACACGTGCCGGCTTCGGCACTCAAGACCATTCCCCTCACTTGGCCCTTTGCCGTTTGGGGACTGGACATGGTGGGCCCATTCAAGATGGCGCGCGGTGGCATGACGCATTTGCTCGTCGCCGTGGACAAATTCACCAAGTGGATTGAGGCAAAGTCGATCAAGAAACTAAATGGGCCGACTGCTGTGATGTTCATCGCACACATAACAACTCGGTACGGCGTGCCACACAGCATCATCACCGACAATGGCACGAATTTTGCCAAAGGAGCCTTGGCACGTTTCTGCGCAGCCCAAGGTATCCGACTGGACTTAGCATCCGTCGCCCACCCACAGTCAAATGGCCAGGTCGAGCGAGCCAACGGCCTCATCCTCTCCGGCATCAAGCCTCGACTGGTCGTACCTCTGGAGCACTCAGCCGACTGTTGGCTCGATGAGCTGCCGGCTGTCCTCTGGAGCCTGCGCACTACACCAAACAAGTCAACCGACTTCACCCCTTTCTTCCTTGTATATGGTGCCGAGGCGGTCAGCCCAACTGACATCGAGTTCGACTCGCCTCGAGTAACCATGTACACGGAAGCGGAGGCCAAGGAAGCACGAGAAGACGGCGTCGACCTGCTGGAAGAAAGCCGGCTGTTAGCCCTCAGCCGGTCTGCCATCTACCAGCAGGGTTTACGCCGCTACCACAGCCGGAAGGTCAGGCCAAGATCTTTCCAAGAGGGCGATCTTGTGCTTCGGCTGATCCAGCGAATAGCCGGCCAGCACAAGCTCTCAGCCCCTTGGGAAGGCCCCTTCGTCATCAGCAGAGCTCTAGGCAACGACTCCTACTACCTGATCGACGCACAGAAGCCGAAGGCACGCAAGAGAGACGACTCCGGCAAGGAGTCGGAACGACCATGGAACGCCAACCTCCTTCTAAAATTTTACAGTTGAAATGCAGTATGTACCGCGCTAACTTTTGTATTAAGTACAAGACAATAGGCTCCCCGAGGAGGGCTCGGGGACTGCCATCCCTTATCTATGAATGAAAAGTATCATGCTTATGACCTTGTCATTTCATTCACTTGTTCCGTCCGGCACCGAGTTCGACTAGTCGGCTCGGGGACTAGCCGACTGGAGTTATATTAGAAGTCCTACCCGCAGTCAGACAACTAGTGTGCCGGCTCCCAAGCCTTCTCTTGCCAAAAGTCGCAGTTCGAAGAATCGGTTGTCCGGCTGGCAAGAGTTAAAGGCAGGAACGGGCGCCCACACAAAAAACGGCTAGGGACTAATGGACTAATATAACAAAAGCCGGTTTTTTCTCCCACCACCGACTGGCTACCAGAGTAGCCGGCCGGCCGGTTTCCATTCACTTCACTTCAATCCAAGAAAGCTCAAGTACTTGCCTCCCCAAAGAGGGAAGGCGGCAAAGGAAAAAGCCTAAGGATAAAAAGCATACGCGAATGGAAACCAAACATGCACATAATAATATTTACATAAAAGACCTCCAAGAGGCCAGCATTCAACATAGTTTGGATACACCCCCAGTGGGTGGAACTGCGAAAACTTAATGAAGATTGTTCAAAATACAACAAGCAGGAAAGATAAAGACGGCAGGTCAAGCCGGCGAAGCGACCGACGAGCCGGACTGGTTGGCGGAGACGGTCGTGCCGGCTGAAGGAGCGGCCGACTGGTGAACTTCGGCTTGGTCGCCGCCTCCCACAGAGGGCGCGCTTCCACGCGCCTCGTTGCTGGAAGCACGGTCGGCCTGAGGTCGGCCGGTTGTTCCACCAGCCGGCTCGACGTCTTCGCCGTCCTCCTCTTCGTCATCCTCGCCCTCATCGCTGGAGGCAATCTCCTCCGCCGAGTCCTCGCCCACCGCCGGGTTCAGCCCGAACCACTCCTCCGGCTGAGTGACACCGTCATCATCGATTTCGGGTGCGAAAACGCTGATGTCGGTGCACTCGGCGATCGTCGAAGCTCGCTGGGCGATGGCTGGCCTCACCTCCTCCAGCTCCGCATCGGCCTCCATCCGCCAAGTGCGCAGCTGATCCAGGCTCAGCCCTGGGTACCAAGCCCGAACGAACTCCAACGCCCGCCCGGCTCCGAGGCGGGCCGCCGACGCCTTCCAAGCTTCAAAGCGACTGACTGCGACCTCTAGCCAGTCGGCAGTTCGGCTTGGGGTGCAGGGGATCGTCTCGCCGGGCCAGAGGGCGGCCAACACTTGCGCCCTGGCACGTTGTAGCCGGCGAAGCATCCGATGAGCCGGCTGCAACCGTGCCTGGACAGCCAAGAGCTGCTCCTCAAGCATCCGGTTCACATCCGGTGCAATGTTGGCCCCCGCCTGACGACGCGCCTCGCGATGGGCCTCAATGCTTTGGGCGGCGAAGGCGGAGTAGCCGGGGAAGTAGTCTGCACCAAAAAACAAGCAGCAGCTCAAGATAAGCCAAAAACCCAGGCAGAAAGGGGCAGGGGAGGGGCGAGGAAGGCGGCTTACCATCGATCAAATCCTCGATCCGGCCGAAGCCTTCATCCAGGGCTCGCCGAGTCTCAGCCCAGCTCGCCGCCTCGGTCTCATACTCTGCCTTCAAGGCGGCTTCGCTATCCTGCGCCGCCTGCAGGGCCGCCTTGTGGCTCTCCTCTTGGTCGGCCAGCTTCTTGGCTAGGCGATCCCGTTCCTGGACCAAGGCGGCGTACTCGGCATCCTTGGTATGAAAGGCGGCCTTCGCTTTGCCGAGCTCCTTCCTCAAGTCGGCGTTGGCCCCTGAAGACAAAGAAAAAGAAAAACCAATAAGGAAAGAATCGTCAAGAAAGATATGACCCGACTGCGCAGCAGTCGGCCCGAATCTCGGGGACTACACCCAGTGGGTGCGCTGACGCGCCCCCACAGGAGACAGACAAGATCGAGTACTTACTTCGGCTGTCGGCCAGGTCGTCGGTCCTCCGGCTCAACTCCCGAGCCTGGGAGTTGAAGGCGGCAGCACGGAGGTTGTGATATTCCTGAAAGTTCAGACAAAAAGCAAAGTAAGGTAGCCGTCGAGAAAGATCCGACCCGACTGCGCAGCAGTCGGCCCGAATCTCGGGGACGACACCCAATGGGTGCGCTGACGCGCCCCCACGGAAGAAATCAAGAAATCAAAAGCAGCCAAGAATGAAGGACTTACCCGGATGGTGGCTCGCGTCGATAAGAACTCCTGGGTGAACTGTTGCAGCAGGGCGGCCTGAGCTTGCAGCCGGCTCCGGACCCCTTGAGCCGCCACATTCAGCTCGCCAGTCCCCCCGCTGGGAGTCCACTCGGACATGGCAGTGCTGGCCGCCTCCAGATCTTCCACCGACTGGCCTACGCCCGCGACTCGGCGCGACTCCGGCGGAGCTGCGCCTCCCCCTGCGCGCCGGCCCGTCACCGGCTGCACCTCGAGGCCGGCTCTGTTCTCCGGCTCACCCCCGGTCGGCCCCTCTGGCGCCGCTGACGATTGGCCGCCTTGGCCCGCTCCGGTTGGCGCTGCTGGCGGCGCTTTCCTCGCAAAGACCACGGGGTCTTCCCCCTCTCCATTAGTGGCGGGTCTTGGACAATCTCCTCCGCCGAGGGCAATGGAGTGTCGGGAGCCACGGCTCGGAGGGGAATGGCGAGCAGCGGAGGCTGGTTGCGCGAACCCTCCGCCTCCGACTCTGCGGTCGCTGCCTCCGTCTGGGCCTTGGCTGCCGCGTCAGCCGGCTCCCTCGCCGCCTGGGCGGCCGCCTTCTCCGTCGCCTCGCGCTCCTCCCGCGCTTCATGGGCGTTCCGCTCTGTGGCCTCCCTGAGGTCGGCGCGAGGGTCCATGCGGTGGGAGCTTGAAGAACTTCCAGCCGGCCCAACTACGGAGCCGCCCGGACCACGCTCGAGGGAAAGCGGCGCCCTGTCCAGCAAGCGGAAGAAATTAAGAAGAATGCTCGAAAGAAGAGAATGACGAAGAGCATGCGGCAAGGCAATTAAAGACTTACGCTGAGACCGCCCGAGGCTGCTTCACCGCCTTGCGGAAGCGGGCCGCTTTCGCAGCCGCCTCGTCTCGCTTGGTCGCCGCGGTGGAGGCTTTGGACTTCTTCGGCCGACTCCGAAGAGGCCTGAAGCGGCCCAGCGTTTCTGTGCGCCACCGCCGGCAGCCGGCACGATAGACGAGCCCGCGCCCTGATGGTCGGCCACCGGCTGGCGACGCGGGGCGACTTCGGCTTTGAAATCATCCGGCCAGTCCTCGAAGCTCGCGGTGAGCCTTGAGCCCCCGGGCTCGGCGTCGTCCCCCATGACGGCGTCTTCCATGGCGGCTGCCCCCAGTCCGGATCGTCGATGTCGTCCGCCGTGCGGTCGGGGGCATACCGGCGTTCTATTCCCGCTGTCCCGGTCGTCGGCGGGAGAAAGGGGTTCTGCTAAGAAGGGCCGACTGATTAGAAGCCGGCCATCATAGAGCCGGCTACCCATGAAAAGAAGGAAGAAAAGAAAAACTTACCACAGGCGGAGGGTTGGCACGAGAATACGGCGCCTTGCCGTATC
Organism: Triticum dicoccoides; assembly: GCF_002162155.2. Classification (NCBI taxonomy): domain Eukaryota; kingdom Viridiplantae; phylum Streptophyta; class Magnoliopsida; order Poales; family Poaceae; genus Triticum; species Triticum dicoccoides. Next base: position 107,874,397 of record NC_041382.1, on the reverse strand, counting down.
GCCAGTCTTCGGCGAGCTTGCAATTTGAGATGTAGTTTACCATATACGATACCTCCGCATGAGGCATCTCCCTGGTGCTCAGCCGGCTTGGGTCAAAGGGGCCGCTCATCTGGCACATCATGTGGGGCCGGCTCTGGAGAGGAGATATCCGGCGCTCCACGAAGGCGGCCACCAAGTCGGCCCCGTTCAGGCCCTCCGACTGGATCATCACCCGAAGCCGGGAGACGGCGGCGTTCCCGGCCTGAGACAGTGACCAGGACCGGAAACTCCACGAGGGCTGCCTCCCAGCCGGCGGGCCGGCTACTTAAGCCGGCAGGTTGACGTGGTCTCCTTGCTCGGCGACGTTCTTCACGTAGAAATATGATTTTTGCCAGATCTTCACCGACTGGATCAGGGGGATGGGCGGGAACGGGTTGTTCTCGCTCGCCCTCCTCATGGCGATGAAGGCCCCGCAGGGGGCGGGCACGCCCGCGACGACGGTGCCGAGTTTGCTCTGGAAGAACTCTCCCCAGAGCTCCAGCGTGGGGAGCAGCCCCAAGAAGCCTTCGCAGAGGGAGACGAAGGCCGATAGCAGCATCACCGCATTGGGCGTGAGGTGATGCGGCTGGAGGTTGTAGAACTCAAGGAAGGAGCGCAGAAATCCGCTCGCTGGAAGGCCGAAGCCGAGCAGGAAGTGCGAGCGGAAGACGACCCGCTCGCCCTCCTCTGGCGCCGGCGAGATCTCCGTCTTCGGCGCCAGACGGACCCGCACGAGGTTGGCATCGGGCAGGCGCCGAGTCTGGCGGAGGAACTCCACGTGATCCTCATGGACGTTGGAGCTGTCCCACGAGCTTGACAGCGCCATGGGAGCGAGGCGATGTGGAGGCGCGGCGGCGCTGAGACGGAAGCGCGGCGGCAACGAGAGGAAGAAGCAAGGACAAGAGGGGGCGGAGCAAGAGAGAGCGTGCGAACCTCTGTCGCTCCCCCTCCTCCCCCTACTTATAGGCTCGCGTGGCGGGACTGAGGAGGCGCGGCATGGGGAAGCGTGAGGATCGATCGTGCCCACTCCCTCATGTCCCGTGATTACTGTGCCATTATGGTGGAATAAAAACCGCCGCGGGAAGGTGAGCGACCCATGTGGGCCACGGAAGATCCGCGCTCGGACCGAGGCCTACGAGTGGCGGGCCCGGGCCTGCGGCGACGTCCCATCGCGCGCATGAGTTGGCAGGATTTCCTCGCCACGTGGTCTGCGTTCCCGCCTGCGAGGGCCGGAGCTCTCTGAAATCGGCGTGCACAAGCAAAGCCGGCTCTTCAGGATAGGAAGCTGACCAAGCTTCTCGTCCCTCTGTCCGCCTCGAGGCTCGATCAGCTTCGGGGACTACTGTCGGAGCAAATAGCCATGGGTAGCCTAGCCGGCTTCCCCTGGCCCTTCTGAAAAAATTACGAGCCCGTCCGGCTCTCAAGAGTCCAAGACATGGGGCCGCCTTCCCCTTGCTGGCTGTCACCCAGGCCAGCTCGAAGAAGGCGGCCCGACTTTACCCGTCATGAAGAAAACCATGGGAGGCCGACTCGAAGAAGCCGGCTCCAAGATGCCGACTCCAAGAAGCCGGCCATGAGGAGGCCTACTCCAAGAAGCCGGCTCCCATAAAGTGGCCAAGACCGTACCCTCAAAGTTTGCACCCACCTAACGGTGGTGCGACGGGGCGTGGCTACAGTGAAGCCTGCACCCCCGAATCCCGGAGCACGCCTGGCACAGTGCGCCATACGGAGTAGGCATGACCCGTCCGGCGCGGCACTATTGCCATGTTGACCTTGGTGTCACCCACGACGGGCCACCAGCATGGCCCACAGATGGTGGGCCCCTTCGGGCAGAGAGACGCCCGAAGGCGGCCACGCCTCCAACCAGTCGGCCCAAGACAGAGCCGGCTCCCCGCAGCCGGCTTGCCGCCTCCCTCGAAGGAGACGCCCCAATAAGGAGACGAGACGCGGTGAGGCTATAGCGATCGCCCGACGGGCGACGGCACTGTAGCCGCGCCTACCACGACAAAGCCCACGTCACCAAGATGGAGCCACAGTAACCAGCCGCCGACCAGGCCCTGGCCAGTGGGGCCTGCCTGTCGATCAAGGGGCCGGCAGCCGGCGGGACCCACTAGTCGGCGGGCCCCAGCAGCCGGCGTAGAAGCCGGCGAGTGCAGTCACAGACGGCTGGGCCCTGAGTCCAGTCGGATTACCATTGTACCCCCGGGGGGTAGGCCTATATAAACCCCCCGGGGCACCCATGCAAAGGGTTCGACCCCCTGCTAGTTCTAGACACCCCACAAGGAGAAGAAGCAGGCTAGCCGTGCCTTTCTTCCTCCTCCTACCAAACAGCTCAAGGAGCATTGTGTAGCTACTTGTTCGACTAGTGAACATGCGGAGACCCCGCAGAGCAGCAGTAGGGGTGTTATCTCCAAGGAGAGCCCCAAAGCTGGGTAAGATCCGCCGGCGTGCATGTCTTCGCCTTATCCCGTTTCCAGGCACCGGCGATGTCTTACTAGCTCCCACAATGATAAGCCACCCGTTGGCATATGTCGCACCTACCACCTGACACATATTCATTTCTTTAAAGGAGCAATTACTCTGCCTTGCAAGTTTCTCAATGCAGGACGAGTTGTCTACTGCAAAAGAGACTATTATATCACTGATCTGTTGAATAACTCATACCGGTTTATATCACGGTCAAATATGGAGAGTCTCAAGCCAACTCCTTGAGTGATCTTAAGACTCGGGGGCTAAAATGACATGACTCGGGAACTCCGGGTCATTGGAGGGAATAATAACCCAGTTCCGGAGGACACCGCCATATTGATGAAAATTTAAAAGCCGTCAGAAAATTGTCGGTTCAAAATAAAGATTCCGGTTTAAAATCTGGTTCAAGGGAAATCGGTCTCCCACAAAGCTCTAAAGCTCTCAAATCCGGTTTAAGAATTTCCGGTTCAAAAAGGATTAATTTCTCGCAAGTTCGAGTTTAAAGGCCGTCAGAAAAATTCTGGCTGAAAATGAAGATTCCGGTTTAAAATCCGGTTCAAGGGAAAGATGTCTCCCATAAAGCGTTGAAGCTCTCAAATATCCGGTTTAACATCCGGCTCAAGAAGAAGTTATCTCTTGCAATAAATTAAAGATTGCCAAAGAGAACTTGCTGCCATGATGCGCGGTTAAAACATGGGCATCCTGCCTTATTGGTTTATCATATTATTGATCACATGGGGGCTTATGTTTATAAAGCGGAGTTCTGATTACATATTGATCCGGCTATCAAGCCAATATTATCATAAGGGGCCAAAGAGAGTTTGTTGCACAGCACAACTCAAACATAGGCACCCAATGAGCACAGCTCAAAAATATATCACTTGGGGGCTTGGTCGTATTCGAACCATAGCTACACCTCTTGATTGGCGTAAGGCCACCAGGGTTACTTGGGGGCTCTTTGCTTCGCATCGAACTAAGAGTCTGCACCCTTGTAATAGGCTATTAAGCCCGGCTTGGAAGCCTGGTGTTCGCACCTAAAACCCCGGATTAACCTGCCTTCTTTAAGTAAGTCACTCCGCCCAGGTAAACCTGGCACGACCCGCGAATGTTTGACAGTCAATCTCATAGACCCTGAACTTGTCAAAGTTAAAACATGATTGGTTAAAGATTCAGGTCCATCTTAAGAGGCTTTGTGAAATGGTTAATTCAGTGGCCTGGCAGCCCATGAAAAGCCTCGATTTGGAGCCTGGCAGCTCGTAAAAAGCCTCGACTACAAGTTTTCATATGCTTTCATTTGCCAAGTTTTTTCGCCTTTGTTGAGGTTCGTAATATCTTCTGATAAACCGGCGTCCTTGACCCGTCTTTGCTTTCAACTAACAAGTTGTCAGTACATGATCAGTTATAATCCGGCGTTCATTAACCCGGTCTGGTTTTGACTAACAAGTCGCCAATGTTATAAGGAAAATTCGGTGTTTATTGTATCCCGGTACGGTTTATTATTATAATCCGGCAAATTAAGGAAGGAGTTCTCAATACTGGAGATCGGGGTTACCACCCTCACTACAAGAATTGGTTAAACCAACAAGGTGATTCAATGTCACAGGTATCATCTGTCATATTTGATTATGTTCAATTACAGCTTTGGTTATAAACCCTGGTTATTTATATGGGCATTATCACCCGCCCTGCGGTAAACCGCCAAGGATTCTTGTGATCTACTTGTGTGTAAGATAAGAATGCATTCGGGTGGCTACCCACCCTGGTTTTCGATGTTAAGTCGCCAGGGCATATGTTATTTATACTTTGAGCAGGATTTGCAGAATTATGACATATAAATTCAAGCTCATCATCAAAATTGATGCTTTAAAATGGCTATCCATTTTGGATTTTCTCAAAGGCTATCAACCGCCGGGTTATAAAAATTCCGGCTTACAATGAATGCGCATTAAGTCGCCATCAGCCAAGAGCCGCCGAGTATTTAAACTCCGGATTTACTTATCAACTGGTAAGATATTCATATCTTTCATAGCTAAAATTGGCTGGATTTTCATGATGATATTGAATGATTGAGGTTTTTAAACCGGATTATATTATTCAAATATTCAAATAGCCAAACATGGCTCGATTTTTATGGTTAGCAATAACTAGTATTATGATCAAGGTTTTCAAAGTCGATTTAAGTGCAATGGCTGTCATATTATCAATGGATATGATTTATTCTACAATGGAGGGAATAGTCCCGAGTCGCTATAGGCTTACGACACGGCACTTGGGGGCTACATTATTCAAATGGAGATTATATCAAATATGCAAGTCTCATGTCGCTGCAAGCATGCACCATGACACTTGGGGGCTAATGCAAAGTCATTTTTATTGGCCTTATTGAAGATCCGACTCATCACATCATTATATACAAAGTCCCAGCTCAGTATTATCTTACTAAGCCGGCCCTTGGGGGCTACCAATTGCTCCTATCAATGATTCAAGGTACATAAGTCTTAATCCATTATATTCAAGGGTCCACTGCTCAGTTGGTAAAACACAAAGCTCTTAACATTGTGGACGTGGGTTCAAGCCCCATGGTGGAGTTACATCATATGATGTTATTTTCAATGAAGCATGATTATATTTATAAAGTCCCTGCTCATTATTGCATAATGACCCGGCCCTTGTGGGCTACATTGGTTGAAGTTTTTTGACTGTCAGGCAATTAGAAGTCCCAGGTTGCTGCAAGCATGACAACCCGGCACTTGGGGGCTACATAATATGGAGTATTCAGTTTTTACTAAGTGACTGGGATGAACAACATGGATTTCTTCTTAAAGCGGCAGTATTTATACTGAAGCAAGTCTTAAGCCATCACTTTGTTCTGCTCAAGACTTGGGGGCTACAGGTAATATGGATATAAGGGAGAAAAATCTTCAAAATCTCAATTTTGAATAAACCAGATTGACCTGGTGTCTGCAACAATCATAACCCGGCGTCATCAATAATCATGAACCGGTTTTGGAAGTCATAGCTTGGCAAGTTCTACATTTTCAAGCCTGCTGAATATCAGTTGAATATTTGAAGACCAATGTTTTTTGTCAAGTTAGAGCATTGAAGGCCGATTCAAATGGATCCTTTACTTACAATATTTATTCTACAAGCAAATTGATTGTGAAGCTGGTCTATTGACCCGAATTTTCTAGAAGAAGGAAATGACAAGGACTTAAGGATGTTCAGGTGCCGGTTTACAAGAGTTCTTAACCCGGAGCACAACCTGTCAAATTGGTTCTTGTGTTTATTTTGCAGTATAAGTTTACCATGGATAAATCCAAGCTAAACTTGGGGGCTAATGTCGGGGATATACCCCGCAGCGTAAACCGGTCGGAAGTATAACCCGGCCGGACTTGGCGTTTCATTGGTAACCCGCCAGAGGATTGGCGACTTACGTGTCTGGCAGTTCACTAGTATGACGATTCACGAGCCTGAAGACTCATTGGTGACCCGACGCGTGTTCCAGATGGATGACAAGGCCCAAGGCCCAGCAGGCCGGTTTATATTAGTGGTGGGCCAGTTTACGAGGAAAGGCGTGAGGAACATTTATCTTACAAGGAGTTAAGACTTGGACTTGTATCTGGTTTGTATTAGAAGATAGACTAGTCCAAATCCTAATAGGACTCCACATGTAACCCGCCCCTTCAACATATATAAGGAGGGGCAGGGCTCCCCAAAGAGGGACAAGCAAGAAACAATCTATAGGGCTAGACACAAAGGGGGAGACGGCTTATGCGGCGACTCTCTCATGAGCATAATGAGATCTAGCCACAAACAACATGTAGGGCTATTACCGGATGATGTTTCCCAGGGCCCAAAGCTGTCTAAATCCTTGTCTTGTGCATTGATCCACCCTGCGTCTCTCGTCCCGCTCAACCCCTCTCAAGCTACTACAAAGATGTGTTGGCGTCATGACTAAGTCCTCGCACTAGGACATCTGCTGTGACAATTCCACAACAGCGTGCCTGTTATTTCTGTTAAAATAGGAGATCATTGTTATCATGGCTTATGTGATATGGGTGCTAGTGCTAGTGTAATACCTATTGACTTATACGAAGAAATTAAGAATGAAATTGCACCTGTTGAGTTAGAAGATATTGATGTTATAATTAAAATTGCTAATGGAGATACTATTGCACCAATTGGAATTGTTAGAGATGTTGAAGTCTTGTGTGGGAAGACTAAATATCCTGCTGATTTTCTTGTTCTTGGTTCCCCACAAGATAGCTTTTGTCCCATTATATTTGGTAGACCCTTCTTAAATACTGTCAATGCTACCATAGACTACACAAAGAATGTTGTTACTATTGGATTGGATGATATGGTTCATGAGTTTAATTTCTCTAAATTTAGTAAGCAACATCGTGAGGAAGAATTACCTAGTAAGGATGAAATTATAGGTCTTGCTTCTATTGCCGTACCTCCTAGTGATCCTTTAGAACACTATTTGCTAGACCATGAAAATGATATGTTCATGAATGAAAGAAGGGAAATAGATGAAGTATTCTTTAAACAGGAACCTATTCTGTAACACAATTTGCGTGTTGAAATCTTAGGGGATCCTCCTCCACCCAAGGGTGATCCTGTGTTTGAGCTTAAACCTTTGCCTGATAATCTTAAATATGCTTATCTTGATGAAAAGAAGATATATCATGTTATTATTAGTGCTAACCTTTCAGAGCATGAAGAAGAAAGATTATTGAAAACTCTGAAGAAGCACCGTGCTGCTATTGGATATACTCTTGATGATCTTAAGGGCATTAGTCCCACTCTATGTCAACATAAAATAAATTTAGAAGCAGATGCCAAACCAGTTTGTGATCCTCAACAATGTCTGAATCCTAAGATGAAAGAAGTGGTAAGAAAAGAAATACTAAAGCTTCTGGAGGCAGGTATAATCTATCCCGTTGCTGATAGTGAGTGGGTAAGTCCTGTCCATTGTGTCCCTAAGAAGGGAGGTATTATTGTTGTTCCTAATGATAAAGATGAATTGATTCCACAAAGAATTATCACAGGTTATAGGATGGTAATTGATTTCCGCAAATTAAATAAAGCTACTAAGAAAGATCATTACCCCTTAACTTTTATTGATCAAATGCTATAAAGATTATGCAAACATACACACTATTGCTTTTTAGACGGTTATTCTGGTTTCTCTCAAATACCTGTGTCGGCTAGAGATCAATCAAAGACTACTTTTACATGCCCTTTTGGTACTTTTGCTTATAGACGTATGCCTTTTGGTTTATGTAATGCACCTGCTACCTTTCAAAGATGCATGATGGCTATATTCTCTGACTTTTGTGAAAAGATTTGTGAGGTTTTCATGGACGACTTTTCCATCTATGGTTCCTCTTTTGATGATTGCTTGAGCATTCTTGATCGAGTTTTGCAGAGATGTGAAGAAACTAATTTTGTCTTGAATTGGGAAAAGTGCCACTTTATGGTTAATGAAGGTATTGTCTTGGGGCACAAAGTTTCTGAAAGAGGTATTGATGTTGATAAAGCCAAGGTTGATGCTATTGAAAAGATGCCATGTCCCAAGGACATCAAAGGTATAAGAAGTTTCCTTGGTCATGCTGGATTTTACAGGAGGTTCATTAAGGACTTCTCAAAAATTTCTCGGCCTCTAACTAATTTATTGCAAAAAGATATACCATTTGTCTTTGATGATGATTGTGTAGAAGCATTTGAAATACTTAAGAAAGCATTAGTCTCTGCACCTGTTGTTCAGCCACCTGATTGGAACCTACCCTTTGAAATTATGTGTGATGCTAGTGATTATGATGTAGGTGCTGTTCTAGGGCAAAGAGTTGATAAGAAATTAAATGTTACTCATTATGCTAGTAAGACTCTAGACAATGCTCAAAGAAATTATGCTACTACTGAAAAAGAGCTTTTAGCAGTTGTATTTGCTTGTGATAAGTTCAGATCTTATATTGTTGATTCTAAAGTAACTATTCAAATAGATCGTGCTGCTATTAAATACCTTATGGAAAAGAAGGATGCTAAACCTAGACTTATTAGATGGGTTCTCTTGCTACAAGAATTTGATTTGCATATTGTTGATAGAAAGGGAGCTGAGAACCCCGTTGTAGACAACTTGTCTAGGTTAGAAAATATTCTTGATGACCCACTACCTATTAATGATAGCTTTCCTGATGAACAATTAAATGTTATAAGTACTTCTCGTAGTACTCCATGGTATGATGATTACGCTAATTATATTGTTGCTAAGTTTATACCACCTAGCTTCACATACCAGCAAAAGAAAAAGTTTTTCTATGATTTAAGACATTATGTTTGGGATGACCCACATCTTTATAAAGAAGGAGTAGATGGTGTTATTAGATGTTGTGTACCTGAGCATGAACATGAATAGATCCTACGCAAGTGTCATTCCGAGTCTTATGGAGGACACCACGCTGGAGATAGAACTGCACATAAGGTATTGCAATCTGGTTTTTATTGGCCTACTCTCTTCAAGGATGCCCGTAAGTTTGTCTTGTCTTGTGATGAATGTCAAAGAATTAGTAATATTAGTAGACATCAAGAAATGCCTATGAATTATTCTCTTGTTATTGAACCATTTGATGTTTGGGGCTTTGATTATATGGGACCTTTTCCTGCCTCTAATGGATACACACATATTCTAGTTGATGTTGATTACGTTACTAAGTGGGTAGAAGCTATTCCAACTAGTAGTGCTGATCATGACACTTCTATTAAAATGCTTAAGGAAGTTATTTTCCCGAGGTTTGGAGTCCCTAGATATTTAATGACTGATGGTGGTTCACACTTTATTCATGGTGCTTTCCGTAAAATGCTTGCTAAATATGATGTTAATCATAGAATTGCATCTCCTTATCACCCACAGTCTAGTGGTCAAGTAGAGTTGAGCAATAGAGAGCTCAAATTAATTTTGCAAAAGACTGTTAACAGGTCTAGAAAGAATTGGTCCAAGAAACTTGATGATCTCTGTTGGAAAAGGCAGTGCCTAGGAGGCGCTTAGGCACGCCTAGGTGCTAGGCAGTGGCCAAACGCCTCGCCTAGGGCATAAATGAAGGTCTAGGTAGGGAAAGCAAGGAATTATCTACCCAAGTAAGAAATCATGCCACATACCGCACTAATATGCAAAACGGGTTATATTCCAATGGCAGTAGATGGTAATCAACTTATTTATATGCCCTAAACTAATATCAACACCCATATAATAATCACAAAGAAACTACGAGTAAAAAATATATTGCCGCCTAGGCCACGCCTAGGGCACTTAGGCACTGCCTAGGCACTAGGCGAAGGCCAACCGCCTCGCCTACGCCTACCGCTTTTTCCAACCCTGTTGATGATACATTATGGGCTTATAGAACTGCATATAAAAATCCTATGGGTATGTCTCCGTATAAAATGGTTTATGGAAAAGCATGTCACTTACCTCTCGAACTAGAACATAAGGCATATTGGGCTATTAAAGAGCTTAACTATGATTTTAAACTTGCCGCTGAGAAAAGGTTATTTGATATTAGCTCACTTGATGAATGGAGAACCCAAGCTTATGAAAATGCCAAGTTGTTTAAAGAAAAAGTTAAAAGATGGCATGACAAAAGGATACAAAAGCATGAGTTTAATGTAGGTGATTATGTATTGCTATACAACTCTCTTTAAGATTTTTTGCGGGAAAACTTCTCTCTAAATGGGAAGGCCCCTATGTTATCGAAGAGGTCTATCGTTCCGGTGCCATAAAAATCAACAACTTCGAGGGCACAAATCCGAAGGTGGTAAACGGTCAAAGAATCAAACATTATATCTCAGGTAATCCCATAAATGTTGAAACCAATATTATTGAAACCGTAACCCCAGAGGAATACATAAGGGACACTTTCCGGAATGTTCCAGACTCCGAAAAGGAATAGGTATGTGGTACGGTAAGTAAACCGACTCCAAAACAATTTTTAAGGCAATATTTCTCCGTTTTGGAATATTTAGAAAAATAGAAAAATAAGTAGCAGTCCAGGAAGGACACGAGGGTGGTGGGCTCGCCCTACCCCCTGGGCGCACCCCCTACCTCGTGAGCACCTCGTGTGCCTTCCGGACTCCATTTTCTTGCACGTTATGCATTTTGGTCGGTAAAAATTCATTATATAATCTCCTGAAGGTTTTGACTCCCGTATCACGCAAATTTCCTCTGTTTTCGTTTTGAGCTGTCCCGTTGCAGATTAAATCAACATGTCTTCCCAGCATTCAGAAGGAGAAAGCTATGTGGATGATTACTTAGCAAATCTAAAGGTCTATGGAGATGTGGAACACGATGGGTGGACCACGGAGGAAGAAGAGGACTATGAACCCAAGGGGAAGGAGGAGACGAGCTCAGATGAAGATGAAGCACCATTACCTCAACTTGGGGACATGCACGTGGAGTTCAAAAAGTCAAGTCTCCCTGATAGGGTAAAGAAACCCAAGTTCAAGTTTATCCCTTTTCGTCTCTTGCAGGAAAATAAGCAGGACCTATGCAAAAAGATATTAACCCTGGAGTGGGAGATTGATGATCTGAGGGATCAAAATGCCATCCTCAAGCGCAAATTAGGGGAGAAGCCTAAGCCATCAACTAAGCCAACATCACCACCACCTTCTTCACCAACCAAGGAGATATAATCACATGGGTATGGGCACTCCCCTTGGCAACTGCCAAGCTTGGGGGAGGTGCCCCGGTATCGTATCACAATCACAACTCCTATCTTTACCGTTTTTCTTAGTTCGATCCTATTAGTAGTATCTTGATCTAGTAGAATAAAGTTTATGGAATGATCTAGTTTTGAGTTTGCTTTATGATCTCTCTATGTAATCGAGTCTGTGAGCTATATATAATAAAGATTAGTGTTGAGTCAAGGGCTTGATTATTTTTCCATGATCTTGGGTGAATAAAAGAAAAGAGAAAAAAATAAAAAGAAACAAAAAGTTCATATTGATCTTATTGAGAGTAATGACTTCACATAGAAAGAGTATGATGATTAAAAGTTGTTGGGAGTTGGCAAGCATAGCTTTGGTCATTGTTGCAATTAATAGGAAGTAATAAGGAAAGAGAGGTTTTCACATATAGATATATTATAATTGACATCTTTTATGATTGAGAGCACTCATTAAAATATGACATGCTAAAGATTTGACGTTGGACAAGGAAGACAATGCAATGAGTTATGTCTTTCTTATATCTGAGATAAAGTATGTTGTCATGGATTATCTAACTTGTTCAGCTTGCCTTTCCCCCTCATGCTAGCCAAATTCTCAGTACCAAGTAGAAATACTACTTGTGCTTCCAAACACCCTTAAACCAGTTTTGCCATGAGAGTCCACCATATCTACCTATGGATTGAGTAAGATCCTTCAAGTAAGTTGTCATCGGTGCAAAGCAATAAAAATTGCTCTAAATATGTATGATTGATTGGTGTGGGAGAAATAAGCTTTATACGATCTTGTGATGTGGAAGTAATAAAAGCGACGGACTGCATAATAAAGGTTCATATCACAAGGGGCAATATAAAGTGACGTTCTTTCGCATTGA
>NC_041382.1:107848071-107862127 GCF_002162155.2 Triticum dicoccoides | reverse complement strand
TTGGATGTAGGGGAGCATGAACCATTATTGTTGGCATTACCCTTGAGGTAAAAGGTTGTGGGGCAAAACTATAAGCCCCTATCTTTCTCTGTGTCCGATTAAAACTTCATAACCACAAGTATTGCGTGAGTGTTAGCAATTATGAAGGACTAAATGATAGTTGAGTATGTGGACTTGCTTTTTAGCTCTGACATAGACTCTTTCTGATGTTATGATAAATTGCAATTGCTTCAATGACTGAGATTATAGTTTGTCGGAGCCCAATAAGGTTTATGATTTATACTTCTGCATTGTGAATGGATCATCACTTGAACATAAGGAATCATATGATAAAATCTATATATGTTGCTGTATGAGAATAATCATGATGCCTTCATGTATGTATTTTATTTTTATCGACGCCTCTACCTCTAAACATGAGGACATATTTATTGTTATCGGCTTTTCTCTTGAGGACAAGCGAGGTCTAAGCTTGGGGGAGTTGATACGTCCATTTTGCATCATACTTTTATATCGATATTTATCGCATTATGGACTATTATTTCACTTTATGTCACAATACTTATGGCTATTCTCTCTTATTTTACAAGGTTTACATAAGGAGGGAGAATGCCGGCAGCTGGAATTCTGGGCTGGAAAAGGAGCAAATATTAGAGACCTATTCTGCGCAACTCCAAAAGTCCTGAAACTCCACGGAACATCTTAAAATAAATAAAGAAAAATCCACGCCAAAGATGAAGGCCAGGGGGGCCACACCCTGCTCACGAGGGTGGGGGGCGCCCCCCCTAGGGCGCGCCCCCCTACCTCATGGGCCCCCTGGTGGCTCCCTGATGTCCATCTTCTTCTATATGAAGTCTGTCGATGAGAAAAAAATCAGAAGGAACTTTTCGGGACGAGACTCTGCCGCCACGAGGCGGAACCTTGGCGGATCCAATCTAGAGCTCCGGCAGAGCTGTTCTACCGGGGAAACTTCCCTCCGGGAGGGGGAAATCATCACCATCGTCATAACCAACGCTCCTCTCATTGGGAGAGGGCAATCTCCATCAACATCTTCACCAGCACCATCTCATCTCCAAACCCTAGTTCATCTCTTGTATCCAATTCTTGTCTCAAAGTCCGGGATTGGTGCTAGTAGGTTGCTAGTAGTGTTGATTACCCCTTGTAGTTGATGCTAGTTGGTTTCTTTGGTGGAAGATCATATGTTCAGATCCTATATGCATATTATTACCCCTCTGATTATGAACATGAATATGCTTTGTGAGTAATTACGTTCGTTCCTGAGGACAAGGGAGAAGTCTTGCTATGAGTAGTCATGTGAATTTGGTATTCGTTTGATATTTTGATAAGATGTATGTTCTCTAGCCTCTAGTGGTGTTATGTGAACGTCGACTAAATAACACTTCACCATTATTTGGGCCTAGAGGAAGGCATTGGGAAGTAATAAGTAGATGATGGGTTGCTAGAGTGACAGAAGCTTAAACCCTAGTTTATGCGTTGCTTCGTAAGGGGCTGATTTGGATCCATATGTTTCATGCTATGGTTAGGTTTAGCTTAATACTTTTGTTGTAGTTGCGGATGCTTGCAATAGAGGTTAATCATAAGTGGGATGCTTGTTCAAGTAAGAATAGCACCCAAGCACCGGTCCACCCACATATCAAATTATCAAAGTATCGAACGCGAATCATATGAACATGACGAAAACTAGCTTGACGATATTACCATGTGTCCTCGGGAGCACTTTTCCTATTATAAGAGTTTGTTCCGGCTTGTCCTTTGCTATAAAAGGATTGGGCCACCTTGCTGCACCTTATTTACTTTTGTTACTTGTTGCTCGTTACAACCTATCTTATCACAAAACTATCTGTTACCACTTATTTTAGTACTTGCAGAGAATACCTTGCTGAAAACCTCTTATCATGTCCTTCTGCTCCTCGTTGGGTTCGACACTCTTACTTATCGAAAGGACTATGATAGATCCCCTATACTTGTGGGTCATCAATGAGTATGCAGTTAATGGTGGCAACCTTTAACAACTACCAGGAGTTGGTAGATAAAGCTCTCATGATCAAAGGGAAGCAGCAGTAGATAGAGAGCCGCAAGGGGAAATATGGACAAGGGAAGTACAATTCAGGAGCTCAGCAGAAGTCTCGCTTTACCCCGAACTTGGGGGGGGGGCTTACCCATAACCATGGAGGCCACACTCAAAATGGAGGAAGTTCTCATAATCATAATGGCCCAAAGAATGGGAATGGGAATGGAGCAAGCAGCAATCAGAACCGCTCCAATCCAGGCACACTCGCCAAGAGGGACCTAAGCCACGTTACTTGTTTCAAGTGCGGGAAGACTGGACACTATGCTACTGAGTGCCCTAAAACGAAGAATGAAAATGGTAATGGGAGCTCTGGGAAGAAGCCCAATCCATTTAACAAAGGACAAGTGAACCACGTGAACATGGAGGAGGTTGAAGAGCAACCAGATGCAGTTATCGGTAAGTTTTTAGTTAAGTCGTTTACTGCAATTGTTCTTTTTGATGCTGGTGCATCGCATTCATACATATCAAGGGGATTTGTGGATAAGTATAAGTTTCCCACTAAATTTCATAAGACAACTATGCTAGTAACCTCACCCGGAGCTGAGTATATGGCAAGCAGTGGATGTTTTCAGATGCCCTTAACCATAGGTAGTCATGTTTTCCCCCCTGACTTGATAATTCTGGAGTCGCAAGGATTGGATGTGATACTAGGAATGGATTGGCTGTCGATGTATGGAGGAAACATCGATTGCGCCAGTAAGTCAAGTCTGCTTACCACCCCGGAGGGAAAAAGGATCAAGTATGTATCCAGGCATGCGCCAAGGAGAACCCAAGTAAATTCTCTCACGGGAGTTGTTCAGGAGGAAGTGCCTGTTGTGAAGGATTACCTAGATGTATTTCCAGAGGAGTTACCAGGCATGCCGCCAGATCGAGAGATCGAGTTTTTGATAGAGCTGTTGCCAGGCACCGGGCCTATATCAAAGAGACCCTACCGGATGCCCGTGAATGATCTGGAGAAGATCAAGAAACAGATTAAGGAATTATTGGAGAAAGGTTACATCTGACAGAGTTCATCACCATGGGGAGCCCAGTGCTATTGGTTGAGAAGAAGGATAAGCCTCTGAGAATAGTTGTTGATATCGGGCATTGAATGAAGTGACAATCAAGAACAAGTACCCACTGCCGATGATCAATGATCTGTTTGACCAGCTGCAAGGAGCTAAAGTGTTTTCGAAGATCGACCTGTGATTAGGTTACCACCAGCTGAAGATTCGAGAAAAGGATATACCTAAGGCAGCTTTCACCACAAGGTATGGGATATATGAGTATACGGTTATGTCATTTGGATTGACTAACGCCCCTGCCTATTTCATGAGTATGATGAATAAGGTGTTCATGGAGTTCTTGGATAAGTTTGTCGTGGTCTTCATTGATGATATTTTAGTATACTCAAAGAATGAAGAGGAACACAAGGATCATTTGCATTTAGTTCTCGAGAAACTCAGGGAGCATCACTTGTATGGCAAGTTCAACAAATGTGAGTTTTGGTTGAAGGAAGTTAGATTTCTTGGACATGTTATATCAGGAGAAGGTATAGCAGTAGACCCCACCAAAGTTTAGTTGGTGACTGAGTGGTTGGCACCCACTTCAGTTGGAGAGATCCGCAATTTTCTTGGACTAGCAGGATACTATCGGAGATTTATTGAAAATTTCTCTAAGATTGCGAAGCCTATGACGACGTTGTTGAAGAAGGACACCAATTTCCATTGGACTGAAGAATGTGAAGCAAGTTTCCAGGAGTTGAAGAAACGTTTCACTACAGCCCCAATGCTGATTCTGATGGGTAAACGCAAGGATTTCCAAGTGTATTGCGACGCCTCTTGCTTAGGACTTGGAGGAGTACTTATGCAAGACAGAAGAGTTGTTTCGTATGCCTCACAACAACTTCAACCGCATGAGTTGAATTATGCCACGCATGACTTTGAGTTGGCGGCAGTAGTGCATGCACTCAAGACCTGGAGACATTTTCTTATTGGGAACCATTGTGACGTGTACACGGATCATAAGAGTTTGAAGTACATTTTCACATAGAAGGAGTTGAACCTCAGGCAAAGGAGATGGTTGGAGCTTATAAAGGATTATGATATGAAATTGCATTATCATCCAGGAAAGGCCAATGTCGTAGCAGACGCTTTGAGCCGGAAGAGTTGTGCCAATACCTTAGTAACAAGACGTTTGCCAAGGGAGTTAGCAGAAGATTTCAAGGAGCTAAATTTAGAGATTGTTCCCAGAGGTTTTGTTACAACCATGGAAGTTCAGTCAACATTGTTGGGAAAGATTCGAGAAGCCCAGAAGGATGACAAAGAAATTGTCGAGATAAAGGAGAAGATGAGTGAAGGCAAAGCCAAAGGTTTTCGTGAGGATGAGCACGACACCTTGTGGTTTGAGGACCGTGTATATGTGCCCAATAATGCAGAGATTAGGAAGTTGATATTACAAGAAGCTCATGACTCACCATACTCGATACACCCCGGAAACACCAAGATGTATTTGGATTTGAAGGAGCGTTTCTGGTGGACTGAAATGAAGAAGGATACTGCCGAGTATGTAGCTGTATGTGATGTATGTCAGAGAGTGAAGGCAGAACATCAGAAGCCAGCAGGATTACTGCAGCCTATGCTGATACCCGAATGGAAGTGGGATAAGCTTGGCATGGATTTTATCACCGGACTACCTAGGACCCGATCGGGATATGATTCTATCTGGGTAGTAGTGGACCACTTGACCAAAGTAGCTCACTTTATCCCAGTGAAAACCACATATACAAGTGCGAAGTTGGCCAAGATATACATGACCAGGATCGTATGTTTGCATGGAGTTCCGACAACCATCGTATCAAATAGAGGAACACAGTTTACTTCAAAGTTTTGGCACCAACTGCACCAGACTTTGGGAACCAGGCTGGAGTTCAGTACAGCTTTTCACCCGCAGACAAATGGACAGACTGAGAGAGTCAATCAGATTCTGGAGGACATGTTGAGAGCTTGTGCACTAGACTACGGGTCTAGTTGGGATGATAATTTACCCTACGCGGAGTTCTCGTACAACAACAACTACTAGGCCAGTTTGAAGATGGCACCGTTTGAAGCCCTGTACGGAAGAAGATGCCGAACACTGTTGATGTGGGATGAAGTTGAAGACCGCCAGTTGTTTGGATCGGATTTGATTAAGGAGTCCGAAGAGAAGGTTAAGCTGATTCGAGATAGACTGAAGGTAGCTCAGTCCAGACAGAAGAGTTATGCAGACTCGAAACGCAAGGAGGTAGTCTATGAAATCAGAGACAGAGCATATCTGCGAGTGTCACCTCTGTGAGGAGTTAAGCATTTTGGAGTTAAGGGAAAGTTAGCCCCGAGGTTTGTAGGACCGTACCATGTTTTGGAACGCATGGGAGAGGTTGCCTACAAGTTGGGGTTACCTGAAGGTCTATGAGGAGTTCATGATGTGTTTCACGTTTCCCAGTTGAAGAAGTGCCATGTTGAGATGGCCGATATTCCTCTGAGAGATACAATGCCCCTGGAAGCAATTCAGTTAGACAGTGATTAGACATATGAGGAGAAACCAGTTAGGATTCTCGAATTTGCCAGCCGAGTTACTCGCAGCAAGGTTATCAAGTTTTGCAAAGTTCAGTGGAGCCACCATACCGAGGATGAAGCCACCTAAGAAAGAGAGGATGATCTACGCAAAGACCACCACACCTATTTTCTAGCCAACCCTAATCTCGAGGACGAGATTCAGCTTAAGGGGGGTAGGTTTGTAACATCCCAAATTTTCAATTTGGAATGTTATACATAGGTCATTCATGCATATCATATTTTACTGCATTTTGTTTCTTGATCCTCGAAATCCTAAGCAACTCAAGGACCCTCGAAGAGAGTTGGGGATTTTCCTAGTTCTCATATTTGAACTTTTCCCAAATATCGAAACAAGGATCACTTTGGTTTTAATTATTTTTCTCGCCGAAAATATTTCATATTAAAATTATACGAGATGAGATAATATGACTTCTCCAAAATAAATGAAATGTTGGAGGAAAATATTAAAATCAATTTATATATTTTGTTTTAGTTTTATCGCTATTTTATTTGAATTAGGAAAAATATGCGTTTTTCGAAATTGCACTAGAGGCCCAAATAAATGTTCACTTCGCCCGGCCTATTTTTAGAGGACGGGGAAAAATTATTTCAGGATTTTTGGAGTCCGTTTAGTATTTCTTTTCTTCGTTTTTCTGCGCATCGAAATATTTTTTTTAAAGTGAACCGCCTTACCTGGTCGTGTCCGCCTAGGACACCGACCCGGTCGGCTTTATAAGCAAAGGCCCGAGGCCCCAGCCCACCTCGTGCCGCGCCCCCAAACCCTAGGCCGCCGCCGCCGCCCGCGCCGGAGCCCGCCGCCGCCACCCACGCCGGAGGTATCCGCTGCCGCTGTCGTTCGTCGCTGTTTTTTTCTTTTCCGGTTAATCGTTTGGTTTTTTATGAAAACCTAGATTTCGTTTTTTAGATCGGTTCGGTTTTCCGCGGTTTAGCTAAATAGCGAACGTTCATCCGTACATTCATTTTAACGAACATTGTTTGTCCGTTAGTCACAGACAGCAAACGTTCGTTCGTTAGCCTATTCGTCAGTTTTTCTTTTTCTGGGGTTTTTCCACGATTATTTTCGATCGCGATTTCTGCCCTGATCCTAGATTTAGTTTATCTTTTCGCTCGTTTATCGGAATCAGGCGATTCAATCCCCTAGATCTTATTCTCGAAGCCCTCTTTCTGTTTAACCAATTTGAACAAGATTTTGGTACTGTAAAATTTGACTTTAGTCCACATTAGTAATCATATCTTGTTTCTTTCGCAGTTTGTGTTTCGTTGCTCCGTTTGATTTGATTCTTTTTGCAAACCGGAGTTCTTGAGTTGAACTTTCTGGTTAGATCTTCTTATTTGAGATTTACCCGTGCTTCTTTGCTTGATTGCTTATGTATGCTATTGTTTGTTTGCGATAGAACACCTGAAGTGCGAAGCGTGCTACTACGAGTCTCTAGGTTTTGCAGATCGTCAGCAAGGCAAGTAACACTTTGATCATACCCCTTTATCACCCAGTTTTTATGCATTAGTTTCAACCCTCACACATTGCATGAGTAGGATCTCTTAACATGTGGGTCTAGGAAGTAGATGATGAGGTAGAACCTATTACCTGTTTTACTATCAAACCCCTGGGAGTTACTTATACGCTATGCTTATATTGCCATGCTATGCTCGTAGACGTGGATTGGGTTTGAGTGTATCCATGATAGATGTGAGTTGTTAATTAATGTTTCAACTTAAGGTGGCAACTTTAATACACATCTGGGTGGATTGCTTGTGGGCACCTGGAGAATCCAGTGTTGTCCTAGGATATCCCGGAGTACCCGTGTGGTCATCCTACGGACTGCCACCCAGGCTCAAAGGGATCATAAGATTATTTAATGCTAGAAACTTCCGTGTGCAGCCACAAGATATTATGGGCTCTAGCAAGTTGAGTGAGTTGTGGGAAACCTTTCCATGATGGGCTAGCAGATGTAGGGGGTTGTAGGTGTACCGGCCTATCTATCGGTTAAGGGGACCTCTTTGGAAAGACTGTGTCTCGGTCATCCATTTCTCAAACACCATGCAGTGCGAGATATACAATGGAGGAGATTGAGTCTTGTGGGGAAAATTGCACAAACCTCTGCAGAGTGTACAAACTAATCATGGTTAGCCGTGTCCCCGGTTATGGACATCTTGAGTATTTGGTTCTTGGATTATCATATGGATCTCATCACTCTAAATTAATTTTGTTGGGTTGATAATTACTTTTAATTGGGATTGAGTTGGAGGAACCTTCTCAATGTTGTTCAACCACCAGGATAGTTAAATAAAATATATTCCTTTGTTGTAGGAAAAGTTGGCTTTTCGCAAAACATATTAACCATATAGCCTCCACCAGCCATCTATGCATGTAGTGATACCATTTATCTGTTCATTACTCTACTGTGTTACATTGCCAGTATATTCCATGTGCTGACCCGTTTTCGGGCTGCAACGTATCATGTTGCAGACTTTTCAGACGAGGAGTAAGGTTCGCTAGGCCGTGTCATGCACTCAGCTATGCCATTGGAGTTGATGGACTCACTTTATCTTCCAAGCCTTCCGCTGTTATCGTATTAGATGGCCTTAAGCCATATTTATTGTAATAAGTTCTCTTGAGACATTCGATGTAATAAGTGTGTGATTGCCACTCTGTTATAAATCCTTCGAGTATTGTGTGTGTCAGCATTACCGATCCAGGGATGACACTAAAGCACAGAGACTTGACTGTTTGAGGTCGGGTCGCTACAGGAAAATGAGAGGCGAATGCCGAATACTGTAATGCAAGAGATGAGAGTTTATAATGGGTACTTGGTAGGCTTGGCGTAGATCTCCCTAGCAACGGCGCCAGGAATTTTTCCTGCTACTTCTTGAGCTTGCGTTGGTTTTTCCCTTGAAGAGGAAAGGGTGATGCAGCACAGTAGAGATAAGTATTTCGCTCAGTTAAGAACCAAGGTATCAATCCAGTAGAAGAAACGCGCAAGTCCTCAATAGATGCACCAGCACAAACAATCAAACACTTGCACCCAACGTGATAAAGGGGCTGTTAATCCCTTCACGGTCACTTGCAAATGTGAGATCTGATAGAGATAGATATAACTAAACAAAAGATAAAACATTTTTGGGTTTTTTGGTTTATAGATCTGAAAATAAAAGATTGCAAAATAACAGATCAGAAACTAATATGATGGAAAATAGACCCAGGGGCCATAGGTTTCACTAGAGGCTTCTCTCTTGAAGGCAAATAATACGGTGGGTGAACAAATTACTGTCAAGCAATTGATAGAAAAGCGCAAAGTTATGACGATATCCAAGGCAATGGTTATGCAATATAGGCATCACATCCGTGTCAAGTAGACCGACTCCTGCCTGCATCTACTACTATTACTCCACACATCGACCGCTATCCAGCATGCATCTAGAGTATTAAGTTCATAAAGAACGGAGTAATGCATTAAGTAAGATTACATGATGTAGATGAATAAAACTCAAACAATATGATGAAAACCCCATCTTTTTATCCTCAATGGCAACAATTCAATACGTGTCTCGCTACCCCTACTTTGTCACTGGGTGAAATCACACAAGATTGAACCCAAAGCTAAGCACCTCTCCCATTGCAAGAAAAACCAATCTAGTTGGCCAAACTAAACCGATAATTCAAAGAGAAATACAAAGATATCAAATCATGCATAAAATAATTCAGAGAAGATTCAAATAATATTCATAGATAAGCTGATCATAAATCCACAATTCATCGGATCTCGACAAACACACCACAAAACAAGATTACATCGGATAGATCTCCAAGAACATCGAGGAGAACATGGTATTGAGAATCAAAAAGAGAGAAGAAGCCATCTAGCTACTAGATATGGACCCATAGGTTTGTAGTAAACTACTCACGCTTCATCGGAAGGGCAATAGAGTTGATGTAGATGCCCTCCGTGATCGAATCCCCCTCCGGCAGATTATCGGAAAAGGCCCCAAGATGGGATCTCACGGGAATAGAAGGTTGTGGCGGTGGAAAAGTGTTTTCTTGGATGCTTATGAGGGTTTTCGAATATATGTGAATATATAGGACGAAGATCTAGGTAAGGGAGTCACCGAGGGGCCCACAAGGTAAGGGAGCGCCCCCTAGGGCATGCCCTCCACCCTTGTCACCACCTCATGGCTCTTCTGACTTGCACTCCGAGTCTCCTGGGTGTCTTCTGGTCCAAGAAAAATCATCGTGAAGTTTTATTCCGTTTGGACTCCGTTTAGTATTCCTTTTTTGCGAAGCTTAAAAACAAGGAAAAAACAGGAACTGACACTTGGCTCTAGGTTAATAAGTTAGTCCCAAAAATAATATGAAATAGTATATTAATGCATATAAAACATCCAAAACAGATAATATAATATCATGAAACAGTCAAAAATTATAGATACGTTGGAGATGTGTCAGGCTCAAAATCAAAGAATGGAGCAAAGTGATTAATGCACACATGCAACTAATTGGAGACACCATGAATGTGCACAAGCCACAAGTTGGAGATAGGATTATCTCCATTCTCCATTATAGAGATGGACCGGTTTATCTGTTTTATGGTATTTTACATAGGAGAGAGGAGTAGGTCCTAGGTATTAAGAACAATTAGTTAGTGTTGATTATGACTATGATGATGATGAGAAGTTGTTATTATGTGGTACAATGTGTTAGAGTTGATAATGAGGAGGATGAGGAGTTGTGATTATGAGTACTACGATGATGATGAGGAGGAGTTGTTATTATGAGTAGTGACCAAGTTGGTATGTGATGTCTCATGGACGAAAATGATGATAATGAGGAGTTGTTATATGACAATGATGTATTACGATAATAAATTGTTAATGATATTATGATTATGAGTTGTTACATCATTGGGTGAAAGAACCGCAGATTAGATTCAAGTGGATGGATCCAAAGTGACCAAGTTGGATTGCATCCACTTAAACTAACCCGCGGTTCTTTCACCCAATGATGTAACAACTCATTATGATGTAATAATAATCTCTAAATTGCTAGTGTATGAAAACTTGTATAATGGTGTATGAATACGACATAAAAAAAGAATACGTAATAATAGTAATAGGGTGTGTAGAGCGGCGCTGCTAGTAACTACCAGTAACACGTTCTTAAACCAGCGCTACTGCTAAGCAGGTATAGCGCTGGAAACCAACGCTACCGCTACAACTTAGCTGTAGCGTCGTAGCAGTAGCATTGTCTCCCGTGATACTGCTAGGCTTTTCCGTAGTAGTGCATTGTTGTTGGTGCGACTCTTGCTAAGTATATGTATATATATGTTATGCCAGAAGTGTGCAGCTGACTATGCAGCTCCTGTTGTTGGGGTGTTGAGAACTCGACTTGCGCATGCTAAAATACATGGAGGTGAGCGGGTGGCACTGGTAGAAAAAGGGCCTGTTGTCCCGGTTCGTAAGGGCCTTTTGTCCCAGTTCTGGAACCAGGACTAAAGGGCCAGTACTAATGCCCTGTCCCTTTAGTCCCGGTTCAATCCAGAACCGGGACAGATGGGCCTCCACGTGGCCTGTGCGCGGAGCCCAGGCAGGAGACCCTTTGGTCCCGGTTGGTGGCACCAACCGGGACCAATAGGCATCCACGCGTCAGCATTTCTGTGGTTGGGGTTTTTGGGTTTTTTTTGAAAGGGGGGGTTAATTTAGGTGTTTCATATATTGTGTTAGCTAGCTATAATTAATAGAGAGAAGTTTCCTCTCTTATGTCCGTGCTTGGTCGACGCTACGTACTATACATACGTATAGAGAGGACTAGACACGCTAGCTAGCTAGTAAGCAAACGAAGGAAACAGAAGATCGTCATGAACATATATGCATACAGAGAGAAGTGATATTGACCACCTCTCCTTCTCCGAGAGATTGGTCGAACAACAAGTTCTCGTATATCTATCCGACACTACCGGCTACATATATACAATAATTATCTCTTACAAATATAATCATACAGACTCAGGGTCCACATAGTATTCTCCGTCTTCAGGGATCACGTGGTCAAGAAAGAATGCCGCCAATTCCTCTTGAATTGCTCACATGCGAGATGGTGCTAGGAGTTCATCCCGCTTCCGAAACATCTAATTTAAAGAAGGGGGTCAATACATATATATATGAATGAATGAAACTCAACACAAATGATGGTAATAAAATAAAATTGTGAATGTTGTTATTTACGTACTTCATATTGTTCATCAGTGTAGCCCCGCTCACAGGTCGTGTGGCGGATGGACTCGCAAACGTAGTATCCATAGAAATCATTCCCTTGTTCCTTCCACAACCACTTTACAAGAAATAGAGGTCAATCAAACTGATAAGCAAGAATGTCAAATGGTATTGATGAAACTAGCGCATGAATGACTAGTAGATGCGCGGAACATGCTACTATAGTACTTACTTTCGGGTGTCTAAATTGCAGCTCCCTCGGCGGTCCCGGAGCTTTTCTGGTGAATTTTATCCAAACCCTGCCGGACAAAGAAAACAATTACTTGATATATCAGGAAATGAACAAAGTTGCTGATATGGTGGATAATGATCGATTTAACTTACTTCTCGAGTATTTGAGTCATGTCTGCATAGTCCTGGGGATCTTTTCGTCTTGAGTCTAAGACGGTTACTAGTCCCTGCTCAAGCTTAATCTCTAGGAGAATATAGTGGAAACTGCACATGCATGCATAACTCATCAATTACATTACTATAACCTTGACTAATATATAAGGGAAACCGAATACGCATAAGACATGTATCTCACACCAACGATACTTTCTATTTAGGGTTTCTCCTCTACCGCTCGGCGACCCTCGACGACCCTCGTTCCCGATAAAATAAAGAGGAAGAAGAAGAAAAAAAGAGGAGAAGAAAGAATAGAGGAACTCTTTTTTCTTCTTCCTCTTCTTTTTTTTATCCTCTTCTTCCTCTCATGTTCGAGAGGATCGCCGAGGGGTTGGGAGGTTGCCTAGTGTCAAAGAATTCAACAAAACCATGTCTTCATCATTAGGTGAAAGTAACATGTGCATGATGGTACGAAGCTCTCCAAAGTTATTTTGGAACGGAGTCCCAGATAAGACAATTCGCTTTTTGGTACAAAGTTCAGCAAGAACCTTCCAAATATCGTTATTTGGAAGGCCTTTGCTGAAATTCATACAAAAAGGCAAATTATCCTATCCGGGACACCATTCCAAAATAACTTTGGAGGACTTCGTCATGCCCTGGTTACTTCCGGCTAATGATGAAGCCATGGATTTCTTCAATACTTTGACACTAGGAAACCTCTCTCGACCCCTCGGCGATCCTCGACCCCTCGACCCTCAACGACCCTGGACCCCTCGACCCCTCGAACCCTCGACGACCCTAGACCCCCTCTCGTCCCCCTCATGTCGAAGTTATCGGGTAGGGGGTATATCGACAACGACATACCCAATACATGCATACATACATACATATCACATGCATCCATACATATATGAACAAAATTAATATCTACTAATTAACAACCTAAATAAAAAAACTAATACATATAGGAAGAAGAAGAAAAAAGAAGAGAAGAAAGAATAGAGGAGAAGACTTCCTCTCCTCTTCTTCTCCCTCTTCTTCTCCCTCTTCTTCCCCTTCTTCCCTCGACCCCCTAAACTAGTTCTCAACCCTCGACCCCCTAAACTAGTTCTCAACCCTCGACCCTCTAAACTAGTTCTCGACCCCCCTCATGTCAAAGTTATCAGGGAGGGGGTATATTGACCTCATGTCGAAGTTATCGGGGAGGGTTATATCGACCCCCCCCCTCCTGTCAAAGTTAATGGGGAGGGGGTATATCGACAATGACATGCATACATGGAAAAAATGCTATCCATCTATACATACATAGCCACATACATATATACATGGAAATAATGCTATGAAAAAAAATATGAACAAAAAATGCTATGAACAAAAAAAATAATACACATAAACAAAAAAAATACATATATGAACAAAAAATGCTCTGAACAAAAAAAATAATACACATATATGAACATCTATACATACATATAGCCACATACATATATACATTATATATATGTACAAAAAATGAAAAAAATCATAAACAGGTGGCGGCGGCTCACAGCAGCGAGGTTGACTGGCGAGGGCGACGGCAGGGGCGGCAAGGGCGTCGGCGAGGGCGGCGACGTGGGCGTCGGCGAGGGCGGCGGATGGCTCGGGGAGGAGGGCGGCACGGGCTCTGGGAGGAGGGCTCGGGGACGACGGCGAGATCGAGGGCGGCGCGGGCTTGGGGACGACGGCGAGCTCGAGGGGCGGCGTGAGCTTGAGGGGCGGCGCGGGCTTGGGGACGACGGTG
>NC_041382.1:107823749-107847806 GCF_002162155.2 Triticum dicoccoides | reverse complement strand
TGGTGCCACCAACCGAGACCAAAGGCCTCTTTTCAGCAGCCCAAAGGGCAGGAAGAGGCGGCCTTTGGTCTCGGTTGGTAGCACCAACTGGGACTAAAGGGGGGCATTGGTCATGGTTTGTGCCACGAACCGTGACCAATGGCCCCCTTTAGTCCCGGTTGGTGCCACCAACCGGGACCAAAGGCCTTGTGCGGCTGCTGCGTCGAAAGTTTAGTCCCACCTTGCTAGTTGAGAGGGGTGCGCAGTGGTTTATAAGCCCCACTGCCGCATCCCTCTCGAGCTCCTCTCCATTGCAGGCTTACGGGCCTAATTGTCACTGCTATGCCTGTGGGCCTACTCGGCCTCCTGCGGGCCTGAATCCTGGCCCTTGGATGGGTTTCTAGTCGTATTCAGGCCGTGGGGGCCCAGTAGGTGGCATTTTTTTGTTTTTTTGTTGCTTTATTTATTTTCTTTTGTTTTTTGCTTTATTTTTAAATTCTTTATGCTTTTAGTTTTAGAAAAATTATAAACTTTTTGTTAATGCCATTAGTTTTCAAATTTGAAAACACTTTTTTGTTTTTTGTTTTCTTTGTTGCTTTATTTATTTTATTTTGTTTCTACTTACAACAAAATACTTATTGTTGCTATTTTTTCCAGTTTTTTTGTTTTGTTTTCTGCATTATTTATTTTCTTTTGTTTTTTGCTTTATTTTTTTTATTCTTTTTGCTTTTAGTTTTAGAAAAATTATAAACTTTCTGTTAGTGCCATTAGTTTTCAAATTTGAAAACACTTTTTTAGTTTTTTTGTTTTCTTTGTTGCTTTATTTATTTTATTTTGTGATTAACTTTACTATAAAAATAGTTTTTTCCTGTTTTTTTGATTTGTTTTTTGCATTATTTATTTTCTTTTGTTTTTTGCTTTAATTTTTAATTCTGTTTGCTTTTAGGTTAGCAAAATTATAAACTTTCTGTTAGTGCCATTAGTTTTAGAAAAATTATAAACTTTCTGTTAGTGCCATTAGTTTTCAAATTTGAATAGTGAAAATTTGAATTCTTTGAAAATTGTTTGAATCACAAGTTTGTGATTAACTTACTAAAAAAATGAGAATAGATGCGCTTATAGAGAAAATTCAACCTAAATTCCTAGTAAATTTCTATGAATTTCAGAGAAATTCACTATGAATTTAGGTTAAACTTTTCTCTATTAGGGCATCTATTTTCACTTTGAGAGGAGCTCAACAAGGCAGAGAGGGAAGGGCTTATAAACCGGTGTGAGCCCCCTTCGGTTGGCGAGGTGGGACTAAACTCTGCTCGCAACGAGGACCAACCCTTTAGTCCCGGTTTGTGGCACAAACCGAGACTAATGGTCATGGGCCAGGGGTGAGGAGCAAAATTATAAACTTTCTGTTAGTGCCATTAGTTTTAGAAAGTTGAAAGTTGGCATGGGCCAGGGACTAATTGTCATGGTATTACGAGGGCCGAACCATAAGACATGAAAGCATTTCAAATGAACTCTGAAAAAGTTGAAAGTTGGCATGGTATCATAATTTCACCCACATAGCATGTGCATGTACAAAACGGACAATAGTAGCATGTTCGTGTGTTACAAAGTTGGCATGGTACCATCATAATAGTTGCGGGAGAAAGTCTTCACTTTTTCTTCGCTTGTGTCATTTGCTTATTGCGCCGTAACCATGGATAATCTTCATTGTTTATCAGGATGCTTGGGTCAGCCTTGACATTGAAGGGAGGAATTTCATGAAACTTTTCATAGTCTTCAGACATGTCTGTCTTGCCGTCCACTCCCAGGATGTCCCTTTTTCCTGAAAGAACTATGTGGCGCTTTGGCTCATCGTATGGTGTATTCGCTTCCTTATCTTTTCTTTTTCTCGGTTTGGTAGACATGTCCTTCACATAGATAACCTGTGCCACATCATTGGCTAGGACGAATGGTTCATCAGTGTACCGAAGATTTTTTAGATCCACTATTGTCATTCCGTACTATGGGTCTACCTGTACCCCGCCGCCTAACAGATTGAACTATTTGCACTTAAACAAAGGGACCTTAAAATCAGGTCCGTAGTCAAGTTCCCATATGTCCACTATGTAACCATAATATGTGTCCTTTCCGCTCCCGGTTGCTGCATCAAAGCGGACACCGCTGTTTTGGTTGGTGCTCTTTTGATCTTGGGCGGTCATGTAAAATGTATTCCCATTTATCTCGTATCCTTTATAAGTCAATACAGTCAAAGATGGTCCCCTGGACAACAAGTACAACTCATCACAAACAGTGTTGTCACCTCTGAGACGTGTTTCCAACCAACTGCTGAAAGTCCTGATGTGTTCACATGTAATCCAGTCGTCGCACTGCTCCGGGTGTTTGGAGCGCAGACTGTTCTTGTGTTCATCGACATACGGGGTCACCAAGGTAGAGTTATGTAGAACTGTGTAGTTTGCTTGAGACCAAGAATATCCGTCCCTGCATATTATTGAGTCTCTTCCAAGAGTGCCTTTTCCAGTCAGTCTCCCCTCATACCGCGATTTAGGGAGACCTATCTTCTTAAGGCCAGGAATGAAGTCAACACAAAACCCGATAACATCCTCTGTTTGATGGCCCATGGAGATGCTTCCTTCTGGCCTAGCGCAGTTACGGACATATTTCTTTAGGACTCCCATGAACCTCTCAAAGGGGAACATATTGTGTAGAAATACGGGCCCCAGGATGACAATCTCATCGACTAGATGAACTAGGACGTGCGTCATGATATTGAAGAAGGATGGTGGGAACACCAGCTTGAAACTGACAAGACATTGCTCCACATCACTCCTTAGCCTTGGTACGATTTCTGGATCGATCACCTTCTGAGAGATTGCATTGAGGAATGCACATAGCTTCACAATGGCTAATCGGACGTTTTCCGATAGAAGCCCCCTCAATGCAACCGGAAGCAGTTGCGTCATAATCACGTGGCAGTCATGAGACTTTAGGTTCTGAAACTTTTTCTCTGGCATATTTATTATTCCCTTTATATTCGACGAGAAGCCAGTCGTGACCTTCATACTGAGCAGGCATTCAAAGAAGATTTCTTTCTCTTCTTTCGTAAGAGCGTAGCTGGTAGGACCTTTATACTGCTTCGGAGGCATGCCGTCTTTTTCGTGCAAACATTGCAGGTCCTCCCGTGCCTCAGATGTATCGTTTGTCTTCCCATACACGCCCAAGAAGCCTAGCAGGTTCACGCAAAGGTTCTTCGTCACATGCATCACGTCGATTGAGGAGCGTACCTCTAGGTCTTTCCAGTAGGGTAGGTCCCAAAATATAGATTTCTTCTTCCACATGGGTGCGTGTCCCTCAGCGTCATTCGGAACAGCTAGTCCACTGGGACCCTTTCCAAAGATTACGTAGTGTAAATCATTGACCATAGCAAGCACGTGATCACCGCTGTGCATGGCGGGCTTCTTCCGGTGATCTGCCTCGCCTTTGAAATGCTTGCCTTTCTTTCGACATTGATGGTTGGTCGGAAGAAATCGACGATGGCCCAGGTACACATTCTTCCTGCATTTGTCCAGGTATATACTTTCAGTGTCATCTAAACAGTGCGTGCATGCGTGGTATCCTTTGTTTGTCTGTCCTGAAAGGTTACTGAGAGCGGGCCAATCGTTGATGGTCACGAACAACAACGCCTTAAGGTTAAATTCCTCCTGTCTGTGCTCATCCCACGCACGTACACCGTTTCCATTCCACAGCTGTAAAAGTTCTTCAACTAATGGCCTTAGGTACACATCAATTTCGTTGCCGGGTTGCTTAGGGCCTTGGATGAGAACTGGCATCATAATGAACTTCCGCTTCATGCACATCCAAGGAGGAAGGTTATACATACATAGAGTCACGGGCCAGGTGCTGTGATTGCTGCTCTGCTCCCCGAAAGGATTAATGCCATTCGCGCTTAAAGCAAACCATACATTCCTTGGGTCCTTTGCAAACTCATCCCAGTACTTTCTCTCGATTTTTCTCCACTGCGACCCGTCAGCGGGTGCTCTCAACTTCCCATCTTTCTTTCGGTTCTCACTATGCCATCGCATCAACTTGGCATGCTCTTCGTTTCTGAACAGACGTTTCAACCGTGGTATTATAGGAGCATACCACATCACCTTCACAGGAACCCTCTTCCTGGGGGGCTTGCCGTCAACATCACCAGGGTCATCTCGTCTGATCTTATACCACAATGCACCGCATACCGGGCATGCGTTCAGATCCTTGTATGCACCGCGGTAGAGGATGCAGTCATTAGGGCATGCATGTATCTTCTCCACCTCCAATCCTAGAGGGCATGCGACCTTCTTTGCTGCGTATGTACTGTCAGGCAATTCGTTATCCTTTGGAAGCTTCTTCTTCAATATTTTCAGTAGCTTCTCAAATCCTTTGTCAGCCACAGCATTCTCTGCCTTCCACTGCAACAATTCTAGTACGGTACCGAGCTTTGTGTTGCCATCTTCGCAATTGGGGTATAACTCTTTTTTGTGATCCTCTAACATGCGATCGAACTTCAGCTTCTCCTTTTGACTTTCGCATTGCGTCCTTGCATCGACAATGACCCGGCGGAGATCATCATCATCGGGCACATCATCTGGTTTCTCTTGATCTTCAGCAGCTTCACCCGTTGCAGCATCATTGGGCACATCGTCTGGTTCCTCTTGATCTTCACCAGCTCCCCCCGTTGCAGCATCACCATATTCAGGGGGCACATAGTTGTCATCCTACTCTTCTTCTTCGCCGTCTTCCATCATAACCCCTATTTCTCCGTGCCTCGTCCAAACATTATAGTGTGGCATGAAACCCTTGTAAAGCAGGTGGGAGTGAAGGATTTTCCGGTTAGCGTAAGACCTCGTATTCCCACATTCAGTGCATGGATAACACATAAAACCATTCTGCTTGTTTGCCTCAGCCGCATCGAGAAACTCATGCACTGTAGTCCTACAGAGTGCCCTATCCGTGGTAGCTACACACTGTTGATCGACCCAGGCTGCCACAGCATCTTATACTTGCAAAATAAGCAACCAACTAGGTCCCGTGCTTTTCCAAAACTAGACGCACGATCTTTGGAAAAACCCGACTATTTGACAACTCTTAATGTTCAGTAATGCATTTTAGGATATAACTACCAAAGATGCTCGTGTGTTGCAATAGAAGAAATGAACTAGCTCATCCCTAACAAGTCATCTGTGTTGTCATTTCTCCTCATTGTTGATGGTGGTCACCTGTCTATCTCTTTACGGAAAATGTAATCAATCCTTAAAGCATCTCCAGCCGCGCACCCAACAGGCCCCTCCAGCCAGTTTTTCCACGTCGGCACCAAAAAAAGGTCCAGTCGCGTCACAGGAGACCGTTTTTCACCGGTTTGGGGCGAAACTGGCGCCTGCGGACCCAAGCCGAACCCGGCGCGCTAGGGGGCGCCGGGGCGAGCGGTTTTAGCGTGAAAGAGCTGCAGGCCCGCCGAGTCAGCGACACTCGCCTCGTCGTCCTCACAACGCCTCGATTTCTCGCGTGGAATCAATGACAAGGCTGTCGTCGGTCAGCCTTGCCATTGGATTCCCCATGGGGGGGCGCTTCACGGGCGGTGCGGCGACGCCTCCCTTCCCGCCACGCGTACCCATGGCGCGCGGCTATAAAAGCAGGGCCTCCCCTCACCTTTGGCCACACCCGCCCACAGCCGACGCCGAGCTCCGCCTCTCCCCGTGCGCAGCCACCGCCAACCTTCCCCCTCCCTCTCTCCCCAAGCCCACCCGATGGCCGAGCGGTTCCCCGCCGACGGGGCGGCGGCCAACGGCTTCGCCCGCCTCTCGCTCCACGAGTGGGAGGCCTATCTCTTCTTCGAGGCGAACGTCTCGGCGCCACCGGACATGCGCCCCGGGCCGCCGTGGTGGAGACTCAGCGCCGGCGGAGTCCCGATTCCTCCGGTGCCCGATGTCGACGCGCATCCCGACCTCTTCGCCGCCGAGGTTGACCGTGTGCGGGCGTCGCTGCCGGAGGAGCAGCGCGCCCTCCCGCGGTACGCCGCCGACAACCACGCGTCGTGGACGGCGTACTTCCAACGCCGGTAGGCGTAGCGGCGGGCGTCCACCAACGGGGCACCGGTGGTGGGGGCGTCCAAAACAGCTAGGGGCGCCGCCTATGGTGGGACGCCCCCGGCCGCACGCTCCACGAGGTACTCCAGTACCTCGAGTGGGCAATGACCCGCCGCTGGCATACCCTGCCGTGGCCGCCGCCCCGGTCCCTCGCCGGAGCGCCGGGCAACGGATGCCTAGGAGGTTCGGCTCCTCCTTGTCTTCCTCCTCTCACTCCTCCTCCTGCTCCTCTTCCCACTCCTCCGGCTCGCCGGCGGTGTTCGGCGTCAAGGCCAAGCCCGCAATGCAGGGCCGGCCCTGGGGCATGGGCAGAGGGGCGGCGGCCCAGGGCCCAGGCCGAAGGGGGGCCCATGATGTGTATACATATAGAGTATAAGCAAAAAAATAGATAAGGAAAAAATTGTGTGGAAAAATAAATGAGATGTGCTCGGCCCGTCAGGTAGCTAGGTAGAAAGTTAAAAAAAAGGTAGCTAGGTAGAGATTAGCGAAGCATCAGCCACGACGGCCGCACAGCGCACGCGTATACATGTGAAACAAATCAATCGGAAGATCTGGCTTGTGCCTTCAATCGTCGATTCATCTTTCCTCGTATCGTCGGCCCGTCGAAGCACCTTGGCCGCTTGTTGTCGCTGCTACGCGCGGCAGTCCGGCAGACTGTTGTTGCGCTGTGCGGCCGTGCCGGCAACCCGGCCATCCGGTAATAGGTTAATACGTTATACGTATGTGAGCGTGAGGACTCAGGAAAGTACATATCCACGACTCCTGATTCATTCATCGATCCCTCAATTTGAGTAGTTTTTTTACTAGGTATTCAACTATCCATCTGAAGTTTCAAAATTTTTATGTATACTCTTCTACATAGTATACATTCAACCATCCTAATCTTTAGTCATTCTATGTCCATATCTAGGGTTTCGATTATCCGATCTATAAATTTCTAATTCTTTGTATACTCTTTACTTTTATATAATTTTAGGACACAGCATGCTACGTTGCCTAAGAAGCTTTTTCGGATGATAACTCATCTGATGTTGATCTTGATAGTGCCCTTAATGACTTTGCATCAAGAAACGCCTGAAGAAACCTTTTTTGAAGCAATGGAGTATTATTGTTGTCAATGGAGTGAGTCGAATTTGTTTCTTTTTTGAGGTAATCATGTCATTTTAGTTTTGTTTTGCTATCTTTTGAGTATTTCTGTCGTAATATGGCATTGTCCAATAATTATAATAGTCAAATTTCAAATTAAAGATGTGTGGTTAAAAGATTACTCTTATATATATGTTTATGTATCACACGCACACATACATATATATGATCTTACGACATAGGGGCCCATGTCGTCGAGTTCGCCTAGGGCCTCCCAAAACACAGGGTCGGCCCTGCCGCAGCGGAGACACCGCTCGGCCAGCGCACCCGCAGCGCCGGCATCGTCATCAATGAGGACGGCAGGCGCGCCTCCTCCTCAGCTCCTCCGCGCTACGTCAAACTGAAGACAGAGCCGGGGCTCGCCGCCGTGAAGACGGAGCCGGGGCGCGCCGTCGTGAAGATGGAGCCAGGGCTCGCCGGCGGCGTCAAGGAGGAGCTCGACAACACAACGGCCTTGAAGTGGGCGCGCAACAACTAGGCGCGGACGGAGCTGGAGCGCCAGCGCCTCGCCTACGAGCGGTTCGAAGCTCGGCACCGTGGCCGGGACGAGGGAGGCGTCGTCATCCTCGACTACAGCGATGACGACGCGCCGCCACCACCGGTCCGCCAGAGCAATGCCGGGCAGGGATCCAGCATGGGCGGCCGCGTGAAGGAGGAGAAGGACGACGAGGACAACGACGACGGCGGTGGCGACGGCACCGACTTCGCCTCTCTCAGCACCTTATTCGGCCTGTAGTCGCGTTTACTTTTTAAGTATTTTATCTACGTAAGAAACTATTTCAGTTCGCCGAAGTAATGCACTGTTTCGCCAAAATATTTGTCCTGTTCGTCGAATTTTAGTCAAATAAATGTTCAATTTTTTTAAAAACATGCGCTTGGGGCCGACCTTGGGCATCGGCTGGGAACCCCATCGCCCCCAGGCCGATTTTACCACCGGTTCGCTCCCAGCGGCGATTTTTCGAGCCTCCTGGGGGGGCAACGGCCGGAGATGCTCTTATTTCCTTCTTCTATAATTCCTTTCTTTCCTGCCGAATTTGTTCCCTCTTTTAATTTTCTACCTCATAGAATTTATTTAATAGCAGTTTTCTTGAGGCAACACCGATTATTTTATCTGAGCCCAGTAACATAAATATGGCCCAATATCAGCACCGAACAAATTTTTCAGAGCCCAATAACAAAATTGAAATTATTAAAATAGTACAACCTCGGATAGTAAAGAATCTCATAAAATAAAAGAGTTGGTGAACAGATGAAACAATTGAAGAAACACACCTTACTTTATTATTAAAAATTAAAAATTGTAATAGCATCAGTATTAATATTATTAATTATTAATTAATATAGTATTAATATTAAATTAGTATTAATATAGTATTAGTATTATGAGTAGGTATAGATATAGATATAAATGGTTGTGTGCATGAGCTGATGCAGATGCAAAGGCTGGGGTTTGTCCCCCTTTTCAAAAAATAAAATAAAAAATACTTGAACATACAAATAGATTTTCATAACCCCGCAAAACAAATTCATAAATTCCCGCAAAAAAAACAAATTCATAAATGAACAGAATAAAAGCACCATACAATTAAAACTCTTATGGGCATACAACATACACGAATGACACACAATCCACATGCCCATGCATGCAACTCATCACGCAAGCAAAAACAACAACGGCACATCACCCTTCAGTACTGATAGGTACACGCGTACGTGCGTGTTATGACCATCTTGAATTCTTGATAACCTGTCAGATCATCAGACGTAGCACTCATAGAGCTTGATGTCCATCTTGAGGCGGAAGTAGAAGTAGCCCTCAGTGGCGTCCGTGCGAATCGTCGCGATGCCACGCGCCATGAAGAAGTCGCCGGTACCGCCGACGATGGAGAGGTCGCGCGTCTCGTCGTCCATGAGGTCGGCGCCCATGAGGTTGAGGGTGCCCTTGTACGCCTTGGAGTCGAACACGAGGGAGAAGGTGAACCACGCGTTGTACGACTCCTTCTTGTCGTAGAAGTAGAAGGCCTGCGCGCGCGCCGCCGGCTCCTTGTCGCCGACCGGCAGCGCCGTACCCTCCGTGACCAGGTCGTCGAACACCACCAGCATGCCGAAGAAGGTGCCGTTGCTCCAGTGCGACGTGCTCAGGTCCGTCGGCTTGGTCACCGGCGCCGCCGTCGCGTTGGCGGTGTTGTTGACGCCGTTGTAGAGGATGTCGTGGAGGTAGAGCGTCATCTTCTTGCACGGCTCGTCGGGGCTGCTGGAGACGACCCTCCTCCGGCTGTCGGCGGTTGCTCCTGCCAAGCCTAAGCCGAGCAGAAACATCACGAGCACGATCTTGCAAGATGCCGCCAGGCCTTGCATTTTTGTCAGTGCAACCCTCACTGAGCTTAAGCTGCAGCTGGCTGAGGTGCGGTGTGGAGTTAGCAGCTCGTGACCCCGTGTTCTTGTTGCTGTTGTGTTGAGTTAGGACTTGAGCATGCTATTTATAGAGCATGAGCTACGATAAATTGTTTCATTCAGTGAAATGGACGAAAGTGGCGCCAGCGGATTAGAAAAGCGTGCGTACATCCAGGGTCGGTACGACGGCTGCCTAATCGATCTCAGAATATTTATTCTTTTTTTTTAAGTTAGAATATTTAGTCTTGGTATGATAATCTCAAAAAAAAGGTCTTGGTACGATATTATTGTCGCCTTGGGGCTTGGGCCCAATTTTTTTTACTTAATATGTCATGCGTTGACATGCATGTAATTATAAAAATAGTTCCCCAAAAGCTGAAGATTGTGCATGGCCGTGGGACATGAACTTTATGTTAAAGTAAACCACGTTAGGTGATGTTCAGTACGGTACTAGCTAGTCAGGTGACTCGGTTAGTTAGTTAGTGCATGGATGAGTCAGTGTAGATTGCATGGAATGAGTCCAAGCCGGTGGCTCTTGACCGTGTGTTGGTGGCGCATGGATAGGAGTGGATGGCATTAGCATTATGCATAGAGTTAGTTGGAGTAGTGGCTAGACGTGATGGCCGGACGTGATGGCTGGCTGTGTGCCCTTCTGTGTATATATATGTCACATTGAGCAATGGAAAGTGGCCGTGAGGGCTGAAGGAAACCATGTAGCGCCTGTGATTGTCACCGGGAGAGATAAGGCAAAGCTAATTTTCTACTTGATGAATGTGTGCTTGCGTGTGTGTTCTCATGTGTTCTTGAGAGAGACAAAGAGAGAGGATAGAGTTGTGGAGCTCCGAGGAAGAAGAAGCGGCGCTGCGATGAGACGGCGCCAATAATTGGTATTCAGAGCCACAAGGTTCGAGGGGTGGACGTGGCGCGCGGTGGCGTCCGCGGCGGATGCGGCGTGCGCGGCCGGCATGGAGGCATCGGCTGCGGCGCGCGGCGAGTGCGTGGCGACGGCGACGCACGGCGAGTCCGCGACTGTGCGGTGTGATGTCGTGCGCGCGAAGAGCACGGTGGTCGCGGAGACGAGGAGGTCGCGGAGGACCTGCGTGGTGGCGCGGAGGTCGCGGCGGCTCGGCGTGACAACCGTGGAGGCCGCGGTGGACCTGCGTGGTGGCGCAGAGGCTGCGGTGGCGCGGCGTGACGGCATGGAGGTGGTGCGCTGCGGTTGAGGTCGCAGCGGTGCAGGGCAATAAGCCGCCGCGGCGAGCCGGGCGCGACCGGTGCGTGTTATGGGTGCGCACTGGACGCGTCGGGACCGCGGGCGCGCGTACGAGCGTGCGGTTGACGTTGGGAGGAGGCGTATGTCGCTGTGGTGCTCGAGTCCGTGCTCGAGTTCGGCTACATCCTTCCGGCGTTTGTCGCTGGCGGCTGCCATGGCTGACGCGGAGGCGGCACGCGGTGAGCGTCTGGTGCTGTCGGGCTCGTCGGGCGCGTCTAATGCGCGCGGGACGTGCGGGACGCACTGATATGGTCGGACTCGTCGGGCGCGTCGGGTGCGCGCGGGACGTGCAGGGCGCAAAGGGACGCCAGACGTGTGTCGCCGGCGGAGAAGGAGCTTGGCGTATGTCGCCGGGGTCGTGACGGAGCACGGTGCGACCGGCGTCAGTGCGCCAGGTCGGGTCCGTGGCGGTGTGACCGGCGTCGATGCGCCGGGTCGGGTCCGCGGGCTGAGCGACGACCGTGACGACGACAATAACAGGAGTTGCAACAACTCCAGCAATGGCGAGATCGTGGTTTAGGGGAAGTATGTTAAAATAAACCACGTTAGGTGATGTTCAGTACGGTACTAGCTAGTCAGGTGACTCGGTTAGTTAGTTAGTGCATGGATGAGTCAGTGTAGATTGCATGGAATGAGTCCAAGCCGGTGGCTCTTGACCGTGTGTTGGTGGCGCGTGGATAGGAGTGGATGGCATTAGCATCATGCATAGAGTTAGTTGGAGTAGTGGCTAGACGTGATGGCCGGACGTGATGGCTGGCTGTGTGCCCTTCTGTGTATATATATGTCACATTGAGCAATGGAAAGTGGCCGTGAGGGCTGAAGGAAACCATGTAGCGCCTGTGATTGTCACCGGGAGAGATAAGGCAAAGCTAATTTTCTACTTGATGAATGTGTGCTTGCGTGTGTGTTCTCATGTGTTCTTGAGAGAGACAAAGAGAGAGGATAGAGTTGTGGAGCTCCGAGGAAGAAGAAGCGGCGCTGCGATGAGACGGCGCCAATACTTTATACACCCGAGCACGTGCATGTGATCAGTTTTTATTGTTTGAAAAATATATGAATGGAAACGTCCGCGCTCATCAATCACTAGCATTTTGTCACGATCATCTTTGTAGCCATCAACTCCACCATTCTTCTTTCTCTCCTTCACAATTTATTGCCCGAGAGCTAGCTAGCAGTGGAGACCCATCTTCAGGGCCGGGCCCATAAATTTTAGGGGCCCCAAATTTTTGTATAGGCCCCCCGTTCCTGGGCGCTGGGCCGCTAGCGCGTCCGCGCGAGTCCAAGCGTCGAGCGTCCGCAGGCCGCTGCTCGATCGGAAACGAGATCCTCGGATCCATTGCGAAAGCCACTCGCGGCGCTACAGCCTACATGAATCCTGCCTCTGGCGACGGGCGACACGGCGAGTCGGCGACGCCTCTCACCAAAACATAATCAATCGTACCCAGACTCCGGAGCGCCGGCGACGGGCGACACGGCGATAGTTCATCAGTTCCTCTCGCCAAAATAGGTAGCCTCCGGCTGGCTAATCCTTCTTTTTAATTAACCTCGACTCCTACTTCTAATTCCTAATTAACTTTTGGAACGCAAGCACGTTCCACTGCCGCACGGGCGTTCCACCACCATAGGGTACAAGAAGACAAGGATCTGCTGCGCGAGCCCGCCAAGAAGCCCATGGAGCTGGCGCGGTTCGTCGGGCTGTCTCTCCGCCGCGGAGGGGGATACATCTTCTTCTTAAGAACCTGGAATCATTGCGACGGGCCACTTGGATCCCCTCCGCCTGGTCAGTTCATTCTTGGCATTGATTCAGTCTTGTTGATGACGTACGAGTAGCACAGTGATTCAGTATTGTTGACGGTGTCCAAAATTTATTTCTCTTGCAATGCAAATTATGTTTATGTACTGTCCAAATTTCAGTGTTTTGTTGTCCAAAAATTCATTGTATGTGCTGTCCAAATCTTAGTGTTTTGTTGTCCAAAAATTCAGAGTTGGTGTTAGTTATCCAAATTTCAGTGCGTAGATAGACTGTCTAAATTTTAGTTTATATCTTTCCCTACTAATAAAGCACGGAGTGCTTCTGGTCGTCCGTCGTCGCTGGCGTTTTGCGAAAAAGCCCCTCGGTTTATAAAAAATCAACCCGCAGTCCCTGTTTTAGTATGGGTCTCTATATAACGTTTCATTTTGCAAAAAAAACCCTGTACTCATTTGAATTTCACTCGCTGTCCTCCCGTCATCTTATCCATTCCTCCTGCGGCAACGGCGGCGGCTACGCCCATTCCGTCGTGCGCCGTCGACGGCCGTCGCCGGCGTGTGGCCACGGCGAAGGTGGTCGGCCCAGACGGCTCTTTGGTGCAGTTCGCGGCGCCCGTCATGGCGGGCGAGGCGCTGGGGGACGCCGCCAGCGCGTCGAGCTTCCTGTGCAGCGCCGACGAGCTCCGCTTCGACGCGCCCGCCCGTGCGCTGGCGGCCGAGGAGGCGCTGCAGCCCGGGTGGCTCTACTTCGCGCTGCCCATGTCCATGCTCCGCCGGCCGCTCTCCGGGCAGTAGATGGCCGCCCTCGCCGTCAAGGCCAGCTCCGCGCTCGCCGTCGCCAGCGGTAAGGGGCGGAAGGCGGCTCGGGTGGCGCCTCGCGCGGGAGGATGGAGTCCATGACGAATTTTTGCTCCCGTGTTTTATTTGAATTTCTGACGGAAATCCTGCTCCCTTGTCCTTCTCAAACTCCTGCTCAGGTCTCCTTCTCAAACAAAGAAACCGTCCCGACCCGGATTGGAGTTCGCTGCTATAAGTTGAATTGTTCTTGGCCCGAATCATGAACCAGGCCAGCGCCACCAGCGAGTAGTGCACCGTCGCTTATGCTCCGCATCATGTCGCCTTTGAGTACGCTGGAGGAACAGGCACCGAGTTCGCCTTTGAGTACGCCGGAGGAACCGGCACCGAGTTCGCCTTTGAGTACGCCGGAGGAACCGGCACCGTGTTCGCCGGAATTCTTGGTCCAGAGAAGCACTCTGAGTCCAACGGTGGCTACAACACAGGTATGTGATGCCTCGACCTCCCTCAAAAACAGCCCTGCTGTTGCCCCTTCCCTCAAGCTTTTGTGTGTTCAGAGTATCTGTATTGTTTGATTTTTTGCATGCACTGTGGCTGGACATGATGTTGGCAGTGTATATCTTCTAGGCCAATTACTGAATAAATCTGACCATGGTTGATTCGGCAGTATACTGATTGCTTAGTATAGATTGAAGCAGCTTATGCATTGGTGGGGCTGACAACTGAAGGAACTGCCCTGTTGTTGCCCCTTCCCTCAAGCTTTTGTTCTTCAGAGATTTATTTAGAGAGATGGTAACTGAGCAGTAGGTTGTTTTCTGTATTGTTTGATTTTTTACATGCACTGTGGCTGGACATGATGTTGGCAAATACACTAGAGATTATGCTGCAATCTAGCATATATCTTCTAGGCCAATTACTGAATAAATGTGACGATGTTTGATTCGGCAGTGTACTGTTTGCTTAGTATAGATTGAAGCAGATTTTGCATTGGTGGGCCTGACAACTGAAGGAACAGCATCCTCATGGTGGCGCCGCGTTCCCTACTTTATTGTCCATGCTTCATAACATTTTTTCAAGAATAAAAATCGTGACATGCATCCATGAGCACTCCTCTTGACTTGATTGTGTGCTGTAGGGACTGAAAGCCTACCAGTAATTGGGGTGGTCTGCCACTGAACATCCTCTCCAGCAACACCACAAAATACATACAGTTCCCTTTGATGTTTACATATAGCTTAAATTACAGATGTTTTTCCATATATTTAACTTCCAGATTGTATATGTATTGATTGTTAGATAAGGTAGTAAGATTTGACAACTATTGGCCATACAGGTATCTGAAAGTGGTACTTGAGCCATATTTCTTAGTTACACGGTTCTCATTCTACCATGGACCCCAGCTGTCAAGTTTACCCAATCTTTTTCTTATCGAATTGTTATTTTAATTCTCTCCGATTATTATTTCTGTGACACACGCAGACGCACATTAATGCAGAAGATAATACATGTCAATATTCCACAAATCCTATATAATTAACAATAGAAATCATGTCTGGAAAATTTGCTGAACTTGTGGTGTACACTAGAGATCATGGGCTGAGACAATGCAATAGAAATCATGTAGAGGCTGGAAAATTTGCTGAACTTGTGGTGCCTGTGTTCTTTCTGACGATAAGGATCGGGTAGGGTAAGGAATGGGAAAAGGGTGTGTGATACTACTCAGTCTCATTCTTATATTATGGACAGAGGGAGTAATTTTTTTTTCTCCCGTTGCAACGCACGGGCCCATGTCCTAGTGCTCTCCAAATTTCGGTGTACTTTCCCTGCTATTTTACTGCCATTTATCAAATTGTTTGCTGTCTTTCATCTAGTGATTTCAGTGTACCAAGGTTGGCTTTAACCCTCTGTTCTCTTCTGTTTTCCTAAGCACCCACGAGCTTGCATTGTTGCAAGGACGAATATGCTGATCTCGTAATCAATAGAACAAAAGGTACTGAGTATTTAATATTTCTACTGAAATACTATTATTTTTGCAAATTACTGAAATACTACTATATACGATTTCAGAAAAATAATCAGGTCTCTCATTTAGTTTAGTCCACCTATTTATTTTTCTTTGTAGCTCCGCCACCAAAAGATGGGCCCCAGTTCAAAGTTTGGCACAGGGTCCCGGATATTGCCGACCCGGCGCTGCCCATCTTCAGCTTCATCGTCGGCATCAATTGAGATGCTCAATCTCGACCTTCTCACTGTTGTTTCATAATTTCTCCCAGCTTACAATTATTTACTTAGAGCCACCTTGTAACAATGTTGCAAAATGAAAGTCTTGCTCGGAACCTTTTCTCCTAGCGTCAACCACAAAAAAACCTGATGTCCGGAATCCACGGCTCTCAAATTGATTGAGATTTAGCTAATTCTCTGTCGACCAAGAAAATAACAAAATAAAAACCAGTTTGATAAAAAAGTGAGAAAAATAAGAAAAAAATAAAGAAAGAAAATAAATGTGAGAAAACATAAATGAAATGAAAATAAAAAAGCAACAGAAATAAAATAACAAAATAAGGCAACAAACAAACACCTGCTGACCTTTCCCTACATTTCTGTAAGAGGCTGTTTCCAGGACTTGAACCAATGACCTCATGGTCACAAGGCAGCAGCTTTACCACTGCGCCAAGGCTCCCCTTCAAGCAAAACCAATAGTGCCAGAAAATTAAGAGGAACCCGAACCTTGCAGAACATCAAGCAATAACAATAGAAAAACTATTTTTTTACATTAAACAGAAAAGTGAAAGCATTATTTGGTGTATAGAACCCATAATAATTTGTGATCATCCATAGTGCACATAATTAAATGACCAGTAAGGGTATTGGTTATTCTATCCTCCTGATACCTACTGAGATACACCTAACTTGAAGTAGAATGGAAGAGATGTACTTCAGAACTGAAGATGAAATTGTGCACACATAATGAAAGTTGAAAGGAATAAATTGCTCGCATACACAAACTATCTAGTTTGTTTAGCAAACACAGGGGATCTGCAGTACTTTGAAAATATTTGTCTAACCATGGCGCAAGCTGAGTGTTCTCAGGCTCCCTTCTATTCTTGTTTCAGGGTTGAAGCCATCACAATATACAAAAAACGGCAGCCATCCTTGGCCTCCATTTATCCTTCGCTTTCTTTCTCGAGGGTATGCCAGAGGCGCTTGTACATACCTGTTTTGGAAGACCTATCTCATTAGCATAAGAATTGTGCATTTCAA
The DNA here is from genome assembly GCF_002162155.2 of Triticum dicoccoides. Classification (NCBI taxonomy): domain Eukaryota; kingdom Viridiplantae; phylum Streptophyta; class Magnoliopsida; order Poales; family Poaceae; genus Triticum; species Triticum dicoccoides. The sequence goes on along the minus strand of NC_041382.1, from coordinate 107,831,087 downwards.
TTGTAGAGAATGGTTAGATTAGTACCTGATATTGTCAACCGCATAATCCCAACAGAAATGTGTATGCCCTAATACATGGCAGGCCGCTCCATCTTTAGCGTTGTTGTGTATAGCTCTCAACCTTTTTTCCAAAGAATCAGAGCTAATGACCTTCAGAAGGTTTGGATAGTAAAGGGTTAGCTCATCTGGACATAACTCTTGCCTGCAAGAGGGCCAAAATAGGCAAATTTAACAATTATTATATAATCTTCAGATTTGCACCTCTCCTTTTGCATCAGTATGAGGGAATTGCATCAGTATGAAAGAAGAGGAGAGAAGGAGCTAGCATACCTGCAGAAGGGCCGGTGAGGCTGCAACGTCACAACAAGGAAGCGGGGGCCCTTGCACCGAGAATTGCATAGAGTCGAAAACTGAAACCTCATAACAGTAGACATGCATAATATGCCTCCAGTCGTACCTGACTGTGAGTCTTATAGAGATTCAAACCTTACCCACCTGTGTGCATAACAAAAATGAGGCTAAGCAGAAGAAATAATCAGTTATGTGCTTCTTAGTAATTTTTGCTTGATTCCAAGAAGACCAAATATGTAAAAGGAGGACTCCAGGTCAACGTTCTGGATAATTGGTGAACATAAATCTACAATACTACGTATACTTCTTATAAACAGTATGTTTTCTGCTTTAATGGTTTAGAACCCACCTAAACAAAATAAAAGCAACAAAAAAATCTGGCTATAAAATGCAGTTCAAACAAAGCAAACAATAGGAAGCAATAAAAAATAAAACAAAACCATAATATGGCAATATATTGGAACAGCTAGGGTCGCATTTGCAAAGTTTATTGTTGTCTGTCTTCTCAATGAAGTTCCAATGACAAAGAGATTCAACCTGGAGTAAGCTATCTGAAATAAATTAATCCAACAAATCAAATAATAGTCCTGATGGGATGTACCTCGAATTAACTTAACAGGGACCATCTAGTACCGTGCAATGGACGAGCAGACATGTGGAATTGACGAGAGAATAAAAAATAGGTATATGAGGCATGAAGATCCATGTGAGATGTCCCAATAAATCGGTCAGAGAAACAAGCCAAAGCACCTTCTAGAGCAGTGAGCGAGTCCGTCGATGAAACTGGAATTGCAACCTGTGTTCCTGTAGAAAAATAGAACGACGGTGTGTCTGTAATTGCATTTTCCATCTGTTTTAGGTGTTCTTCACTTACACTGCCTGCTTTTTTGTGAATAAAGGCATGTCTGTTCGCACATCAGATTACACTAAGATTCGAAAACAGAGAATACAATATGTTATGTTGCAATAAAAAAATAGGGAGGAAATTGGGTGATTGGTAATCATATATTGGTCGTTTACTCAGAAGAAGGGAATTGCTTGGTCAACAAATATATATATCTGCACCCTGTACATAGTATAATGCTGCAGATATGTGTTTGATGGAAGTTGGTTTCATGCTCTTATTCTGACAGCAAGAAAACTAAATAAATTGATTTTTCGTATATTCAAAATATGGTCCATATTATGCATACAAGGTGCTATCTTGGCATGGATACAACCTGCAACCATATGCACAGGAGGTGTGTCTGTCCTAAGAGGAGCATAGTTTCAGAAGAGTATTTCTTTATTTGAAGCGGTTTGATTTTTTTCCCGCGTGATCCACTGCTCAACTCGGTGTTCAAAGTAAGAACGGAGCAGTTGGAACGGCACAGATGTGCAGCCACACACACACAAACAGTAATCAGAACATTTTTGCAAGTTAGAACTAAATTTTATATACGATTAATGTTGGCACTCCATCGGCAATGAATTGGCATAGAACACATCAACATAGATTAATGTTGGTCGTATGGGAAAATATCAAGAGAGATTAATGCATATATTTTATGGCTCTCAGTTTTGAAATCAGACACGGTTTATAGTGATGAAGAAACAAAAGCTATTAGCTCTATTACCTCACACAGCCATTCAAAGTAATCACCAGGAGACAAAAGAACATATAAGACTCTAGGAATTAACATAACCTCCGTTGCATTGTTCATATGCACCCAATTCCGAAAAAGAAAAACATAAGCTTCAGTAGCAAACAATTAGAATCTGAAAACTATGTACATATACAGAGAAAAGAAAATTAGGAACGCAAACTGTCCTATTACCAAAGTTCAAGAAGGCGCTGGGCGTTACTTATGCGTTTTGTGACCTACTTGCGCACAACCCGCTTATGCGTCGCCTAGGCGCGCCTAGGCGTTTCCACTGTAGCATGAAGAAACAAGGTAGATGGGCTGATCTGGCCCATTAAACCACTGGCCCATCTATTCAATTCTCCTACTAAAGCCTCCCATACGTGCACAGTCGACAGAAAATTAGGGATCCACCTCACGCCGCCTCTCTCCTTCCTCTCTCCCTTGCTGCACATGGGAACCAGTCAGCCAGTGAAGCTCGATTTCTCACCGGAGATGCTTGATCCCTCGCCGGAATCAGTCGATTTCTCACCGGAAATGCTTGATCTCTCGCCGGAATCAGTTGATTTGTTGCTGGATTGGTTGAATCCTCGTCGGGGAGGATGGATCTTTGCTGGGGAGGTCAAATCCTGGCTGGGGAGATTGATTTCCTGCCTGAGAAACACGATTTCTTGCCGGAGGACCTTTCTGGGCGCTTTTCTGAGCGCCTAGGTCCAAAGCGAGGCGCTATGCCAGCGCCCAGAGCTTAAGCGCGCCTAGGCGAGCGCCTAGTAGCGCCTTCTTGAACAGTGCCTATTACTCCCATGTGTGAAGAGCCAAAGCTATTTTCAAGCAGTATTATAAGGTAGCTCTAGATTTTAATCCATAGCAATCAAATTAACCACTACAGAAAAACTAAGAACAATAAACCTGAACTATTGCATGAAAGAAAAAGCAGTCACGATGATCTTCTTCAATACCTAAATTGCAAAAAGCTAGTCGGTCTACTCAACTTGTTATTTTCTACTGGAACTAAATAATAGAAAAAAGAAATCAGATGACTAACATAGATTAATACTGCCCTTCCAGCCTTATTGGATTTTCATCAAACACTTTCCAGGCACAGAGAAACAAAAATAGGGGATTGGAAGAAAGGGAGAGAGAAAAATCAGGAAGAGAAGTATGATTGTGTACCTGAAGCTGAGTTGCGATAGGATGGACGCTTGGAGAAGAGGCCGAGGAGGACGAGCAGCTGGACATCCTCCATGACGAAGCAGGGCCGGCCTGCTCTTCTCTCGTGGCCGACCTCCTCCCTCTCCCTCTCCCTCCAAACCACCGCGACGGACCGCTGGCCCCGCTGCTTCTTGTCCCCGACGTTGGCCTGTCCCTGGCTCCTGGCTCACTGCTCCCCATGCTGCCGGTCTCCCCTGCACCTCCGCCAACCTTGAAGACCCAACCTCCCCTCCTCACCCATGGGGACGACCAGCGCAGGATCTGGAACCACCGCGAGCGACGACCTGGAGGGGCTAGAGCAGGGAGGAAGAGGAGAGACAGCGGTGGCAACGAAGAGGAGGGAGGGGCTCGCGGCGCGGGGGATGGGGGGCGGGGAAGGATGGGGTGGCGGCACCAGGATGCTAGGGTTCGTGGGTTCGTGGGAGGGGATCGGGAAAGAGAGCAGAGAGTGCGGGGCTGGGCGGGCTGCTTTTTATACCCAAATGTGAAAAGACTAAAATGCCCTTGACGGGGCACAGAATTTGCAGGCAGTGGCAATAGCGATTTAAAGGCGACGTAGAGGCCTTGATCCTGCATAGCAGTTCTTCCGGGTTTATATGTTCAATTTGAGTCTTTTTTGCAAAAAATGTAAGGCTATAAATCACTCGTATAATAAGGTTTGCTATAAATTTGGCTATAAGAATACTACCTTTCTCCACCTTCTTTATTTCTCTTTCTTCATATTTATTGTATTTTCCTAGGAGCATATGTAGACACAAATTATTGTGTGAGAGTCCACTCCCTTTACTTTTCATGTCTCTCCTCTACATAGGTAAAGGTGCCACATAAGCGGGCTACAAACCTGCTATTATACTTGTTCTAAACTCAGTGATGGGTACACTCAACAATAACAATGCAAGGCGTCATGACATATGCCATGCACAGACACTGTATAATATAACGCACATGTTTGATACTATCATGCGAACACATTGTTTGCTTTATCTTTATCTTATACATGTTAGGCTCAAACGACGACTTGTCAACTTTCACTCACCGTGATTTGACAAAACAAGCTCTAGAAAGTTATATATGGATGAATTATAATTGGTGTTTTGTACCCCACACTTGGACTCACCAAGTTCTTGCGAGGCAAGCTCAACAGAATTTTACCAAGGTGAACTCCTGCCTTCGAGCCATCTTGATATGAGCTTAATATGTATTGGCCATACTTTCCTTGTTATTTTCCTCCCTTTTCTTTGCATGGTACAACTCATGTGTGGATGAGCAATATTAATTGGAGACTAGCCAGCTCAACCATCAAGGCATCAAGTGCATGGTTAGCGTTAAGTACCACAATACCAAGCCATATCCTTCCCATGGTGTGATGCGGATTTCGTTCCAATGGGCATCATTGTTTCAAGTGATTTGTATCCTCTAGATGCTACATTTGAGTTAATAAAAAGTGCCTTTATTATCGCAAAAAATCATCGTTTCAAGTGATCCATCATCAACGATAAACACATCACATATACAAAGATAAATCTTCTTCTGGATCCTAGTACCCCTGTTCTAAAATAATAATTCACAGGTACTATGTATTACCAAGATTTAGTGACTTATTTTGATCAGTAAATGGACAAATTAATGCCCGAACGTGAAATCCATCCATTGGATAGCACCAAAGAAAAATCCAATCTTGTAAAGAATCTTCTAATGCCAGTCTAGAGACTTCAAGCTCAAAAGTCATCCTCTCCTCGCGAGCTCATTTGAGCTCGCGATGAATAGTAAAATTCAAAAAAATGACAAAAGTTGATTTTTTTTTGTGCCGAACTTTGGCAAATGTTTTCAGTGCTTGCAAACTTTCATCATAAAGTGACATTCATGGAATTTGGAGCAAAATAATCAATATCAACACTCCCAAATACTTTCAAGAATAACACTTTTGAAGCATCAATTTTTTTTTTGCATGACTTCCATGAGTGCCATTTCATGGTGAAATTTTATGAGCACTCAAAACATTTGTCAATTTTTGCACCAAAAAAAATCTTCTTTTTGGATTTTACTGTTCCTCCGAGCTAATTTGAGCTCCAGCACACAAACAACCGGAAATTGTACTGATGGGTAAGCAAGAATGGGGGCAAGGTTGATCACGCCGTTGTGAGGTTGATGGAACTGGGAGACGGCGCAACGATGAGGAAAAGGGCAAAGGAGCTTAAGACCAAATCAATGGAGTCTCTGAAGAACGCTGGGTCTACCCAGCTGGCAGTCGATCAGTTGGTAGATCATATACTGTCTCTATGAAACTATTCGAGGTGGTTGAACCTAAACCGATGTTCGGATATATTTTGGCAAAGACCAAGAAACAAACACTGGAGCAAATGACAGCAAGACTCGTGTGCCTAAATCTTGGCGACGAGAAGTAGAATTAGCTGTGCAAGAAAAGACACTCCAAGATCATAATGCAAGATCCTTTTGTCTTCTCTCATAGGGACCAAATAGTTATATTTGTTGTGACATTTGCAGCTTCGTGTGTATCATACACAAACATCTTCCAGTATATGATTTTCCTTAATTTAGTTATCTGAAAAACGAGTTAAAAGCCAACGTCTCAAACGGAAAGAGTACTGCTTACCTGGTTGCAGCAGCCAGCAGGAGATGTACTGTTTGTTTGAAACTGTACCTACTGGTATCATTTTCAAATGGCATGGAGCGCTAGTCGCTTACAAGCATTTGTCTGAATTAGGTACCTAACATGCACCTAGTGATTCAGGCAATTGCCTGAATTAGGTACCACAATTAAATTCTGCATTGTTGGGGCCATCTCAATGGGAGAAAATACACGTTTTGACAAGCATTTGTCTGAAAATAAGTCACAAATCTTTTAAATTCTGTATTGGTGGGGCCTTCTCACAAGGAGAAAACACCCTTTAAAAATTAGTGTATGCTGCTTAATGTGACATGCACACGGTATTCTTTAGTAAAAGGCGAAAGAATAGTTCGCTTTGTGCTCACCACGCAGCTGTGTGAGTTTTACAGCTCCGCACCCCACAGTGTTATGTAGCTGAGTCCCATCCCTTATCCTCTTTCCCAGGCGAGGTGGGACTAAACCAACGGATCCTGCGTCTCATGCTTCCTTCTGCTGCAGGCCTGCAGCGATCGCACACTGCACCAGAAGCCCACAAAAGTACATTATGTTGGTTAGGCCTGGCATGCAGGTGGTCGGCCCATGGAGTGACGGCCGCTGCAGCCTGCTCATGCCAACTTTCGGAGAGTCTTGGCGCAAGTGGGTGGGACAACAAGAAACGACACTTGCATGTAGGCCTCTCCCGTGCTCTCACTCCCATTAATTCACATGCATTCTATTATTGCTTTTCCAATTTTTTACGAGTATTATCTTTGAAATAAAAATTTTGTTTTAAGTTTTTTGATATATTTGAAGTAGTTTAATTTGTGTTTCGGTCATATTTGAAATCAGTTTAATAAACATTACATTATTTTAAATGTAACTGAATATATATTTCAGTTATTTAACTCTATTTTAGAAAAATATTAATATATATTTTAGTTATTTTCACACCACATAAATCATTTTTGGAATAATATAAAATCATTTTTAATAGTTGTTATCACTTGCGAATTTTGTTTCAATCTTACTAAATATGAATGAGTTTTAAATATATCCGATATCACCCTTGTTTGAAAGGCCTTTTTACCATGATTTCAAATAATTATAAAAAAACAGAATTCAAGTGTAAGGATATGAAGCATATAAATCACTAAGAAAATTAAAATGCGAACTTTTTATACTTAAGACATATATATGAGAGAGAATGGAACATCCTTGCATGCACCTTAATTGCAATATCGTCCTTCTTCAGTAGCTTGCCACATTTTGTCTATACCATTTAGTCAGGGCGCCAATGTAGTTCCCGCTCTTTTTCTATGAAAAAATGGAGATAATGGTATCTTCCTGGATATTGAGAATTGTGTTCTCATATGCGTGACTCTAAGGACGAAATCACTTCCCCCTCCATAGGCCTTACTAGATACGAAAATGCAGAGTATTTGGCTGGCCAAGAGAAGGAACTCTCGAGTTGGCTCCAATTCCAAACAAAGCCCCAAGTAAGATTCATGAGACAGCTTTCCTGTTGGTCCTGTTAAAATGGACATG
>NC_041382.1:107741100-107823327 GCF_002162155.2 Triticum dicoccoides | reverse complement strand
GGGGGGAGATAGGTACAAACTCATCTTTCATCCATCACCCATTAGCAGTTTAGCATTAAATCCTTCTATCAATTATGAATTAACACTAAACAGCCTACATGCCCCATAAGAGATCATAGTAATCTAAAAGAATAGTACTTGAAACGATATGCCTTAGAAAGAGATAACAGGGTTTAACCTAAAAGAATAATACAATACTTGGGTGGATATGCATTAGAAATAGATAACATGGTTTAGAACTTATGTATTTGGTTTATCTGGGACAAAACCCCGCTCGAAGGAGTCTAACTCGTGTTTGTGATACCATCAACTAGTACTAGTACCAGCTTCTCACCTACTCCCTCCGTCCATGAATAAGTGTACATCTAGTTTTGTTCTAAGTCAAAGTTTTAGAATTTTGACTAACTTTATAGAATATAGTAGTAACATATATGACATCAAATTGGTATATTGTCAAAGTACATTTCAAAGCGGATCTAGTGATACTAATTTAGTGTCATAAATGCTTTTACTTTTTTTAGAAAATTGGTCAAAGTTTTAAAACTTTGACTTAAAACAAAAACTAGATGTACACTTATTCGTGGACGGAGGGAGTAATGTGTTCTTCTTTGGAACGAAAATTGAAATGCGTCATCTCCATCCAACACTAATGTCATATTAATTGCAACATTTATAACTGACAGATGCACCTTTTTGCATGCAAATGCAGATGACATTAATTGAGAATATTGACTCTGTGTGCACAAAAGAGTAGACCACCACCGTGTATCATTGTGTATTGGATATGTACCCGTAACCGACAAATTCATTAAGCTTTAAATGCAGGCATGCATCTTAATGCAGGAACTCACTAACGCAGTTTTTTTAGAAAAGGAGGATGACCCACGGCCTTTGCATCTGGGCAATGCATGTGGCCACTGTATTAATTATTCTCACAAGACCTTATAAAATCATACAACAGTAAGGCTAAAGTCACTGTCCAAGCAACAATTGTCGCTACACCTATCCAATTGATGAAGGGGCGCTGATAGCCTGGGCCTAATACCAAACAGACATCGCAGCCAGACCTAACATGTAAGAGCTGAGATCCCAACCAGGACGCCTGCCGGGTATGGGAACCCACCAGTCCGGCGTGCTTCTCAATCAGGACGCTTGCCGGGTGTTAGAGTTGTGTCGAATATTATTGTACAAGGTAGGTTACAGTTGGATTTGTAGTTGTATTGTGTTTACATAGGATGTGGAGTCATGTCCTAGTAGGACACTTGTATCTTAGGCCTCTCATATATAGCGGGGGTAGACACACGATGTAACCTATGCCAACATAATAGCACAGGAACGCAGGGGAAGCTGGCGGCATGTGCCGGCGTCCAGGGCGACCTGGTGCGGTATTGTAGCGGTGTCATGGGGAGGAGCACCCATAGTCAGGCCCCGGGGATGTAGCCATATCGGTGAACCTCATTAACAAATCTCGGTGTTGTGCTCGTGTGATTGCTTGGTCCTCGGATGATCAACGGTATGCCTTGGATTTATTCTAACACCGGGTATGAGGCCACCGCAGCCACTTGCTAGCAATCCATCTTCAGAGCTATACTGCTGCATCAACCTTGTCCGATCTAGCTGCCGCCGACGCCACCACGACGCCAGACAGTGTCGACCACTTGCACGTGTCCATCACCACACATCTGACGTCAAGCCTCCGCTGCTCCATGCCGCCAAGAGCCGTCACCATGAATATGTAGAAAAAGACACCGCTTCATCGAAGAAGCCATCCGCTGGTCCCTCGAACCCGAGTGCATCTCCAAGAATGCCGCCCCCAAGGGGGTAACGACGCATTAATGCCGCCATCATGCGATGAATTGATCTAGGGTTTTCCTCGGAGGTATCAGGGTGCTGCACCTGCGAGAGCCATTCGTCCACCTCCTACTTCTTATGTGATTCACAAAAAATAAGTAAGTCTATATATACAACATCACTCATCGATGGCCCCATTCGAGGTGCATATTTACACGAAAAATCACACATCAGCGTCCTCGATTATTGGTCATATACTCTGATCCATTACTTTCATTCGTATACCTAGTGGCAAACTACAACAAATTAACCAAATTCGAAATCAAATAAAACAACAAAGAAAGTACGAAATGACCTACCAAATCAGTACTGGCGAGTACCGTATGGCTAATTAATCCTCCAAGCAGTTAACAAACATTAATGATCTATATGGCCGGCCGGCCGGCTTGCTAGTTGTAAGGGTAGTGGCCAAGCCGGAGCTCCAAGTCCACGTCCTCCCTGCTGTCCCCATCCCTTCCCAAGGTAAGCCCCAAGTGAGCCTGATTCCCACCGGCACCGTCTTGCTGGCCGGCAGCCGGCGGCGCAGCCCCACGAGACTTGCCTCCGCTGCCACCGCGGTCCTTGCGGTGGATGTTCATGTGCCCGCCGAGCGCCTGCGCGTTGGTGAACCCCCTCTTGCAGAAACTGCACTCGTAGTATGCCGGCGCCCGCCTTGACCCGCCGGTATCCTCTGGCGAGCCGCTCTTGTGGAAGTCCCCTCCCTCCATATTCTGCTTTCAAAAGTTACGAGTCGGTGTTTGTTCGGAGCTTCTAGGGTTTTGGGTAGTAACTACCAAGTTAGGAGAAATGTGTTGAGGCAACAAGGGCAGGTGTGCTATATAGTGACAGATAGAAACGGCTGCTACTCCAGTTGGTAGCGTCGGGGAGGCCGGGGGCTGATGGACATGGCTTGATTTGTCGTCTAGTTTTGGCGTTTGGACGGAACCACGATCGAGTAAACTACTCGGCCGGCCGGCCGGCCGGCGCTCCCCTTGCCGCCCTCGTTGGCGAATACAGCACAACGCTCTTGTTTGGCGTGGCGTAGGGATCGGCGAGAATGCCAAGTTAGTTATACAGATGGGTGCGTACGTCAGTGCGTGTTGCCGTGACAGTGTTAGGGACCAACTCACTGTCTCACAAGCTTACAGAGGAATTCTTCTCAGTAGCGATTCGAGGGAGTCTTGAGGAGGAAGGTGTACAGAAAGGGGAAAAGATACAAGTTCAGCCGCCGCCGCCGTGTTTTTTTAGGCAAGAGTATATTTTTTTGAGGCAAGAGTATATGTAGATGGCTAAATCCTATTCGGCGCCCTCTGCGCCCGTTACAGTACTATCTGCAAACGGGCGCACACCCCCTATCCTTGCTGGGCCGGCCCATCTAACTTGTTTTTCTTCTGTTTTTCCAAAAAAGAGAAAAGAGACCTCCAGTGCTGCGATTCGAACCTGGGACTTCCTATCTAATTGTAAAGGGAAACGTTTAACGCCGGGCGACCGGCTAGAAATTGGGCCGGCTTCCTTCCACTCTTGTTGCCTCGTGCTAGCTGTGGACCCACTCTTTCCTTTCTTCGCACGGAGCCACGAACGTGTCCCTCTCTTTCCTTATCCAGTTGCTACCAGGCATCCTTATCCTGTCGCCCACCCATCAAATTCACCACCATCGTTTTCCTCATCCGAGCTTCTCCCCGGCTCCCACCACCATCTCTTCTCAGTCCACCGTCCCCCACCTCCCCATCCCGCTCAGGTGTGTCTGCATTGGAAGCGGCGGCGCGGTGCAGTGAGGTCGCAAGGTGAAGCATGCTGCTACGAGGTCGAAGCCATGGGGGCGCTGCTATGAGCCGTCCCTAACCATGAGAGCTGCTCCGAGCGGCACAACATCCTGAGACCATCGGGCATCGGCTCGAGCGATGCTACAAACAGTTAGCGCGATGCTGCCGGTGTAGCCCCTGCTACAACTGGTGTCACCACTACTAGAACTCTCCGAAGCCGGCCACGGTGACCATCGATGCAGAAAGTTGCAACCACCTCTGCACGGAGCTGGAACCGCGGCGCTGAAAGCTACAACCACTGTCGGGGAAAGCAGCAACCACCAGCTAGTTTTGCATTTTTTTGCTACAACCGTTTATTTTTCTGCTGGAAGCATCACCGTTTTTTGCTACCGCCGGTGCTTTGGGTTTCCTAGAACCAGCGCCCGATTTTGCCTTTTTGCTACCACCGGCATTTTGGTTTGCTGGAGCGAGCTTCATTTTTTGCTACCACCGGCATTTTTTATTTGTTGGAACATTGTTCAATTTGTAATTTTTGCTACCACCATTTTTTTGGTTTGCTGGAACCAGTGCCAATTTTTGCTACAATCGTTCACGAAGAAGTTTGTGGCTGTGCAGAGCTACAATGGTCACCACAACATTTGGATCCATGGTCACGGCAAGCTACAGCAGTCACCGCACCGAGCTGGAACCCTGGTTGCGCTTTGCTGCATCTGAAAGGATCGAGATGGACCTAGAGGGGGGTGAATAGGTACAATTGCAAATTTTAATTGTTACTTAGCAATTTTAGGCAATAATGCGGAATATGAAAGTGAGCCTAAAATTTGCAAGTGTGACGCTAAGAGCTAAGCAAGATAAACAAGTAACACAAGTATGTAAGTAGGCAAGCACAATATGGTATAAGTAAATGCTAAGAGACAAGTAACCACAAGCAAAGAGTTAGGGTTAGGAATAACCGCAACTCCGGGAGACAAGGGTGTATTCCGATGTTCACTTCCTTGGAGGAAGCTACGTCACCGTTAGAGAGGTGGATGTTACCACGAAGGCACACCAATGCCACGAAGGCTCGCCCTATTCTCCCTTTGAGACAACACTACGGAGGCGTTTCTCAACCACTAGTGGTAGACCTTGGGGTGGTCTCCAAACCCTCACAAACCATTTCGGGGGTAACCACAATGGTCGATTCCTCTCCGAAAGACTCCTACCACCTAGGAGTCTCCAACCTCCAAGAGTAACAAGAACGATGGGAAAAGCTCAAGACTTGCTCAAATCACGATTCCTTTGGTGCAAAGAAGGGGAAAGAGTGGATCTATCACTTGATCAGACAACTTCTCTCAAATGCTCTCAAATCCCTTGGGGATCTAAGATTTGGTGTGGAGGAGTGAGAGAGAGAGAGAGAGTGAAATGTATTCTTAGCAAGCTCAAAGTGAATGGTCAACCTTATCCCGAAGTGGAAAAGTAACCGTCTGAGTCACTTAAGTGCACTGTAGAGGTCGGACATCCGGACAGGACCGGAGTCCGGTGGCACAGATAGGTCTGATAACCCACAAGTATAGGGGATCGCAACAGTTTTTGAGGGTAAAGTATTCAACCCAAATTTATTGATTCGACACAAGGGGAGCCAAAAAATATTCTCAAGTATTAGCAGCTGAGTTGTCAATTCAACCACACCTGGAAACTTAATATCTGCAGCAAAGTGTTTAGTAGCAAAGTAATATGATAGTAGTGATAATGGTAGCAAAAGGCAACAGTAGTAAAAGTAATGTTTTTGGTATATTTTGTAGTGATGATAGCAATATCAACGGAAAAGTAAATAAGCGAAGAACAATATATGGAAAGCTCGTAGGCAATGGATCAGTGATGGAGAATTATGCCGGATGCGGTTCATCATATAACAGTCATAACCTAGGGTGACACAGAACTAGCTCCAGTTCATTGATATAATGTAGGCATGTATTCCGAATATAGTCATACATGCTTATGGAAAAGAACTTGCATGACATCTTTTGTCCTACCCTCCCGTGGCAGCTGGGTCCTTACGGAAACTAAGGGATATTAAGGCCTCCTTTTAATATAGAACCGGAACAAAGCATTAACACATAGTGAATACATGAACTCCTCAAACTATGGTCATCACTGGTAAGTATCCTGATTATTGTCACTTCGGGGTTAATGGATCATAACACATAATAGGTGACTATAGACTTGCAAGATAGGATCAAGAACACTCATATATTGATGAAAACATAATAGGTTCATATCTGAAATCATGGCACTCGGGCCATAGTGACAAGCATTAAGCATAGCAAAGTCATAGCAACATCAATCTCAGAACATAGTGGACACTAGGGATCAAACCCTAACAAAACTAACTCGATTACATGATAGATCCCATCCAACCCATCACCGTCCAGCGAGCCTACGATGGAATTACTCACGCACGGCGGTGAGCATCATGAAATTGGTGATCGAGGATGGTTGATGATGACGATGGTGACGGATTCCCCTCTCCGGAGCCCCGAACGGACTCTAGATCAGCCCTCCCGAGAGGTTTTAGGGCTTGACGGCGGCTCCGTATCGTAAAACGCGATGATTTCTTCTCTCTGATTTTTTCTCCCCGAAACTCAATATATGGAGGTGGAGTTGGAGTTGGAGAGGCAACAGGAGCCCACGAGGGGGCGCGCCCCCCGCCCTCGTGGCAAGGTGGTGGGCCCCATGGCCTTCATCTTTTGCAGGTATTTTTTTTATTTTCTGAAAAGTGGCTCCGTGAAGTTTCAGGTCATTCCGAGAACGTTTGCTCCTGCACATAAATAACACCATGGTAATTCTGCTGAAAACAGCGTCAGTCCGGGTTAGTTTCATTCAAATCATGCAAGTTAGAGTCCAAAACAAGGGCAAAAGTATTTGGAAAAGTAGATACGTTGGAGACGTATCAACACCCCCAAGCTTAAACCTTTGCTTGTCCTCAAGCAATTCAGTTGATAAACTGAAAGTGGTAAAGAAAAACTTTTACAAACTCTGTTTGCTCTTGTTGTTGTAAATATGTAAAGCCAGCATTCAAGTTTTTAGCAAATATTATAACTAACCACATTCACAATAACGCATAGGTCTCAATTTTACTCATATCAATGGCATAATCAACTAGCAAGGCATAATAATAAATCTCGGATGACAACACTTTCTCAAGACAATCATCATATGATATAACAAGGTGGTATCTCGCTAGCCCTTTCTGAGACCGCAAAACATAAATGCAGAGCACCTTTAAAGACCAAGGACTGACTAGACATTGTAATTCATGGTAAAAGAGATCCAGTCAAGTCATACTCAATGTAAACTAACAATAATGAATGCAAATGACAGCGGTGCTCTGCAACTGGTGCTTTTTAATAAGAGGATGATGACTCAGCATAAAAGTAAATAGATAGGCCCTTCGTAGAGGGAAGCAAGGATTTGTAGAGGTGCCCGATCTCGGTTTTGAAACAGAGGTGAATAATATTTTGAGCGGTATACTTTCATTGTCAACATAACAACCAAGAGATGGCGATATCTTCCATGCTACACACATTATAGGCGGTTCCCAAACAGAATGGTAAAGTTTATACTCCCCCTTCCACCAACAAGCATCAATCCATGGCTTGCTCGAAACAACGAGTTCCTCCAACTAACAAGAGTCCCAGGGGGAGTTTTGTTTGCAATTATTTTGATTTAGTTTGCATAAAGCATGGGACTGGGCATCCCGGTGACCAGCCATTTATCTCGTGAGTGAGGAGCGGAGTCCACTCCTCTTGAGAATAACCCACCTAACATGGAAGATACGGACAACCCTAGTTGATACATGAGCTATTCGAGCATACAAAACATGATATTTATTTGATGGTTTAGAGTTTGGCACATACAAATTTACTTGGAACGGCAGGTAGATACCGCATATAGGTAGGTATAGTGGACTCATGTGGAATAACTTTGGGGTTTAAGGAGTTTGGATGCACAGGCAGTATTCCCGCTTAGTACAGGTGAAGGCTAGCAAAAGACTGGGAAGCGACCAGCTAGAGAGCGACAACAGTCATGAACACGCATTAAAATTAATCAACACCAAATGCAAGCATGAGTAGGATATAATCCACCATGAACATAAATACCGTGAAGGCTATGTTGAATTTGTTTCAACTACATGCGTGAACATGTGCCAAGTCAAGTCACTTAAATCATTCAGAGGAGGATACCACCCTATCATACCATATCATAACCATTTTAATAGCATGTTGGCATGCAAGGCAAACCATTATAACTCATAGCTAATCAAGCATGGCATAAAAACTATGATCTCTAATTGTCATTGCAAACATGTTTATTCATAATAGGCTGAATCAGGAACGATGAACTAATCATATTTACAAAAACAAAAGAGGTCGAGTTCATACCAGCTTTTCTCGTCTCAGCCAGTCCATCATATATCATCATAATTGCCTTTCACTTGCACGTCGAATGATGTGAATAATAATAATAGTGCACGTGCATTGGACTAAGCTGGAATCTGCAAGCATTCAATAAACAGGAGAAGACAAGGCAATATGGGCTCTTTTGTCAGATCAACAATCTCTACTTCTATAAAAATGCGAGTTGGTGGTGATGGTGTGCCTGCCTTTGTTGCATGTGTATGGTCTGATCCAAAACGCAAGGCTGAGATCAACTCAAGCTGTTCCCGAGCCCCGTATGTAGGACGGACTATTTGTTTGTGCTTCTCTCGCGAAAGAAACAGAAGCTTCGAGTACCCCCTTAAAGATCAACGCCACTACAAAAGGGTCTCTCCCGACTATATAGTGAGAAAACACGAACAGAGAGGCGACATGAGAGGGGGTTTCCCGGCGGGCCACCGGCGGGCTCTGGGAGGTGGGCGAGATCGCGGACGGTCGCGCTGCGTTGTAGATAATGGTGTTTTAGGACTTGATTATGGCATTTGCGGACAAGCAGGGGCGACATCGATGCAGTGGAATATGGTTTCTCCGGCTCCTTTCCCATTGTGGCGGTGCTCTCTCCGGCGGCGCTGCGGGGTTAGGGAGGTTGGTCTCTCTCTAGTTTGGGCATCCGGCGAGGTTTGGTCGGTGAAGGGCTTGTACAGGAGTTGGGATTTTGTGGAGAGGGATTTCCAGATCCGGTCACCGCGGATGACTGGCAGCTGCAAACTGTAGTGGGCGAATGGTTGGAGCTACTGCTCCACTCCGGGTCTCCGGCGTAGGCTGGCGCTGGTGGCAGCTTCAAGGACAGGGGAAGGGGAGCACGACGTCTACCCCCGGCTGATGCACAGGAACCCGCCGCTGGTTCCCGTCTTCTACAGCGGGACTTACATGCAAAGATGGGCGTGCCTCGGTAAAGGAAGATGAACTGGGCTATAAGTTGCTTTGTTTTCTCTGATGGCGTTGATTCCCTTTTGCGTTGTCTCTGGTTCTCAACCTCCCAAGGACATGGCCTTTTTTTGTGCTGCCCATGGAGGCTAGCAGCGGTAGGACCTCCATGAGTAGGCCGCAGAGGATGTTTGCCGGTGGCGAGCTACTCATTTCGGACGGCTCCGGTTCCAAGCTTTCGCGATTAGGTGCATATTTCGCGAGATAATCTCATTCTAACATGTCTCTGATTATGATTTTTTCTCGTGGATTTCAGGATATAGAAGGCATTTTCGCAGTGGGGTCACTGACAAGCAAGGTGAGGCCATTGTGTCTATTATTGTGTTAGTTTGTTTCAAAGAAATCACACTAATTTCTCTCAGTATATGTCTCTGCAGAGAAATAAGTCCTGGGGGAGGCTTTAGTGAAGACCACTGAATTGGCTGGAGGAAAGTACAATAGCAAGGAGGCCAGAGCAAGCACCCATCTCCCTCATACCTCCGCACTCACCACTGATGCCTCAAGCGGTCAAGCCTACCATGGTCGTCTACTTGCCTTCAAGTCCGGTAACAGATATGCTATGGAGGTGTTGAGCGAACAATCCAGTGCGGGCTCAATTTGTGTGGGAGAGGAGCAGGCGCGTGCGTTGATTGGCAACGTCAGACAAGACATATAGGCCCAAGCTGCCAATTTTAGTGTAAGACAAGTCTCAATTTTTTTTCTTTGAACACTTAAGAGCCTCATCTTTTTTTGTTTGAACACAGACAAGCGTCAACTTGTTAGCCTAAAAACTGTGATTTCGTATTGCACAACAAAAGAACAGATAAAGTGTCATAAGGCCCCCTAAAGTTTTTATTAATTTTCTCTACAAAGAATGAATATTAAAACTGTCAAAGTCAAAAGGCAACAAACCTAAGTGAACATTCAAATCCATGCGTGTTTCATCTTACAAGAATAATTCTTCCTCTATGCTTGTTTTTGCTTCCGTAGCAACGCACGGGCATGTGACTAGTAATGCATATAAGAGCCACTTCAACAATTTAATTATGGTCTTCTCCTATCGACCCCTAAAGAAAAGAAAAGAAATAAAACTATTTACACGGGAAAGCTCCCAACAAGCAAAAGAAGATCAGGAAATATTTTTTTGGGGTTTTCTTTTTAATTACCACTACAAGCATGGAAGGTAAATTAATTAAAAGCTACAACTAATTTTTTTTGGTTTTTCTTAAGGTTTATTAAACACACAAGAAGAAAGCATAAAAAGTAAAGTAAACTAGCATGGATGATACAATGAAAAAGTATGAGCAGCGACATCTAGCAATGAATGTGTGAACATAAATGTAATGTCGGTGGGAAATACGTACTCCCCCAAGCTTAGGCTTTTGGCCTAAGTTCGTCTATGGCCACGGCTGGCTTGGCAGATAACCATAATAGTAGTTGGGGTCGTACTGCGATGCAGCGGCTATCGCCTGCTGAGCTACAGCGTGGCGACGAGCAGCCTCCTCTCTCCTCTCGTACTCATCTGCCTCCTCTCTGGTAATAGTATATCCTCCTCTTGCCTGATAATCAAAGAAGGCATGAGCAGGGAGAGTAATACGGACAACACGGTGTCTGTCAAAGATTTGTCTATACTGGAGAGGTGATTCGTTCCTCTCGACAAACTGGTGGTGAACCATAGCATTAAAATCTAGATAAGCAGGAGGTAATTCAATATCATCTTCACGTATGGCTATACCAAGAAAATTAGCTATGCGGGTTGCATAAATTCCACCAAAGAAATCTCCAATAAGTCTATTAAGATGCAACCTATGTGCAACAATGGCTCCCAAATTATATGATTTGTCTCCTAACACAGCACTCCTAATAATACTAAGATTGAAGGAAATATGCCCTAGAGGCAATAATAAGGTTATTATTTATTTCCTTATTTCATGATAAATGTTTATTATTCATGCTAGAATTGTATTAACCGGAAACATAATACATGTGTGAATACATAGACAAACAGAGTGTCACTAGTATGCCTCTACTTGACTAGCTCGTTAATCAAAGATGGTATGTTTCCTAACCGTGGACAAAAGAGTTGTCATTTGATTAACGGGATCACATCATTAGTTGAATGATCTGATTGACATGAGCCATTCCATTAGCTTAGCACCCGATCGTTTAGTATGTTGCTATTGCTTTCTTCATGACTTATACATGTTCCTATAACTATGAGATTATGTAACTCCCGTGTGCCGGAGGAACACTTTGTGTGCTACCAAACGTCACAACGTAACTGGGTGATTATAAAGGTGCTCTACAGGTGTCTCCAAAGGTACATGTTGGGTTGACGTATTTCGAGATTAGGATTTGTCACTCCGATAGTCGGAGAGGTATCTCAGGGCCCTCTCGGTAATGTATATCACTCAAGCCTTGCAAGCATTGCAACTAATGAGTTAGTTGCGGGATGATGTATTACGGAACAAGTAAAGAGACTTGCCGGTAACGAGATTGAACTAGGTATTGGATACCGATGATCGAATCTCGGGCAAGTAACATACCGATGACAAAGGGAACAACGTATGTTGTTATGCGGTCTGACCGATAAAAGATCTTCGTAGAATATGTAGGAGCCAATATGGGCATCCAGGTCCCGCTATTGGTTATTGACCAGAGACGTGTCTCAGTCATGTCTACATTGTTCTCGAACCCGTAGGGTCCGCACGCTTAAGGTTTCGATGACAGTTATATTATGAGTTTATACATTTTGATGTACCGAAGGTTGTTCGGAGTCTGGGATGTGATCAAGGACATGACGAGGAGTCTCAAAATGGTCGAGACATAAAGATTGATATATTGGAAGCCTATGTTTGGATATCGGAAGTGTTCCGGGTGAAATCGGGATTTTACCGGAGTATCGGGAGGTTACCGGAACCCCCCGGGAGGTATATGGGCCTTAGTGGGCCTTAGCGGAAAAGAGAAGAGGCAGCCGGAGATGGGCCACGCGCCCCTCCCTCCCTTGGTCCGAATAGGACAAGGAGAGGGGGCCGGCCCCCTTCCTCTTTCCCCCCTCCGTGAATCCTATTCCAACTAGGATTGGGGGGGGGGGAATCCTACTCCCGGAGGGAGTAGGACTCCTCTTGGCGCGCCTCTCCTAGGCCGGCCGTACCCCGCCTTGAGCCTTTATATACGGAGGCAGGGGCACCCCAGAGGAACACAAGTTGATCCACGTGATCATATTCTTAGCCGTGTGCGGCGCCCCCTGCCACCATAGTCCTCGATAATATTGTAGCGGTGCTTAGGCGAAGCCCTGCGACAGTAGTACATCAAGATCGTCACCACACCGTCGTGCTGATGGAACTCTTCCCCGACACTTTGCTGGATCGGAGTCCGGGGATCGTCATCAAGCTGAACGTGTGCTAGAACTCGGAGGTGCCGTAGTTTCGGTGCTTGATCGGTCGGGCCGTGGAGACGTACGACTAAATCAACCAAACGCTTTCGTTGTCGATCTACAAGGGTACGTAGATCACACTCTCCCCTCTTGTTGCTATGCATCACCATGATCTTGCGTGTGCGTAGGAAATTTTTTGAAATTACTACGTTCCCCAATAGTGGTATCAGAGCCTAGGTTTTATGTGTTGATGTTATATGCACGAGTAGAACACAAGTGAGTTGTGGGCGATATAAGTCATACTGCTTACCAGCATGTCATACTTTGGTTCGGCGGTATTGTTGGATGAAGCGGTCTGGACCGACATTACGCGTACGCTTACGCGAGACTGGTTCTACTGCCGTGCTTTGCACACAGGTGGCTGGCGGGTGTCAGTTTCTCCAACTTTAGTTGAACCAAGTGTGGCTACGCCCGGTCCTTGCGAAGGTTAAAACAGCACCAACTTGACAAACTATCGTTGTGGTTTTGATGCGTAGGTAAGATTGGTTCTTTCTTAAGCCCGTAGCAGCCATGTAAAACTTGCAACAACAAAGTAGAGGACATCTAACTTGTTTTTGCAGGGCATGTTGTGATGTGATATGGTCAAGACATGATGCTAAATTTTATTGTATGAGATGATCATGTTTTGTAACCGAGTTATCGGCAACTGGCAGGAGCCATATGGTTGTCGCTTTATTGTATGCAATGCAATCGTGCTGTAATGCTTTACTTTATCACTAAGCGGTAGCGATAGTCGTGGAAGCATAAGATTGGCGAGACGACAATGATGCTACGATGGAGATCAAGGTGTCGCGCCGGTGACGATGGTGATCATGACAGGTGCTTCGGAGATGGAGATCACAAGCACAAGATGATGATGGCCATATCATATCACTTATATTGATTGCATGTGATGTTTATCTTTTGTGCATCTTATCTTGCTTTGATTGACGGTAGCATTATAAGATGATCTCTCACTAAATTATCAAGATAAAAGTGTTCTCCCTGAGTATGCACCGTTGCCAAAGTTCGTCGTGCCCAGACACCACGTGATGATCGGGTGTGATAAGCTCTACGTCCATCTACAACGGGTGCAAGACAGTTTTGCACACGCAGAATACTCAGGTTAAACTTGATGAGCCTAGCATATGCAGATATGGCCTCGGAACACTGAGATCGAAAGATCGAGCGTGAGTCATATAGTAGATATGATCAACATAGTGATGTTCACCATTGAAAACTACTCCATTTCACATGATGATCGGTTATGGTTTAGTTGATTTGGATCACGTGATCACTTAGAAGATTAGAGGGATGTCTATCTAAGTGGGAGTTCTTAAGTAATATGATTAATTGAACTTTAATTTATCATGAACTTAGTCCTGGTAGTATTTTGCAAATCATGTTGTAGATCAATAGCTCGCGTTGTTGCTTCCCTGTGTTTATTTTGATATGTTCCTAGAGAAAATTGTGTTGAAAGATGTTAGTAGCAATGATGCGGATTGGATCCGTGATCTGAGGTTTATCCTCATTGCTGCACAGAAGAATTATGTCCTTGATGCACCGCTAGGTGACGGACCTATTGCAGGAGCAGATGCAGACGTTATGAACGTTTGGCTAGCTCAATATGATGACTACTTGATAGTTTAGTGCACCATGCTTAATGGCTTAGAATCGGGACTTCAAAGACGTTTTGAACGTCATGGAGCATATGAGATGTTCCAGGAGTTGAAGTTAATATTTCAAGCAAATACCCGAGTTGAGAGATATGAAGTCTCCAACAAGTTCTATAGCTAAAACATGGAGGAGAATCACTCAACTAGTGAGCATGTGCTCAGATTGTCTGAGTACTACAATCGCTTGAATCAAGTGGGAGTTAATCTTCCAGATAAGATAGTGATTGACAGAATTCTCTAGTAACCATCACCAAGTTAGTAGAACTTAGTGATGAACTAAAATATGCAAGGGATAGCGGAAACGATTCCCAAGCTCTTCGTGATGCTGAAATCGACGAAGGTAGAAATCAAGAAAAACATCAAATGTTGATGGTTGACAAGACCACTAGTTTCAAGAAAAGGGCAAAGGGAAGAAGGGGAACTTCAAGAAGAACGGCAAGCGAGTTGCTGCTCAAGTGAAGAAGCCCAAGTCTGGACCTAAGCCTGAGACTAAGTGCTTTTGCTGCAAAGGGACTGGTCACTGGAAGCGGAACTACCCCAAGTATTTGGCGGATAAGAAGGATGGCAAAGTGAACAAAGGTATATTGGATATACATGTTATTGATGTGTGCTTTACTAGTGTTTATAGCAACCCCTCGGTATTTGATACTGGTTCAGTTGCTAAGAGTAGTAACTCGAAACGGGAGTTGCAGAATGAACAGAGACTAGTTAAGGGTGAAGTGACGATGAGAGTTGGAAGTGGTTCCAAGATTGATATGATCATCATCGCACACTCCCTATACTTTCGGGATTAGTGTTGAACCTAAATAAGTGTTATTTGGTTTTTGCGTTGAGCTTGAATATGATTTGATCATGTTTATTGCAATACGGTTATTCATTAAAGTCAGAGAATAATTGTTGTTCTGTTTACATGAATAAAACCTTCGATGGTCATACACCCAATGAAACAAGTTCATTGGATCTCGATCGTAGTGATATACATATTCATAATATTGAAACCAAAAGATGCAAAGTTAATAATGATAGTGCAACTTAGTTGTGGCACTGCCGTTTAGATCATATTGGTGTAAAGCGCATGAAGAAACTCCATGTTGATGGGCTTTTGGAATCACTTGATTATGAATCACTTGATGCTTGCGAACCATGCCTTATGGGCAAGATGACTAAAACGCCGTTCTCCGGAACAATGAAGCAAGCAACAGATTTGTTGGAAATCATACATACTGATGTATGTGGTCCGATGAATATTAAGGCTTGCAGCAGGTATCATTATTTTCTGACCTTCACAGATGATTTGAGCAGATATGGGGATATCTACTTGATGAAACATAAGTCTGAAACATTTGAACAGTTCAAAGAATTTCAGAGTGAAGTGGAAAATCATCGTGACAGGAAGATAAGCTTTCCACGATCTGATTGCGGAGACGAATATTTGAGTTACGAGTTTGGTCTTCAATTAAAACAATGTGGAATAGTTTCACAAACTCATGCCACCTGAAACACCACAACATAATGGTGTGTCCGAACGTCATAACCGTACTTTATTGGATATAGTACAATCTATGATGTTTCTTACCGATTTACCACTATCGTTTTGGGGTTATGCATTAGAGACAGCTGCATTCACTTTAAATAGGGCACCATCTAAGTCCGTTGAGACGACACAATCTGAACTGTGGTTTGGCAAGAAACCAAAGTTGTCGTTTCTTAAAGTTTGGGGTTGTGATGCTTATATGAAAAAGTTTCATCCTGATAAGCTCAAACCCAAATTATGTCTTCATAGGATACCCAAAGGAGACTGTTGGGTACACCTTCTATCACAGATCCGAAGGCAAGACATTCATTGCTGAGAATGGATACTTTCTAGAGAAGGAGTTTCTCTCGAAAGAAGTGAGTGGGAGGAAAGTAGAAAACTTGATAAGGTAATTGTACCTTCTCCCTTATTGGAAAATAGTTCATCACAGAAATATGTTCCTGTGACTACTACACCAATTAGTGAGGAAGCCAATGATGATGATCATGTAACTTCAGATCAAGTTACTACCAAATCTCGTAGGTAAATCAGAGTGAGATCCGCACCAGAGTGGTACGGTAATCCTATTCTGGAGGTCATGTTACTTGACCATGACGAACCTACGAACTATGAGGAAGCGATGATGAGCCCAGATTCCAATAAATGGCTTGAGGCCATGAAATCTGAGATGGGATCCATGTATGAGAACAAAGTGTAGACTTTGGTCGACTTGCTCGATGATTGGCAAGCCATAGAAAATAAATGGATCTTCAAGAGGAAGACGGACGCTGATAGTAGTGTTACTATCTACAAAGCTAGAATTGTCGCAATTTTTTTTGACAAGTTTAAAGGTGTTGACTACGATGAGAGTTTCTCACTCGTATCTATGCTTAAGTCTGTCCGAATCATGTTAGCAATTGCCCCATTTTATGAAATCTGGCAAATGGATAAACAAAACTGCATTCCTTAATGGATTTATTAAAGAAGAGTTGTATATGATGCAACCAGAAGGTTTTGTCAATCCTAAAGGTGCTAACAAAATATGCAAGCTCCAGCGATTCATCTATGGACTGGTGCAAGCATCTCGAAGTTGGAATACACGCTTTGATAAGTTGATCAAAGCATATAGTTTTATACAGACTTGCGGTGAAGCCTGTATTTACAAGAAAGTGAGTGGGAGCACTACAACATTTCTGATAAGTATATGTGAATGACATATTGTTGATCGGAAATAATGTAGAATTATTCTGCAAAGCATAAAGGAGTATTTGAAAGTAGTTTTTCAAAGAAAGACCTTGGTGAAGCTACTTATATATTGAGCATCAAGATCTATAGAGATAGATCAAAACGCTTGATAAGTTTTTTCAATGAGTACATACCTTGACAAGATTTTGAAGTAGTTCAAAATGGAGTAGTCAAAGAAAGAGTTCTTGCCTGTGTTACAAGGTGTGAAATTGAGTAAGACTCAAAACACGACCACAACAGAAGATAGAAAGAGAATGAAAGTCATTCCCTATGCCTTGGCCATAGGTTCTATATAGTATGCCATGCTGTGTACCAGATCTATTGTATACCCTACACTGATTTTGGCAAGGGAGTACAATAGTGATCTAGGAGTAGATCACTAGACAGCGGTCAAAATTATCCTTAGTGGAATAAGGATATGTTTCTCAATTATGGACGTGACAAAAAGGGTTCGTCGTAAAGGGTTACGTCGATGCAAGTTTTGACACTGATCCAGATGACTCTAAGTCTCAATCTGGATACATATTGAAAGTGGGAGCAATTAGCTAGAGCAGCTCCATGCAGAGCATTGTTGACATAGAAATTTGCAAAATACATGCGGATCTGAATGTGGCAGACCCGTTGACTAAACTTCTCTCACAAGCAAAACATGATCACTTTTTGGGTCTTAATCACATAGCGATGTGAACTAGATTATTGAATCTAGTAAACCCTTTGGGTGTTAGTCACATGGAGATGTGAACCAATCACATAAAGATGTGAACTATTGATGTTAAATCACATGGCGATGTGATCTAGATTATTGACTCTAGTGCAAGTGGGAGACTGAAGGAAATATGCCCTAGAGGCAATAATAAAGTTATTATTTATTTCCTTATTTCATGATAAATGTTTATTATTCATGCTAGAATTGTATTAACCGGAAATATAATACATGTGTGAATACATAGACAAACAGAGTGTCACTAGTATGCCTCTACTTGACTAGCTCGTTAATCAAAGATGGTTATGTTTCCTAACCATGGACAAAAGAGTTGTCATTTGATTAACGGGATCACATCATTAGTTGAATGATCTGATTGACATGACCCATTCCATTAGCTTAGCACCCGATCGTTTAGTATGTTGCTATTGCTTTCTTCATGACTTATACATGTTCCTATAACTATGAGATTATGTAACTCCCGTGTGCCGGAGGAACACTTTATGTGCTACCAAACGTCACAACGTAACTGGGTGATTATAAAGGTGCTCTACAGGTGTCTTCAAAGGTACATGTTGGGTTGACGTATTTCGAGATTAGGATTTGTCACTCCGATAGTCGGAGAGGTATCTCAGGGCCCTCTCGGTAATGCACATCACTCAAGCCTTGAAAGCATTGCAACTAATGAGTTAGTTGCAGGATGATGTATTACGGAACGAGTAAAGAGACTTGCCGGTAACGAGATTGAACTAGGTATTGGATACCGACGATCGAATCTCGGGCAAATAACATACCGATGACAAAGGGAACAACGTATGTTGTTATGCGGTCTGACCGATAAAAGATCTTCGTAGAATATGTAGGAGCCAATATGGGCATCCAGGTCCCGCTATTGGTTATTGACCGGAGACGTGTCTTGGTCATGTCTACATTGTTCTCTAACCCGTAGGGTCCGCACGCTTAAGGTTTCGATGACAGTTATATTATGAGTTTATACATTTTGATGTACCGAAGGTTGTTCGGAGTCCCGGATGTGATCAAGGACATGACGAGGAGTCTCAAAATGGTTGAGACATAAAGATCGATATATTGGAAGCCTATGTTTGGATATCGGAAGTGTTCCGGGTGAAATCGGGATTTTACCGGAGTACTGGGAGGTTACCGGAACCCCCCGGGAGGTATATGGGCCTTAGTGGGCCTTAGTGGAAAAGAGAAGAGGCAGCCGGAGATGGGCCACGCGCCCCTCCCCTCCCTTGGTCCGAATAGGACAAGGAGAGGGGGCCGGCCACCCTTCCTCTTTTCCCCCCTCCGCGAATCCTATTCCAACTAGGATTGGGGGGGGGGATCCTAATCCCGGAGGGAGTAGGACTCCTCCTGGCGCGCCTCTCCTAGGCCGGCCGCACCCCCCCTTGAGCCTTTATATACGGAGGCAGGGGCACCCCAGAGGAACATAAGTTGATCCACGTGATCATATTCTTAGCCGTGTGCGGCGCCCTCTGCCACCATAGTCCTCGATAATATTGTAGCGGTGCTTAGGCGAAGCCCTGCGACAGTAGTACATCAAGATCGTCACCACGCCGTCGTGCTGACGGAACTCTTCCCCGACACTTTGCTGGATCGGAGTCCGGGGATCGTCATCGAGCTGAACGTGTGCTAGAATTCGGAGGTGCCGTAGTTTCAGTGCTAGATCGGTCGGGCCGTGGAGACGTACGACTACATCAACCAAACGCTTCCGTTGTCGATCTACAAGGGTACTTAGATCACACTCTCCCCTCTCGTTGCTATG
The DNA here is from genome assembly GCF_002162155.2 of Triticum dicoccoides. Lineage (NCBI taxonomy): Eukaryota > Viridiplantae > Streptophyta > Magnoliopsida > Poales > Poaceae > Triticum > Triticum dicoccoides. The sequence goes on along the minus strand of NC_041382.1, from coordinate 107,804,015 downwards.
CATCACCATGATCTTGCGTGTGCGTAGGATTTTTTTTGAAATTACTACGTTCCCCAACAAAGATCGGGGACACACATGTGACATGTCTCATCTTTACCATTAATGCATCTACCTATGAAGAGAGTAAAATGTATAGCACGAAGGTGAATGCTCCCTATGGTAGCTTGTGTAATATCTCTAGATTCTCCCAGAGTTATTCTAACAAGAAAATCTCTAAATTCAGATTTGCGAGGATCCCTTATACTACCCCATTGTGGAAGTTTGCAAGCAGTGGTAAAGTCCTCTAAGTCCATGGTATAAGATTTATCATAAAGATCAAACAGGACAGTTGGAGAATTATGTGAAGTTAAAAATTCAAACCTCCTCATAAAGGTACTGGTGAGATAGTGATACTGGCTGCACTTCTCTTCCTGGAAGCTCACAAGATCGGCGTTACGCAAATATGCATTAAATTCTTCCTTAATTCCCGCTCGATCCATAAAGTTCTCAGAAGGCCATTCACAAGGACGCACTGGAGCGTCTCTTGGTGGCTCTTCATCAGCATCACGCATTGCAAGCCTGGGTCCTTGCTTCCTTGAAGAACCACCTTGGAACATTTTCCTAAGCATATTTCTTCCTCTGAAAAATTCTGAAATTTTTTAGTAACTTCAAAATAAAAGTAAACCAAACTCAATAATATTGATAGCAACTACTCCTACAAGTGCCTAGGGCCTATATCATGCATCAAAACTACTTTTGACCATATAAATTTGACATGCAGGCTCAAGAACAGGGTCACCTAAGCAACACAAATTTGCAATGAATAAAGCACTAGAACAAAAACTAATTGGACCAATGGAGGAGTCAGATACCAAGGAACAATCTCCCCAAGCAGTTTTGTGAGAGGTGCTTTGGGCAAGGAGATCGAAAATGGCAGCAAGATGAGCTAGAACTCGTGCTTGAGCTGGATATTCGTGTTTGTGGGAGGAAGATGAAGTGTGTGGGTCCAGGAATAAGTGGAGGAGGGCCACCATGGGCCCACGAGGCAGGGGGGCGCACCCTAGAGGGGTGGGCGCGCCCTTCACCCTCGTGGGCAGGTGGTTGACCCCCTGGTGTGTTCTCAGTTCCATCAATCCTCAAATATTCTAGAAAAAATCATATTTGAATTTCAAGGCATTTGGAGAACTTTTATTTTCGAGGTATTTTTATATTGCACGGATAATCAGATAACAGACAAAAAAATATTTATTTTCATTTTATTTAATATAAATAACAGAAAGTAAAAGTGGGGTACAGAAGGTTGTGCCTTCTAGTTTCATCCATCTCATGATCATCAAAAGGAATCCACTAATAAGGTTGATCAAGTCTTGTTAACGAACTCATTCCGAATAGCATGGAACCGGAGAAATTTCGAATAACACTATGTTACCTCAACAGGGATATGCACATCCCCAATAATAAGAATATCATATTTCTTCTTGACAATAGGAAGAGGAAATTCAAAACCTCCAAATATAATCGATGGAATTTTCCCAATAGAGTTGATACTATGAACTTGAGGTTGTTTCCTCGGAAAGTGTACAGTATGCTCATTGCCATTAACATGAAAAGTGACATAGCCTTTAGTGCAATCAATAACAGCCCTGCAGTATTTAAAAAGGGTCTTCCAAGAATAAAGACATAATATCATCCTCAGGAATATCAAGAATAACAAAGTCCGTTAAAATAGTAACGTTTGCAACTACAACAGGCACATCCTCACAAATACCGACAGGTATAGCAATTGATTTATCAGCCATTTGCAAAGATATTTCAGTAGGTGTCAACTTATTCAAATCAAGTCTACGATATATAGAGAGAGGCATAACACTAACACCAGCTCCAAGATCACATAAAGCAGTTTTAACATAGTTTCTTTTAATGGAGCATGGTATAGTAGGTATGCTACGTCTTGAGCTTGCGTTGGTTTTCCCCGAAGAGGAAGGGATGATGCTGCAGAGTAGCATAAGTATTTCCCTCAGTTTTTGAGAACCAAGGTATCAATCCAGTAGGAGCCCACGCTCAAGTCCCTCGTACCTGCACAAAGCGATAGCTACTCGCAACCAATGCGATTAGGGGTTGTCAAGCCCTTCACGGTCACTTACGAGAGTGAGATCTGATAGATAGAATATTTTTGTTATTTTTGATATAAAGATGCAAAGTAAAAAGTAAAATCAAAGTAAATAGCAAAACAATATAAAAGTGATGGAGATTGATATGATGAGAATAGACCCGGGGGCCATAGGTTTCACTAGTGGCTTCTCTCAAGAGCATAAGTATTCTACGTGGGTGAACAAATTACTGTTGAGCAATTGATAGAACTGTGCATAATTATGAGAATATCTAGGCATGATCATGTATATAGGCATCACGTCCGTGACAAGTAGATCGAAATGATTCTGCATCTACTACTATTACTCCACTCATCGACCGCTATCCAGCATGCACCTAGAGTATTAAGTTAAAAACATAGTAACGCCTTAAGCAAGATGACATGATGTAGAGAGATAAATTCATGCAATATGAAATAAACCCCATCTTGTTATCCTCAATGGCAATGATACAATATGTGCCTTGCTGCCCCTTCTGTCACTGGGTAAGGACACCGCAAGATCGAACCCAAAGCTAAGCACTTCTCCCATGGCAAGAACTACCAATCTAGTTGGCCAAACCAAACGGATAATTCGAAGAGACTTGCAAAGATAACCAATCACGCATAAAAGAGTTTAGAGAAGATTCAAATATTATTCATAGATAGACTTGATCATAAACCCACAATTCATCGGTCTCAACAAACACACTGCAAAAAGAAGATTACATCGAATAGATCTCCACAAGAGAGGGGGAGAACTTTGTATTGAGATTCAAAGAGAGAGAAGAAGCCATCTAGCTACTATGGACCCGAAGGTCTGAGGTAAACTACCCACACTTCATCTGAGGGGCTAGGATGATGTAGAAGCCCTCCGTGATGATGGCCCTCTTCCGGCGGAGCTCCGGAACAGGCCCCAAGATGGGATGTCGTGGATACAGAAAGTTGCGGCTGTGGAATTAGGGTTTTGGCTCCTGTTCTGATCGTTTGGGGGTACGTGTGTATATATAGGAGGAAAGAGTACGTCGGTGGAGCACCGAGGGGCCCACGAGGTAGGGGGCGCGCCCTAGGAGGGCACTCCCCACCCTCGTGACCACCTCTTTGATCCCTTGCAGTAGGGTCCAAGTCTCCTGGATCACGTTTGGCGAGAAAATCACGTTTCCGAAGAATTTATTCTGTTTGGACTCCGTTGGATATTCTGTTTATCCGAAAACTGAAATAGGCAAAAAATAGCAATTCTGGGCTGGGCCTCCGATTAATAGGTTAGTCCCAAAAATAATATAAAAGTGGAAAATAAAGCCCAATATAGTCCAAAACAGTAGATAATATAGCATGGAGCAATCAAAAATTATAGATACGTTGGAGACGTATCAGGCATCCCCAAGCTTAATTCCTGCTCGTCCTCGAGTAGGTAAATGATAAAAAGAGAATTTTTGATGCGGAGTGCTACTTGGCATAATTTCAATGTAAATCTTCTTAATTGTGGTATGAATATTCAGATTAGAAAGATTCAAGACAAAAGTTTATATTGACATAGAAAATAATAATACTTCAAGCATACTAACAAAGCAATTATGTCTTCTCAAAATAACATGGCCAAAGAAAGTTATCCCTACAAAATCATATAGTCTGGCTATGCTCCATCTTCCCCACACAAAGTATTTAAATCATGCACAACCCCGATGACAAGCCAAGCAATTGTTTCATACTCTAACTTTTTCAAAACTTTTTCAATCTTCACGCAATACATGAGCGTGAGCCATGGATATATCACTATAGGTGGAATAGAATGGTGGTTGTGGAGAAGACAAAAAGGAGAAGATAGTCTCACATCAACTAGGCGTATCAATGGGCTATGGAGATGCCCATCAATAGATATCAATGTGAGTGAGTAGGGATTGCCATGCAACGAATGCACTAGAGCTATAAATATATGAAAGCTCAACAAAAAAAACTAGTGGGTGTGCATCCAACTTGCTTGCTCACGAAGACCTAGGGCAATTTGAGGAAGCCCATCATTGGAATATACAAGCCAAGTTCTATAACGTAAAATTCCCACTAGTATATGAAAGTGACAACATATGAGACTCTCTATATGAAGAACATGGTGCTACTTTGAAGCACAATATATGATACTTGCTATATCATGGTGCTACTTTGAAGCACAAGTGTGGAAAAAAGGATAGTATCATTGCCCCTTTTTTTGGGGCCTTCTTTTTTTTCTTTGGCCTTTCTCTTTTTTTTGGGGGGGGGGGACAATGCTCTATTGAATGATGATCATCACACTTCTATTTATTTACAACTCAATGATTACAACTCAATACTAAAACAAAGTATGACTCTATATGGATGCCTCCGGCGGTGTACCGGGATATGCAATGAATCACGAGTGACAAGTATGAAAGAATTATGAACGGTGGCTTTGCCACAAATACTATGTTAACTACATGATCATGCTAAGCAATATGACAATGATGGATATGTCATGATGAACTAGATGGTGGAAAGTTGCATGGCAATATATCTCGGAATGGCTATGGAAATGCCATAATAGGTAGGTATGGTGGCTGTTTTGAGGAAGGTATATGGTAGGTGTATGATACCGGCGAAAGTTGCGCGGTATTAGAGAGGCTAGCAAGGGTGGAAGGGTGAGAGTGCGTATAATCCATGGACTCAACATTAGTCATAAAGAACTCATATACTTATTGCAAAAATTTAGAAGTTATCAAAGCAAAGTATTACGCGCATGCTCCTAGGGGGATAGATTGGTAGGAAAATACCATCGCTCGTCCCCGACCGCCACTCATAAGGAAGACAATCAATAAATAAATCATGCTCCTACTTCATCACATAACGGTTCACCATACGTGCATGCTACGGGAATCACAAACTTCAACACAAGTATTATTTAAATTCACAACTACTCAACTAGCATGACTTTAATATTATCACCTCCATATCTCAAAACAATTATCATGCTTCAATCTTTTCTTAGTATTCAACACACTCAAAATAAAGTTTCACAAATCTTGAATACCAAGCATATTATTATTAGGCAAATTACCATGCTATTAAGAGACTCTCAAATTAATTTAAGTGAAGCATGAGAGATTAATAGTTTCTTTAAAACATATCCACCCCCGTGCTCTAAAAGATCTAAGTGAAGCACATAGAGCAAAATTATAATGCTCAAAAGATATAAGTGAAGCACATAGAGCAAAATTATCTAGCTCAAAAGATATAAGTGAAGCACATAGAGCAAAATTATCTAGCTCAAAAGATATAAGTGAAGCACATAGAGTAAAATTTTAATTCATGTATGGCTCTCTCAAAAGGTGTGTACAGCAAGGATTATTGTGGCATACTAACAAACAAAGACACAAATAATACAAGACGCTCCAAGCAAAACACATATCATGTTGGTGAATAAAAATATAGCTCCAAGTAAATTACCGATGGAAGTGGACGAAAGAGGGGATGCCTTCCGAGGGCATCCCCAAGCTTTGACTTTTTGGTGTCCTTGGATTATCTTGGGGGTGCCATGGGCATCCCCAAGCTTAGGCTCTTGCCACTCCTTGTTCCATGATCCATCAAAAGAATTCACCCAAAACTTGAAAACTTCACAACACAAAACTCAAAATAGAAAACTCGTGAGCTCCGTTAGCGAAAGAAAACAAAAGACCACTTCAAGGTACTGTAATGAACTCATTATTTATTTATATTGGTGTTAAACCTACTTTATTCCAACTTCTCTATGGATTATAAACTATTTTACTAGCCATAGATTCATCAAAATAAGCAAACAACACACGAAAAACAGAATCTGTCAAAAACAGAACAGTCTGTAGTAATCTGTATCTAGCGCAAGATCTTGAACCCCAAAAATTCTAAAATAAATTGCTGGACGTGAGGAATTTATCTATTAATCATCATCAAAAAGAATTAACTAAATAGCACTCTTCAAATACAAATGACAGCAGTTCTCGTGAGCGCTAAAGTTTCTGTTTTTTTACAGCAAGTTCAACAAGACTTTCCCCAAGTCTCCCGACGGTTCTACTTGGGACAAACACTAATTAAACACAAAAAACACAACCAAAACAGAGGCTAATTAATTTATTTATTTCTAAACAGGAGCAAAAAGCAAGGAATAAAAATAAAATTGGGTTGCCTCCCAACAAGCGCTATCGTTTAACGCCCCTAGCTAGGCATAATGAGCAAGAATAGATGTTGGTATTGCCATCTTTGGTAGGTAATTCTTCAATTAGGCATCTACCATCTTTAGGAATTTCTTTCTCTTTATTAATTATCAAACTTTTAGGCACAAGATCTAAAAATTCATTTGTAATAAATGGTTCTTTAATGATAGCAAAAAGAATGGGATGAATACTTATAGATTTAAGATCAACAGTTTCCTTACTAGATGATTCACCCTTATTTTTAGGAACATACATAAGCTTGGCAATTTTAGTAGGAGGACTAGGAGTATTCTTTATGGAAGAAAAAGCGGTTCCCAAATTTGCAATGATACCCTCAAGCTTATCAATTCTAGTAGAATCTAAGTTCATCTTCTCATTAACTATGGGCTCCTTTTCCTTAATATTTTTCAATGTCATTCCTACCTTAGATCCATATTGAGTAATTTGATTGTGGATCTTTTTATCTAGATTTTCAACTGATTCAATAGTAGCAACTTTATTTTCAATAATTTAAAGTCTTTGCATAACATGCTCCAAAGTTAACATGGTTCCATTAACCAAAAGAGGTGGTGAGCCAAATAAATCTATCATAGCATTATAAGAATAAAAAGTATGGCTACCCAAGAAGTTCCCTCCGGTAATGGTATTGAGGATATATCTATACCAAGGATTAACACCTACATAAAAATTGCGAAGAAGAACTAAGGTAGATTGTTTCCTGGTAGACCTATTTTGAGCATTACAAATTCTATACCAAGCATCTTTTAGATTTTCTCCCTCCCTTTGTTTAAAGTTTAGAACTTCACTCTCGGGAGACAAAGGAGAAGATATGAGACTAGCCATGACGACAAGCAAACAAACTAGCACACGATCAAACAAAAAGGCAAACAGAGAGGGAGGATAGAGAGAGATGGTGAATAAAACGGCAAGGGTGAATTGGGGGGAGAGGAAAACGAGAGCAAATGGCAAATAATGTAATGCAAGAGATAGGGATTGTGATGGGTACTTGGTATATGACTTTTTGCGTAGACTCCCCCCCAACGGCGCCAGAAATCCTAGTTGCTACGTCTTGAGCTTGCGTTGGTTTTCCCCGAAGAGGAAGGGATGATGCAGCAGAGTAGCGTAAGTATTTCCCTCAGTTTTTGAGAACCAAGGTATCAATCCAGTAGGAGCCCACGCTCAAGTCCCTCGTACCTGCACAAAGCGATAGCTACTCGCAACCAACGCGATTAGGGGTTGTCAATCCCTTACCGGTCACTTATGAGAGTGAGATCTGATAGATAGAATATTTTTGGTATTTTTGATATAAAGATGCAAAGTAAAAATTAAAAGCAAAGTAAATAGCAAAACAATATAAAAGTGATGGAGATTGATATGATGAGAATAGACCCGGGGGCCATAGGTTTCACTAGTGGCTTCTCTCAAGAGCATAAGTACTCTACGGTGGGTGAACAAATTACTGTTGAGCAATTGATAGAATTGTGCATAATTATGAGAATATCTAGGCATGATCATGTATATAGGCATCACGTCCGTGACAAGTAGATCGAAACGATTCTGCATCTATTACTATTACTCCACTCGTCGACCGCTATCCAGCATGCATCTAGAGTATTAAGTTAAAAACAGAGTAACGCCTTAAGCAAGATGACATGATGTAGAGAGATAAATTCATGCAATATGAAATAAACCCCATCTTGTTATCCTCGATGGCAACGATACAATACGTGCCTTGCTGCCCCTTCTGTCACTGGGTAAGGACACTGCAAGATCGAACCCAAAGCTAAGCACTTCTCCCATGGCAAGAACTACCAATCTAGTTGGCCAAACCAAACGGATAATTCGAAGAGAATTGCAAAGATAACCAATCATGCATAAAAGAATTCAGAGAAGATTCAAATATTATTCATAGATATACTTGATCATAAACCCACAATTCATCGGTCTCAACAAACACACCGCAAAAAGAAGATTACATTGAATAGATCTCCACAAGAGAGGGGGAGAACTTTGTATTGAGATTCAAAGAGAGAGAAGAAGCCATCTAGCTACTAACTATGGACCCGAAGGTCTGAGGTAAACTACTCACACTTCATCGGAGGGGCTAGGATGATGTAGAAGCCCTCCGTGATGACGGCCCTCTTCCGGTGGAGCTCCGAAACAGGCCCCAAGATGGGATCTCATGGATACAGAAAGTTGTGGCGGTGGAATTAGGGTTTTGGCTCCTGTTCTGATTGTTTGGGGGTACGTGTGTATATATAGGAGGAAGGAGTACGTCGGTGGAGCATCGAGGGGCCCACGAGGCAGGGGCGCGCCCTAGGGGGGCGCCCCCACCCTCGTGACCACCTCTTTGATCCCTTGCAGTAGGGTCCAAGTCTCTTGGATCATGTTCGACGAGAAAATCACGTTTCCGAAGATTTTATTCCGTTTGGACTCCGTTTGATATTCTGTTTATCCGAAACACTGAAATAGGAAAAAACAACAATTCTGGGTTGGGCCTCCGGTTAATAGGTTAGTCCCAAAAATAATATAGAAGTGGAAAATAAAGCCCAATATAGTCCAAACAGTAGATAATATAGCATGGAGCAATCAAAAATTATAGATACGTTGGAGACGTATCAGGGTACACCAGGATCTCCAAGTTTCTTTGGTATTCCACCCTTAAAAGTATAATTAGCAAGCATGGTGGAAATTTCAGCTTCTGTTATCTTTCTTTTATTTGTAATAATATCTTTCATGTACTTAGCATAAGGATTGGTTTTAAGCATATCAGTTAATCGCATGCGCAAAAAGATAGGTCTAATCATTTCAGCAAAGCGCTCAAAATCCTTATCATCCTTTTTCTTGGATGGTTTGGGAGGAAAAGGCATGGGTTTCTGAACCCAAGGCTCTCTTTCTTTACCATGTTTCCTAGCAACAAAGTCTTTCTTATCATAACGTTGATTCTTTGATTGTGGGTTATCAAGATCAACAGCAGGTTCAATTTCTATATCATTATCATTACTAGGTTGGGCATCATTATGAACATTACCATTAATATTACCACTAGTTTCAGGTTCATTAACAGATTGAGTTTCAGCATCAGAAATAGAAATATCATTTGGATTCTCAGGTGTTTCAACAATAGGTTCACTAGAAGCATGCAAAGTCCTATCATTTTTCTTCTTCTTCTTTTTAGAAGAACTAGGTGCATCTATATTATTTCTCTGAGAATCTTGCTCAATTCTCTTAGGGTGGCCTTCAGGATACAAAGGTTCCTGAGTCATTCTACCAGTTTTAGTAGCCACTCTAACATCATAATCATTATCTTTACTATTCAATTCATTGAGAAAATCATTTTGAGCTTTAAGTACTTGTTCTACTTGAGTGGTAACCATAGAAGCATGTTTACTAATAAGTTTAAGTTCACCTTTAACATTAGCCATATAATCACCCAAGTGTTCAAGAATATTTGAATTGTATTTCAATTGCCTACCAGAATAAGCATTAAAGTCTTCTTGCTTAGCCATAAATTTATCAAACTCATCTAAGCATGGGCTAGCAAACTTAGTAAATGGGATTACAACTTTATCATATCTATAGAGAGAATTTACCTTTACTACCTGTGTCGGTATCAAGACCATGAGTTTCTTCAATAGGTAAAGGATTAAGATTATATGTTTCTTCAACAGGCGGTAAATTAAGACCATGTATTTCTTCAATAGGAGGTAAATTCTTAACATCTTCAGCTTTAATACCCTTTTCTTTCATAGATTTCTTTGCCTCTTGCATATCTTCAGGACTGAGAAATAGAATACCCCTCTTCTTCGGAGTTGGCTTAGGAATAGGCTTAGGAATTGGCTCCGGAGGTGTCAAATTATTTTCATTTTTCAACATATTATTCAATAGAATTTCAGCTTCATCCGGTGTTCTTTCCCTGAAAATAGAACCAGCATAACTATCGAGGTAATCTCTGGAGGCATCGGCTAGTCCATTATAAAGATATCACATATTTCATTTTTCTTAAGAGGATGAACAGGCAAAGCATTAAGTAATTGGAGAAGCCTCCCCCAAGCTTGTGGGAGACTCTCTTCTTCAATTTGCACAAAATTATATATACCCATTAAAGCAACTTGTTTCTTATGAGTAGGGAAATATTTAGCAAAGAAGTAATAAATCATATCCTGGGGACTACGCACACAACCAGGATCAAGAGAATTAAACCATATCTTAGCATCACCCTTTAATGAGAACGGAAATATTTTAAGGATATAAAAGTAACGAGTTCTCTCATCTTTAGTGAATAGGGTAGCTATATCATTTAATTTAGTAAGATGTGCCACAACAGTTTCAGATTCATAACCATGAAAAGGATCAGATTCAACCAAAGTAATTATATAAGGATCAACAGAGAATTCATAATCGTTATCAGTAACAAAGAAAGGTGAAGTAGCAAAAGCAGGGTCATGTTTCATTCTAGCATTTAAAGATTGCTTACTCCATTTAGCTAATAATCTCTTGAGTTCAGTTCTATTTTGGCACGCTAAAATAGCTAAAGAAGCTTCTTGATCAAAGACATAACCCTTAGGAATAACAAGTGATTCTTCATCATCACTTTCATCAGTATCATCAGATTCAATATTTTCAATTTCTCTAGCCCTAGAAAGTTGTTCATCAAGAAAATCACTAAGTGGCATAGTAGTATCAGGCATAGAGGTAGTTTCATCATAAGTATCATGCATAGCAGAAGTGGCATCATCAATAACATGCGACATATCAGAAGGAATAGCAGAACCAGGTGTAGGTGTCACAAACTTACTCATAACAGAAGGTGAATCAAGTGCAGAGCTAGAAGACAGTTCCTTACCTCCCCTCGTAGTTGAGGGATAGATCTTAGTTTTTGGATCTCTCAAGTTCTTCATAATGATAAGCAGATATATATCCCAAGTGACTCAAAGAATAGAGCTATGCTCCACGGCAACGGCGCCAGAAAATAGTCTTGATAACCCACAAGTATAGGGGATCACAACAGTTTTCGAGGGTAAAGTATTCAACCCAAATTTATTGATTCGACACAAGGGGAGCCAAAGAATATTCTCAAGTATTAGCAGCTGAGTTGTCAATTCAACCACACCTGGAAACTTAATATCTGTAGCAAAGTGTTTAGTAGCAAAGTAATATGACAGTAGTGATAACGGTAGCAAAAGGCAACAGTAGTAAAAGTAATGTTTTTGGTATTTTGTAGTGATGATAGCAATAGCAACGGAAAAGTAAATAAGTGAAGAACAATATATGGAAAGCTCGTAGGCAATGGATCAGTGATGGAGAATTATGCCGGATGCGGTTCATCATGTAACAGTCATAACCTAGGGTGACACAGAACTAGCTCCAGTTCATTGATATAATGTAGGCATGTATTCCGAATATAGTCATGCGTGCTTATGGAAAAGAACTTGCATGCCATCTTTTGTCCTACCCTCCCGTGGCAGCAGGGTCCTTACGAAAACTAAGGGTTATTAAGGCCTCCTTTTAATAGAGAACTGGAACAAAGCATTAACACATAGTGAATACATGAACTCCTCAAACTACGATCATCACCGTTAAGTATCCCGATTATTGTCACTTCGGGGTTAACGGATCATAACACATAATAGGTGACTATAGACTCGCAAGATAGGATCAAGAACACTCATATATTGATGAAAACATAATAGGTTCAGATCTGAAATCATAGCACTCGGGCCCTAGTGACAAGCATTAAGCATAGCAAAGTCATAGCAACATCAATCTCAGAACATAGTGGACACTAGGGATCAAACCCTAACAAAACTAACTCGATTACATGATAGATCCCATCCAACCCATCACCGTCCAGCAAGCCTACAATGCAATTACTCACGCATGGCGGTGAGCATCATGAAATTGGTGATGGAGGATGGTTGATGATGACGATGGCGACGGATTCCCCTCTCCGGAGCCCCGAACAGACTCCAGATCAGCCCTCCCGAGAGGTTTTATGGCTTGGCGGCGGCTCCGTATCGTAAAACGCAATGATTTCTTCTCTCTGATTTTTTTCTCCCCGAAACTCAATATATGGAGGTGGAGTTGGAGTCGGAGAGGCAACAGGGGGCCCACGAGGTAGGGGGGCGCGCCCTAGGGGGGCAGGCGCACCCCCCACCCTCGTGGCAAGGTGGTGGGCCCCCTGGCCTTCATCTTTTGCAGATATTTTTCTTATTTTCTGAAAAGTGGCTCCATGAAGTTTCAGGTCATTCTGAGAACGTTTGCTCCTGCACATAAATAACACCATGGTAATTTTGCTAAAAACAGCGTCAGTCCGGGTTAGTTCCATTCAAATCATGCAAGTTAGAGTCCAAAACAAGGGCAAAAGTGTTTGGAAAAGCAGATACGTTGGAGACGTATCAAGGTCCGGATGTCCGATTGCCATAGGTCGTCTGGTCGCTGGAACTCCACATGCCACGAATCAGCACACAACCATCGGACGTCCCGAACGTCCAGAGAAGACTGGAAATCCGTAAATAATGTTCTATGGAGGAGGTGTCGGACCTCCAGAGGAAAACGGACGTCCGTCGACCGGACGTCAGGAGAAGATCGGACATCCGTAAATATCATTCTGTGTAGGAACATCGGACGTCTGTGGAGAGCCGGATGTCCGGTAAGCTGTGAGGGATCGGATGTCCGTAGAGTACCGGACGTCCGGTGAAAATGGAGTTGGTGGGTTTTGAGCAAATCTTTCACTAGATCCAACGACCCCTTCTTAATAGTGCGGGATCCCTATACTCAAGAACGAATCGAAAAAGAGCCTAAGCTTTTTGTCTTTGTCTTGTATCTCTTCGCTTTGAGTGATATATATACTTTTGTCCGTAGTCATGATCCACACACGGCCCTTGAGACATAATCCTGAGATATACTTGATAAACATGATTAGTTTCAAAATGCATGTTGTCATCAACATCAAAATACGATTAAGGGCATGATTGCACTTTCAATCTCCCCCTTTTTGGTAGTTGATGACAACATACATGCACTTTTCAATATGTTAACAAAAAACTTTGAATATCGAAAGGATTTGTTGTGGAGCTCCCCCAAAGCATGTGCATACATAAAATAAGCATGAGGAGAGCTCCCCCTCACTTCTGTACCATCACAAACAAATCTTATAAACAAGATAACATAACACCAAAATAGGCTCCATATAGGTTCATCACTCATATAGCATAGAACATAAGTCGATAACAGACATAATATGAAGTTCATTACACAGATATCATAGAACATAAGTCGATAAAAGACATAGCATGAGTTCGGTACAAGCTAATATCATAGCTAGCATGACATAGATAGGTAAGTGCCTACTCCCCCTTGGCATCAAATACCCAAAAGGGGTCATAACATCATCAAAGAGCATCATCATCATCATCATCATCATCATGAGCACCACTGCCACCAGCCTCATCAAAGAAGTCAGCCCACTCAGGACCCGAGGGAAAACCAAAGTCAGAAGGTGGTTCGTCAGGGAGACGTTCATCATCGCTCACATCGTAAACTCCGGAGTCTCTCAGACGAGCCTTTAGAGCATTCATGGAAGTGGCAATGCAAGTGACAATGTCGTGATTTTGGGAGCAATGAAAGGTAAACACCTTCATCATGGCAGAGTGAGCCTTCCCAAGAAAGCGAGCAATGCGCCCAAAGGATGCAGATCTAGAAGTAGTAGAATGAGAAGTAGGAGGAGCAACACTAGCTGCGGTGCGACGAGCAGGAGCAGAAGAGTCCTTGGGGACCCAATCATCCGCCATGTGAGGTGGAATGACCCACCGCTCATGCAAGTGAGTGCGGGCAATGGGAAAGGGAGCAACACTCTAGATAAAAGCCTGATGACAGGGAGCATGAGGAAAGGCCCGCTTGTGCTGAAAGTTAGCGAGACGGATCTCATGCCACATAAAATGAGGAACATTTATCTTCCCCTTTGGATATGCATAGAGGCGATGCATGGCATCAATGCAGTAGCTACTGCACGACCCCTTGTCACCCATCTTGGGATAGATGGTATGAATGACACACTGATAGATGATGTAGAAAGGTGAGCGCCAAATGGAGACTTGGTTCAGACCCTTTTGTTTCTCATCATTAGTCATTTCTTCTATCGGTTTGAGAAGATCCAAACATACATCAATGCCCTTGGGCCTATGGTTGGGGTCACCCTTATGGATTTTGAAACCGGTGTCAGGAAACCCAAGGGCAACAACAAATTGAGAATAAGATGCCATGAGCACGGTGTCCGAGCTCATCCAAGTGACGGTGTCATTTGGACCAAAATAACATGTGGCATAGAATTGATGAATGGCAGCTTGGTTAAAGTCATGTTGAAATGCAAATGGAGCAGCAAGATTAGAGGACTCAATGAGCTCAATAGCCCCCGGATATTTCACAGGATGAGCACGAATCTGCTCTAAGTCAATGCATACATGAAGAGATAGACCCTTAGGGATGATGATAGTGGTAAAAATGTCGGCTTGGACATTAGTGCGAAAACGATTGTCCCGAGAGTCATGAGCAACCATAAATTGATCAACATCACGATGCAACTTAAGATAGGAAGCAATGGGAACCTCGTTGAACCGCTTAACGTGGCGGCCGAGTGGTAAAGGAGGTTCAAGAGAGATATGATGAGCATCACCATGAGGTTGCACCGGAGGAGGAGGAGGCTTGAAGGTGGGCCTACGAGTTCCCGGCTTGGGTGCGAAGGTGCAAACAACAACAAACTCAGGCTGCTCCAAATCGTCCAGTTCATCCTCATAGTTGGATGCCTCCAAAGAGGAGTTGCTAGTAGATCTGTAAGGGCGGGCGGCACGCTTCCGAGGATGAGCCCGCTCCTATGAATCGTCGGAGCTCCCACGACGAGACATGCAAGAAGGCCCACCAGTGACCTGCTTGCGCGTGGAGTGCTTGGTCTTGGGCATCGCAACCTAGAGGAGGAGGGAGACCCAAATCAACAACCCCCACCATAGATCGAAGAATTGATGGATGAGGGGAAAAGAGATAGGTGCTACCTCAGAGTGAAGAACACAGAGGGAGACAGCGATCGGAGCGAATCAGGCAGTGGGTCGCGCCGGGGACTCGGGCGACCCGAGCGGTGAGGCATCGGCGAGGGGCACGGGCGGCGAGCGGCCGCGGCGAGGAGCCGCGAGACAGGGGCAGCGGCGGTGGGGAATAGAGGAGGGGAGGATTAGGGTAAACTGACCCGAACCGGAGTTCTACGGACGTCTGGTTCCTGGGCTAGGGGAAAAATTAACGGAAGACCGGATAGACCAGATGACCGGAAGGGGGCAACATAAGGCTTTTTACGGACGTCCGGACGGTACCGGACGACCGGCCTGAGGGCAACAGAAGGCTTTTTACGGATGAACGGAGTTCTACGGACGTCCGGTGCCTGGGCCAGGAAAAATTAACAGAAGACCGGATAGACTGGACGACCGGAAGGGGGAAACAGAAGGCTTTTTACGGACGTCCGGACAGTACCGGATGACTGACACACATAAATTTGTCTGTAAAAGACAATGGAGATGATGACAAAGGTAGGAGATGATGACAATGATGATCTAACCCATGTGTAAGGGTACCAACGATGATTTCAGTATGGAGTAAGAAGAATTAGTATAACGTCAAGCAGTGAGTATTCTATGCCAATAAAACAACAACAACAACAACAAACATTGATCACATCGATCTAACCCATGTTTGAGTATATGTGACAAGGCATCGCAAGAATTTGAACTTTGGGTGCATAATCACTACTCCATCATTTTAAAGCACCGTAGTTTAGAATAACATGGTAGCTTTGAGAGTGTTTGTTCTATTTATGCATTGCATAGGGTGAGAGTACTCATGAGTTGAGTGTCTCCCCCTAAATATATGCCTATATCAAGACAAGACATTAAGTCCATGCATGAATGGGTACTAGATTTCACATAGTATTGTCAAGCTCCAAGATACCAAGTTCACGCCTAAGCCGACAAACCCTTGCTTCATCCAATGGCTTGGTGAAAATATCTGCAAGTTGCATATCTGTTCCAACATGAGCAATGTCAATATCACCCTTCTCCACATGATCTCTCAAGAAGTGATACCTAATATCAATGTGCTTGGTGCAGGTATGATCTTTGGGGTTCTCAGCAATATTGATGACACTTTCATTATCACATAGAAGAGGCACATGTCTATAGGTGATACCGTAATCCTTCAAAGTTTGCCTCATCCATAGTAATTGAGTTGCACAACTGGCGGTTGCAAAGTATTCAGCTTCTGCGGTAGAGAGGACAATAAACTTTTGTTTCTTCGAGGACCAACTTACCAAGGAGCATCCAAGAAACTAACACGTGCCGGAGGTGGACTTACGATCCACTTTGTCTCCAACCCAATACGCATCCGTGTACCCAATGAGATCAAACTTAGCATCCTTGGGGTACCATATACCCAACTTTGGGGTGTGAACAAGGTATCTAAGAATATGCTTAACTGCCTTAAGATGGATTTCCCTAGGGGAAGCTTGAAATCTAGCACACATGCATACACTAAACATGATGTCTAGTCTGGATGCACAAAGATAAAGCAATGAACCAATCATAGAGCGGTAAATAGATGGGTCGAAAGGAATACCATTTGTGTCTTTAGTGAGTACAATTTTGGTTGGCATGGGTGTCTTACAAGGACTAGCATCAGACATGCCAAACTTCTCTAGGATATCCTTGAGATATTTTGCTCGAGACAAGAAAATTCCTTCTTGAAATTGTTGAATTGGAAATCCGAGGAAGAGCTTCAAATCCGCATTGAGTGACATTTCAAAGTTCTTTGTCATGGAAGCCGCAAACTTCTTGCATAGATGAATGTTAGGAGAACCAAAAATGATATCATCTACATAGATTTGGCATAAGATCAAATCACCCATGTCCCTCTTAGTAAAAATAGCGGGATCGATCACCCCTCTCACAAAACCATCATCTAGTAGAAACTTCTTAAGATGATCATACCAAGCACGAGGTGCTTGTTTGAGGCCATACAAGGCCTTATGAAGTTTATACACATAGTCTTTGTGATCGGGATCAACGAACCCAGGTCGTTGTGATACATATACTTCTTCTGGTAGAGGACCGTTAAGGAAAGCACTCTTCACATCCATTTGATGTAATGTAAAACCATTGAAAGCAGCATAAGCAAGTAAGATGCGAATGGATTCAAGACGGTCAACAGGGGCAAAGGTCTCACCAAAGTCCGAACCTTCAACTTGTGAGTACCCTTGTGCCACTAACCTTGCCTTGTTACGGATGATTACGCCATTATCATCTTGCTTGTTCTTGAAAATCCATTTTGTTCCAATGATGTTGTGCTCGGTAGTTGGCCTCTTGACTAATTACCTCACTTGGTTGCGTTCAAAACTTCTCAACTCTTCTTGCATAGCAACGAGCCAATCGTTGTCCATCAATGCCTCTTGTACCTTGAGAGGCTCACCACCAGACACAAACGAGAAGTGAGCACAAAAGTTTGTCAAATGTTTATGAGTGACTCTACCTTCCTATATGCCGGTGAGAATTTTGTCAAATCAACACGGCCGGCCACTCGAGGCATGATGGAGGTAAGAGTTTCATGAGGTTCAACTTCATGTCCATCATCCACGTCCTCAACATATGGATCATTAATGTGTGGTGGAAGATCTTCTTCTTCATCTTGCATTTGTTGAGGTTCATCGTCAATGATTGCACTTTCTTGTTCTTGCCCTTGAGGATGATCTTGTTCTCGATGATTATCATGAAGAGGAACTTGATCATCATCTTGTACTTGGTCTACGGGCATTGGTTGAGCAATAGGAGCTCGTGGTGGTATGGGTGTTGAAGTAGTTTGATGATGCATCAAGCTTCCATCTTCTTCATCATCATGAGGTTCTTGTTCCATTGGAAGAAGTGCACCAACATCCATGGTCAAAATATCTTGAGAGGAATCTTCACCTACATCACTTAGATCAACTTGCTCCCCATGGGAGCCATTAAATTCATCAAACACCACGTCACAAGTTTCTACAACACATCCGTTGGATTTGTTGTAGACTCTATAGGCATGAGAGTTTGATCCATAGCCAAAAAATAAGCCCTCAATGGTTTTAGATTGAAATTTTCCTAACCGTTCTCTTTTGTTGAGGATGAAACATTTGCACCCAAATACACGAAAGTACTTGACATTTGGCTTGTTCCTGGTTAGGAGCTCATATGGAGTCTTTTCCAATATAGTGCGGAGGAAGAGCCGGTTTGATGCATGGCATGCGGTGTTGACAGCCTCGGTCCAAAAACTATGTGGCGACTTGTATTCATCCAACATGGACCTTGCCATCTCCACAAGTGTGCGGTTCTTCCTTTCTGCTACACCATTTTGTTGGGGAGTGTATGGTGCTGAATATTGATGCTCAATCCCTTCATCACTAAGAAATGCTTCCAAGGTGTAGTTCTTGAACTCAGAGCCATTATCACTTCTTATTGCTAAGATTTCTTTGTCAAACTTGCGTTGTGCTTGCTTGGCAAAATCAATGAAGGTGATCTTCGTCTCGTCCTTGGACTTGAGGAAGAAGACCCATGTATATCTTGAGTAATCATCAACAATGACAAGCCCATACTTTTTCCCACCAAGACTATCCCATGAAGGAGGCCCAAAGAGATCCACATGAAGGAGCTCCAAAGGCCTTGAAGTAGACTGTGACGCCCGGATAATTAAGCTACAGTAATTCCACTTTAATGGTGCCATGTCATCGGCATTACTATTGCTAATCTCACCTTGGTTCAAACACGAGTCAAATTCAAATAACAAGCCAAAATATTATTTCTTCGAACAGTAAATTAAAGATGTTACTTGGGTTGCAAATATTCACTAACTAATTGTCATTTATTAACCAACATTCTATAAGGTGGCTGAGTGTCCTAAAATAAATGAAACATAGGCCAATTCACTGTTTAAAATGCTTTTCCTAATTTATGAAAATACAAACTAATTTAGTTAACCCTCCAAAACTTTTTTGCAGTGTCTAGTATTGCATCACTAAATATGGGACAAGTTTCATATTTTATAAAACTCATTTACTATTAAAAATAATGGCAAAACAACAACATAAAAGAAAAATAGAAAAGAAATGAAAACAAAAGGAAAAGGCCACCGGCCACTATACACCGAGGCCTGCTCAGTGACAGTGTAGCCTGGCCCGACCCAGCTCGGCCTTTCCCCTTCCTCCCACCCCTGGACACAGCATGCGCACTCCCAAGGTAGGTCGTCGTCTCCACCGCACCCGCTCGCACCCACGCGTCGCTACAGTGCCACAGATGGATAAGAGCGCCAGCGTCGACCAACCTGCAACCCCTAGCTCAAATCCTCACTCTCTCCCTCTCAGATCTCACCCGCCCGAATGCACCAGTCGGTATGCCTCGTCGTTGGCATGGCCACCGGTCACCTTCCGCCGTTCCGAGCTCTCCACGGGGACCGCCACTGTCAACCACGACGCCTGCTCCTGCTGGATGGCACCGGGATGCCATATCGACGCCGCCCTTGCTGATCCCCTTCGTCGAGCTCTGCCTCTGCGTCACCGTCGATCCGCGCCACCGCGGCCTCCCCGAGCTGCTCCTCGACCCCCACTGTGGGCCGCCATGCTGGTTGCGCTCCTCCCCTCCCCTCCTAATCGCCCCTAGACGCCCGAACCACCGCAGCTAAACCTCACCGCCATCACTTGCCTCGCCGTCGTGGCCACTAGCCTCCGAGCCCGCGCCCGAGCAGTGCCTCGAGCTTCTGGGCTTGATCGGAGCGCAACGCGACCCCCAACTCCCCTCCTAGTTCCCCCTAGCCCCGGGTCCGAGTTCGCCCGACTCCGGTCGCCGTCGATGTCGAAGCCCCGCTCAACTCCGGCCACCCCCGCACCTGCAGCTTGCCCCACCGGACGCGCGCGAGCGTCAGCTCACCGTAGGACCTAACCGCGCTCCAAGTGGGCCACTATTGTTGATTTCTGGTGTTGTCCCGCGTCACACCACCGTCGATTTGGTTGCCGGCGCGCGCTCCAGCGTTTAAATGCCGGCAGGACCCACCCGTCAGGCCATTAGCAGCTAACACCCATCCCTAACACCCACTAACCAGTGGGCCCACCTACTGTAGAGTTTAAGTTAATTAAACTAACCCTGTTATTAAACTAGGTCACTGACAGCCGGACCCCACCCTGTTAACTAACTAATTAAATTAACTAAATCACTGTTGTTTAGCTTACTCGCTGACTACTAGGCCTGACTGGTCAGTTTGACGAGTCAACCTGCTGACTGGGCTAGTCCCAGTCTATGATAGGTGGGCCCCTGTTGACCTATTTACCAGTCAACTGGTCAACTCTTGACCTGCTGACTCAGCAGGCTGGCCCCACCTATCAGCCTGTAATGCCATTGCTGTGTACACCTAGCACTTAGTATTTAATATATTTTTGAATTGAGTAAATTCCAGAAATTCAGAAAATGATTTAAAACTTTGAAAATTAATATAAAATAATCCGTAGCTCGGATGGAAAAACTTTGTACATGGAAGTTGCTCAGAACGATGAGACGAATCCGAATACGCAGCCCGTTCGTCCGCCACACATCCCTATCATAGAGAACACGCAACTTTCCCCCTCCGGTCCGTCTGTCCAAAAACGCAAAACACTGGGAATATTTTTTTGGATGTTTTCCCCCTTTGACGGTATCACCTAGTACTGCATTAGGTCACCTCTAGCACCGTGTATTGCCATGTTATGCTTTGATTGCTCTGTTATTTATTGTGTTCCCCTCCGTTACTTCTTTCCGATAGACCCCGAGACTGCTGTCGGTACCCCTGTGATCGACTACATCGATGACGAACCCTTCTTGCCAAAGCAACTAGGCAAGCCCCCGCCCCCTTGATCAACCTGATATCGCCTATTCTTCTCTCTACTACTTGCATTAGAGTATTGTATCATGTTACTGCTTTCCGATAATCCTATTCTGATGCATAGCCTGTCTTTGCTACTACTGTTGTTACCTTTACCTGCAATCCTAAATACTTAATATAGGATGCTAGTTTATCATCAATGAGCCTACATTCTTGTTTGTCTGACATGATATACTATCAGGCCGTGATCACTCGGGAGGTGATCACGGGTGTATACTTACATACATAATATGTGATACTTGGTGACCAAAGTCGGGTCAGCTCATAGAGTACCCACGAGTGATTCCGATGTGGGGGCTAAAGGACAGGTGGTTCCATCCCGGTAGTGGTGGGCCTCGGTTCCCGACGGCCCCCAACTGTTACTTTGTGGCGGAGCGATAGGGCAGGTTGAGATCACCTGGGAGAGAGGTGGGCCTGGCCCTGGTCGGCGTCCACGGTTACTTCAAAATAACACGCTTAACAAGATCTTGGTATTTGATCTGAGTCTGGCCACTGGGAACGGTTATGGGCACTCAACGTCGTGGTATCAGCCGAAGCCTTCGTGACGTCAGCGATTGAGCGGCGCGCGCCGGGTTGGACCGCGTAACACAACTTCCTTTGTAATGGAGGTTGCTAGGTCTGCTCATCGGCCGCCCAAGCAACGTGCAGGTGTGCAATGGGCGATGGGCCCAGACCCCTGCACGCATAAGATTTAGACCAGCATGCTAACCTCTCTGTTGTGCCTAGGTGGGGCTGCGACATGTTGATCTTCCGAGGCCGGGCATGACCCATGAAAGTGTGTCCGACCAAAGGGATCGAGCGTGTTGGGAAATGTAGTGCACCCCTCCAGGGAAGTTGATCTATTTGAATAGCTGTGTCCCTCGATAAAAGGACGACCCGGAGTTGTACCTTGACCTTATGACAACTAGAACCGGATACTTAATAAAACACACCCTTTCAAGTGCCAGATACAACCCGGTGGTTGCTCTCTCACAAGGCGACGAGGAGAGGGTCGCCGTGTAGGATTAAGCTATGCGATGATACTTGGTTAACTTACCATCTACTCTCTTCTACTGCTTCAAGATGGAGGCTTCCAGAAGTGTAGTCTTCGATAGGACTAGCTATCCCCCTCTTATTCCGGCATTCTGCAGTTCAGTCCACATATACTACTCCTTTCATTGATACCAATGCATATGTAGTGTAGCTCCTTTCTTGCGAGTACTTTGGATGAGTACTCACGGTTGCTTTGCTCCCCCTTTTACCCCTTTCAATACCAGGTTGTTGCAACCAGACGCTGGAGTCCAGGAGCCAGACACCACCGTCGACGACGGCTCCTACTACACTGGAGGTGCCTACTACTACATGCAGGCCGCTGATGATGACTAGGAGTAGTTTAGGAGGATCCCGGGCAGGAGGCATGCGCCTCTTTCGATATGTATCCCAGTTTGTGCTAGCCATCTTATGGCAACTTGTCTAACTTATGTCTATACTCAAATATTGTTGCTTCTACTGACTCGTCTATGATCGAGCTCTTGTATTCGAGCCCTTGAGGCCCCTGGCTTGTAATATGATGCGTGTATGACTTATTTTATCTGTAGAGTTGTGTTGTGATATCTTCCCGTGAGTCCCTGATATTGATCATACACATTTGCGTGTATGATTAGTGTACGATTGAATCGGGGGCATCACATAGACACAATATTCTTGGGTGTGTGCTTTGATTGATGTTGCTTCTCGGCTGAGGGAGTCTTGGATTAGGGGGTCTTCGGACAGCCAGACTATATCCTTTGGCCGGACTGTTGGACTATGAAGATACAAGATTGAAGACTTTGTCCCGTGTCCGGGTGGGACTCTACTTGGTGTGGAAGGCAAGCTAGGCAATACGGATATGGATATCTCCTCCTTTGTAACCGACCTTGTGTAACCCTATCCCCCTCTGGTGTCTATATAAACTGGAGGGTTTTAGTCCGTAGGACGATAGACAATCATACCATAGGCTAGCTTCTAGGGTTTAGCCTCTCTGATCTTGTGGTAGATCAAATCTTGTACTACTCATATTATCAAGAATAAATCAAGCAGGACATAGGGTTTTACCTCCATCAAGAGGGCCTGTACCTGGGTAAAACATCGTGTCCCCTGCCTCCTGTTACCATCCGCCTTAGATGCACAGTTCGGGACCCCCTACCCGAGATCCGCCGGTTTTGACACCGACATTGGTGCTTTCATTGAGAGTCCCTCTGTGTCATCATCATTAGGCTTGATGTCTCCTTCAATCATCGATAGCGATGCAGTCCAGGGTGAGACTTTTCTCCCCGGACAGATCTTTGTATTCGGCGGCTTCGCACTGCGGGCCAACTCGCTTGGCCATCTGGAGCAGATCGAAGGTTACACCCCTGGCCACCAGGTCAGGTTTGGAAGCTTAAACTACACGGCCGATATCCGCGGAGACTTGATCTTCGACGGATTCGAGCCCCTGCCTAGTGCGCCACACGGTCATGATGAGCATGATTTAGCTCTACCATCGGACAGTGTTCAGGAGATCGCACCGGCAACCGCTCCGACCCTCAATTCGGAACCAGTTGCGCCATCCATGGACGGGTGGGTAGACCCCGCCACGGAGGCCGTATCCTCAGCGGCGATCGAGCCGAATATCGACCTTACCCTTCACGAGAGCCGTGACGTCAAACTGTTGGATTCTTCCCCGGCCACGGACTCCGCACCGCCTGTGCCCGTGCCTATCGGATCCGACTGGGCGCCGATCATGGAGTTCACCTCCGCGGATATCTTTCAGCACTCGCCCTTCGGCGACATACTGAACTCATTAAGGTCTCTCTCCTTGTCAGGAGAGTCCGGGCCGGACTATGTTCGGCAGGACTGGGATGCGGATGACGAACAAATTCACCGCCCACCCACCACCCACTTAGTAGCCACTGTCGACGATTTGACCGACATGCTCGACTTCGACTCCGAAGGCATCGACGGCATGGACGACGATGCAGGAGACGAACAGGAACCACCGCCCACAGGGCACTGGACGCCCACCTCATCATATGATGTATACATGGTGGACACACCCAAAGAAAACGACGATGAGGAACGGAAGGACGCAATGAAGGGTTGTTCCCTCGAAAAGCAGTCAAAGCGGCGGCGTAAGCGCCGCTCCAAATCCTGCCTCGGCAGAAACAATGATCATATAGATCCAGCGATAGAGCAGGGTGAACCATCGCCCGACCACGACAACACGGAGAATCAAACCGAACAACCCGACTCCGTCGAAGATAACAGTCCGGACGACGTCACACCGGACAGGCACCCGGAGCAACAGAATACCCATCAAAGGCTTGTTGCCACTGCGAGGAGTCTGAAAAAGCAGAATCAAAGGCTCAAGGCTGCACAAGACACACTCAGAATCAGATGGAGTGAAGTACTCAACACTGCAGCGAAGTACGGCGGTAATCGCCACACCAAGAGCTACCCGAAGCGAAAGTTGCTACTTGAATTCGATGAGGAGGCCTTAGATCCCCCGCAACAAAAAAAACAAAACGGCCATCCGGTCAGATAGACGACCTCATGGGCAACATAGAGCGACAAACGACGCCGCACATAAGCTAGTACGCGATCCGCGTGAGGGCTCGCATCAAAAGGATGGCGCAACCAGATCCATATACGGGACACACAAGCGCGCTCCAGCATGCAATGCAACACAACAAACATCCGAACACCATGGTACACCCAAATACAGGGGTGCCGCACACCCCCTATGTTTCGCCGATGAGGTGCTGGACCATGAATTTCCAGAGGGATTCAAACCCGTAAACATAGAAGCATACGACGGAACGACAGACCCTGGGGTCTGGATTGAGGACTACATCCTCCATATCCACATGGCTCGAGGAGACGATCTCCACGCCATCAAGTACTTACCCCTCAAGCTCAAAGGGCCAGCTCGGCACTGGCTTAAAAGCCTCCCCGAAAACTCCATTGGAAGCTGGGAAGAGCTCGAAAACGCTTTTCGG
This sequence comes from Triticum dicoccoides, assembly GCF_002162155.2. Lineage (NCBI taxonomy): Eukaryota > Viridiplantae > Streptophyta > Magnoliopsida > Poales > Poaceae > Triticum > Triticum dicoccoides. The sequence goes on along the minus strand of NC_041382.1, from coordinate 107,778,750 downwards.
GCAAATTTTCAAGGGACCTATGTCCGACCACCGGATGCAGACGATTTAAGTCATATAACTCAACAGCCCGGAGAGTCAGCCCGAAAGCTTTGGAACAGGTTCCTCACTAAAAGAACCAAATAGTCGACTGTCCGGACGCCAAAGCCTTAGCAGCTTTCAAGCACAGTGTTCGAGATGAATGGCGTGCCAGACACCTCGGCCAAGAAAAGCCGAGAACAATGGCAGTGTTAACAAGCCTCATGACCCGCTTTTGCGCGGGCGAGGACAGCTGGTTAGCCCGATGCAGCACCAGCGACCCAAGTACATCAGAAGTCAGGGACGAAAATGGGAAATCACAACGCAGCAAAAACAAGCGCCAGATTAAAGAAGACAGCCCGAAGAGCGCGGCGGTAAACGCCGGATTCAGAAGCTCCCGGCCAGGTCAGCAAAAGCTGCCCTGCAAAGGCAACAGAGGCGAACTGTCCAGCCTAAACAAGATTCTGGACCAAATATGTCAGATCCATAGCACCCCCGATAAACCTGCAAACCATACCCATAGAGAATGTTGGGTCTTCAAGCAGTCCGGAAAGCTCAACGCCGAACATAAGGGGCAGGATACACCAAGCGAAGACGAGGATGAGCCTCGCAAGAAAAGCACTGGGGAACAGAAGAAATTCCAACCAGAAGTCAAAACAGTAAATGTGTTACACGTGACAAAGGGGAGAAACAAAGCGGCACTCCTAGAGACACATGCCCCAGGGCCTATCACCGTGGAGTTCGGCCACTGGTCATCCCAACCGACCACCTTTGACCATCGGGATTACTCGGCAAGTATCCGACGTGTAGGATGGGCTGCCTTGGTATTAGACCCAATAATTGACGGATACCACTTCACACGAGTCCTGATGGACGGCGGCAGCAGTTTAAACCTGATATATCAGGACACAGTCTGCAAAATGGGGATAGACCCAACAAAAATTAGCCGTAGCAATACTACCTTTAAAGGAGTAATGCCAGGCCCAGAGGCCCATTGCACGGGCTCCCTGCTACTAGAGGTTATATTCGGGTTTCCCGATAACTTCCGCAGCGAAAATTTAACATTCTACACTGCTCTATTCCAAAGTGGTTATCAAGCACTACTCAAATGCGAAGCTTTCGCTCGCTTTAACGCAATGCCGCATTACGCTTCTCTCATGCTTAAGATGCCCGGTCCACGTGGCATCATTACAGTAAATGGAAATATTGAGTGCTCCTTGCGCGCGGAAGACCGTGCGGCTGCCTTGGCAGCCGCACACTAAACAGCCTCACCAACTAATGCATCTGCCAGGTCGTTAAGACCACGGACACGGTTAGACGAGTCTGGCGCAGCTATATGTACTTGATACAGGTTTGATGGCTATACCCCTATTACAATACAAGGGGCTCAACGCGCGCAAACAAGTGGCAATTAGGCTCAACTTTACTCATCTTGAACTGTATATAGTTTATTTAGTATAACCTACCTTTTTGCACGACAACTTTTCAACTAAGTTCCTCTCTTTTACAGATGACCATCATGCTACACCCGTCCAGGACACAGCACAATGGAGACACAGGCACAGACGTGCAGCAGGGACCCGTCCAAGGATTCTTTTTAGATTAAGACCCTGCGTAAACCTTTTTTACTGTCTCTTGTTGATACACATCCCTCGGATTCTCAGTACAATTGAGAAGGATGCTAACGTATTGGCATGTGGCCACGTCAGAATATTGCACATACCTGGACACCAGGGGCTTATTACCAAGGGCACTGTTTAGGCCCGGTTTACATCATAAAGACCGAATACCTTAGGGAGTGTTCGGCGTTGCGAGTTTGGCCTTATATGCATCAGATCTGAATCATGTCTTTGGTCAAATGTTGGGTTTGCCCGACTCCTGTGTTTTGCTGTCTTACGTTCCGCTGTATCGGCTAAGGCGGCACCAGGAGAACTACTACAATTGTGCCCTGGTTCATCCGGACGAGCACCTCAGTAGAGAAAGCTGAAAACTGACTGTCATGATATAGCGTGAGACTGGTCAACCAGTCGATGACCTAGCGGAATCTTCGAGATTCCTCTGCCTTAATGAAGGGCCATTCCCGGCCAGGCATGTACGCACCCCGAATTCGGATGAGTGCGGAGCCACCAGGGGCTATATAGTAGCCCCACTGTCAAACTCCTCTGGCTAAGTGAAAGTGTTAACCAAGACGTTGGATCAAGTGTGAACATGCGTCTTCTGCGAACACCCCCGCATTATATGCGTGGGGGCTGAAGCCGACAACTGCCATCTTTCAGGTTATATACATATATACATAAACGGCTGCACAGGAGGCATCATAGTACTTTTGGGCAAAAGTATAAATACAGCCTTGATAAACTCAACAAAACATTGTTTTTACAATGGGAATACATGTCACTCAAACATAATATTCTTCGAGCACTGAGCCTCTATCGCACGAGCGCCTTCAAGAACTTCTTCGAAGTAGTGCTCGGCAGCCACTCGGCCTATGGCCGAACCCTGTGCCGCAACAGTGGTGGCATCCATCTCCGCCTAGTATGTTTTGACGCGGGCAAGGGCCATCCGCGAGCCTCCTATGCACGCCGACCTCTTTACAACATCGATGTGTGGCACATCGCCAAGGAATTGTTGCACTAAGCTAAAGTAGCTATTTGGCCTTGGCCCTCCTGGCCACAAATGATCCACAACGGACCTCATGGCCAGTCCGGATAATCTATGGAGCTCGGCCCAACCGGTCAATCGGTCATTCAGCAACAACGGACGGACTGTGGCGTGAAACTGTGACCAGAACAGCTTCTCCACTTCAGGACCTTTCTGGTCCTTGAAGTACTCCGTAGCATCCGTAGCACTTGCAGCCAAATCCATGTACTCATCCGCAGAACTCCATAGCCGGTCCAGAGGAGCATATTTCGGACCTCCGAACTTCGTCCGCAACAAGAAGGGTTTCCCAGACACGATGTCCGTAGCTTGATTCAACTCTTCCTTCGTCGCTCTAATTTTGGAGCGGGCTTCCTTGGCAGCCTCCTGGGCCTTCTCCAGGTCCGTCGTCTTCACCCGGTTTTCTTGTTCAAGAAGCCGGTAACGGTCAGCATCATCTTTTAACTCCATGGCCATCTTGGCAATTTTTTCTTTGCTCCAGCAATGTGCGGCCTGTTCGGCCCTTAAATCTTTGGCCGCCTTTAAAGCGGCCGCATTGCTACTCCTTGCTTGCTCCTTGGCTCAGGCAAGCTCCGCCCGAAGGGTCTCCACAGTGGCAGCTCCATCTGCAGTCACAACATATTAAAGATACTGGCATCATGCTGCTCTTATTATGTGACGATCACCAGAAAAAATCACTCACCCTATGCCTCGTCAAGCCACTTGTTGACAAGCACGATGTTGGCATCTGCCGCATCTAGCTGCCGCTTTAGTTCGGCAAACACATCAGTGCGGCTAGCCACCGGAGCTTCAACCACCTGCGCATACAGGCGGTCTGGTTATTACCTGGGACTATGATCCTCTGTTTGCCACCGTTCTCGATGACAACCAGAGTCTCAAGGGCTACTATCTGCATGGGCATACCTAACGTATGCGGTACTATCAAAGGTATACATTATTTTACGTACCTCAAAGCCTTTCAGCAGACTCATAAAAGCTTCGTGCAAACCGCTTTCGGCGAATGAAATCCTTTCAATTACCGTACCCATTAGTGTACGATGTGCTTCCGAGACGACAACTTTCCCCAGAAGATCCTTCAGCGTGTCCGACCGCACACAATATGGACCCTTGCTGTCGCTCTCCTCAGGAGCTGGATACTGGGGATGCCAGGCAGCCAAAGGGTTATCCTCTGGCGATATTGGATTCGGAGATACCCTTCGCGATGACACTTCAAGGTCACCCGCTTCTTGAGATGGGGAGTCCGGGGGAGGCGTTTCGCTCTCCATCATCTCCGGAAGAAGATCCCCCGAAGATGAACTCTGTCGAGAAGGGCTGCGATCCGGACTACAATTTACAAGCATCGGTTATTGTCTTCGGAAGTAAGGTAGGATATCTTCACTATGAAGTACTTTTTGATTACTTACAGCTCGGTAGAGGGCTGATCCCCGCGCGGACACTGTGCGGCAAGAATACCCTCCGAGGCAGGATCCTCTGGCGGAGATTTCTTCTCCTGTTTGGAAATGGAAACCTTACTTTCCGGATCTTTAGAGGTAGTCCTCTTCCTTCCCCCGGGAGAGAGAATGTCAGATTCTTCCCCTTAGTTATCCTCCCTTGCGGAGGCCCTCATTCCCTCGATTGGAATAGGTAGTGATGGAGGCCCGCTTTCGCCCTCTTTATTCCCCCCTTCATCTTCCTTTGAGGGCACTAGACAAGGTGTTGTCTCAAGCATCTTTTCCAGCACCTGATTGTCCAAGCCTTCAGGAAGGGGGGCCGAACACCGGATCATATTCGCCTTTGTTATCCAGTCCTGGTCAAAGAGTGATTCTTCAGAATGATGTCATGATAAATAAAAGGACAGTGTGTTCAGCCATGGGATTACTTACTTGGGTAGCGGTGCGGTTGGTGCTCAGGCCCACGTCCTCGGTAGTGTCCGGAGACTCTATTTGGGGTCCGAAGAACGATTTGTACATCTCCTCGTGCGTCATGCTGAGGAAATTCTAAATAGTACGCGGTCCTTCCGGGTTGAATTCCCACATGTGGAGGGGCCGGCGTATGCAAGGCTGGACTCGACGAACCAGCATAACTTGCATTACCATAACCAGACTGAAATCTCCCTCAAAGAGATCTCGGATACGGCTCTACAGTATTGGCATGTCCTTGGCTGGACCCCAGCTCAGCCCCCTGCTGATCCATGACATCAGTTGTGGTGGAGGGCCCGAGCGAAAGGTGGGGGCAGCTACCTACTTGGCACTTTGGGGAGCTGTGATGTAAAACCACTCCCGTTGCCACAATCCGGACACCTCTGGAAAGGAACCCTTTGGCCATGGAGCGTCAGCAATTTTGCTTATTAGAGCACCTCCGCACGCTGGGTACTGCCCCTCGACCATCTTCGGCTTCACATCGAAGGTCTTGAGCCACATGCCGAAGTGAGGGGTAATGTGGAGGAAGGCCTCACAAACGACAATAAATGACGAGATGTGAAGAAGGGAATCCGGGGCCAGATCGTGAAAATCCAGCCCATAATAGAACATAAGACCCCTGACAAAGGGATCCAAAGCGAGGCCTAGTCCTCAGAGGAAGTGGGAGATGAACAAAACGCTCTCGTTGGGTTCAGGAGTAGGGACGACCTGCCCTCGGGCGGGCAGCCTATGCGAAATTTTGGCGGTCAGATATCTGGCCTCCCTCAACTTCTTGATGTCCTCCTCCGTGACGGAGGAAGACATCCACCGGCCTTGAAGGCTGGATCCGGACATGATTGAAGGTCCAAAGCACCTGACCTGGGCTTTGGGTGTTAGAACTCAAGGCGGGGGAAGGATTCGATTGAGCACGGGAGGGAAAAAAGTAAAAGCCTTGCCCCTTTATAAAGAGGGTGAATATCAAGCATCCTCCTCATGGCCGTTTGGGACTTGCCTAAGATCTAGGAGTCCTAGGCACGGTTGGGTTACCCACATCCGTATTAGTGAGAATCCCGTAATAAAGGGAACACGGTCTCTGCTTTGACAAGACGTGTCAAGAAACCGCCTTGCGTTATGTGTGGGGTTGGTTAAAGAAAAACGGTTCAAATAATTATCGGGTCATGGCGTGATGTCATGCAGCCAAAACATGTCAGCGGATTAGATTTGTGGAAATATTATTCTCTCTACGGTGGTATGTGGAACTTATTTTGCAGGGTCGGACACTATCCTTGTATTCAAACTCTTCCGTGGAGGATTCGGAGGAGGAACCCGCCTTGCAATGCCGAAGACAACACTGCGTGCCGGACTCATCGTCATTGAAGCCTGGTTCAGGGGCTACTGAGGGAGTCCTGGATTAGGGGGTCTCCGGACAGCCGGACTATATCCTTTGGCCGGACTGTTGGACTATGAAGATACGAGATTGAAGACTTCGTCCCGTGTCCGGATGGGACTCTACTTGGCGTGGAAGGCTAGCTAGGCAATACGGATATGGATATCTCCTCCTTTGTAACCGACCTTGTGTAACCCTAGCCCCCTCCGATGTCTATATAAACCATAGGGTTTTAGTCCGTAGGACGATAGACAATCATACCATAGGCTAGCTTCTAGGGTTTAGCCTCTCCGATCTGGTGGTAGATCAACTCTTGTACTACTCATATTATCAAGAATAAATCAAGCAGGACGTAGGGTTTTACCTCCATCAAGAGGGCCCGAACCTGGGTAAAACATCATGTCCCCTGCCTCCTATTACCATCCGCCTTATACGCACAGTTCGGGACCCCCTACCCGAGATCCGCCAGTTTTGACACCGACACCGGCTATGCGTACACTACACACGCGATCTTTCTCAAAAGAGACATTGGTTAGTCCAAGGATGTGATTACCCTTTAAGAGATCTTGAAGATTTCTCATGCCAACATGAGCTAGCCGGCGATGCCATAGCCACCCCTTGTCGGCCTTGGCCATTAGACAAGTTGCATGGAATGTGCTCTCTTTCGAGAAATCAACCGTGTAAAGGTTTCCATCCAACTCTCCAACAAAGGCCACTTCGAGAGTATCTCTCTTAAAGACTTTCACATCCGTTAGTCCAAAGAGTGTATCATAACCAACAAAAGCCAATTGGCGAACAGAAAGCGAATGGTATTTAAGGGATTGGACAAGCATGACATTTGCAAGAGACATGTCATTTGTGATGGCCACCTTGCCCAACCCGAGTACCTTTCCTTTTGATCCTCCACCAAACATAATGCTCATAAATGGTTGAATAGCTTCCATGAAATCGTAGAGCAATTTGCTATCTCAGGTCATATGATTGGTACATCCACTATCAATTACCCATTTTACTCCACCGGAGAAGGCAACCTACACACAATTATGACTTGGTTAGAGGCACCCATTTTGCAATGGGACCTCTCAAGTTAGTCACAAGGGTCGTAGGGACCCAAATAGCATAGAAACAGAATGCATTTTGTGGACCAACAAACTTTGCATAAACTTCTCCATCCTTAGTCTTACAAAGTACATAGGAGGGAGGCATGAACTCTTTTGGCTTGTTGAGAGCGGGCATGCCCCTTGTGGCCTTCCCACCAACAACCTTACCTTTCTCCTTGTGCCCTTTGTCGGTGTCAAAACCGGCGGATCTCGGGTAGGGGGTCCCAAACTGTGCGTCTAAGGCGGATGGTAACAGGAGGCGGGGGACACAATGTTTACCCAGGTTCGGGCCCTCTCGATGGAGGTAATACCCTACGTCCTGCTTGATAGACCTTGATGATATGAGTATTACAAGAGTTGATCTACCACGAGATCGTAGAGGCTAAACCCTAGAAGCTAGCCTATGATTATGATTGTTGTTGTCCTACGGACTAAACCCTCCGGTTTATATAGACACCAGAGGGGGCTAGGGTTACACAGAGTCGGTTACAAGGGAGGAGATCTACATATCCGAACTGCCAAGCTTGCCTTCCACGCAAAGGAGAGTCCCACCCGGACACGGAACGAAGTCTTCAATATTGTATCTTCATAGTCCAACAGTCCGGCCGAAGGATATAGTCCGGCTGTCCGAGGACCCCCCTAATCCAGGACTCCCTCAGTAGCCCCTGAACCTGGCTTTAATGACGATGAGTCCGGAGCGCAGATTGTCTTCGGCATTGCAAGGCGGGTTCCTCCTCCGAATACTCCACAGAAGATTTTTGAACACAAGGATCGTGTCCGGCTCTGCAAAACAAATTCCACATACCACCGTAGAGAGTATAATATTTCCACAAATCTAATCTGCTGACAACTTTTCATAACGTGACATCACACCATGGCCCGGTCATTATTCGAACCGTTTTTCTCAACCAGCTACTAAACTTATTGCGAGGCGGTTTTCGTGGCACATCCTGTCGAAGCAGAGATCGTGTCCCCTTATCACGGGATTCTCATCAATACGGGTGTGGGTTACCCAACCGTGCCGTCAATTACGGCGCTTGGGGAATAAGCGAGTTTACCAGGCAGGTGGGGAGGCGCATAGCTTCTTCCGCCTTATAAAGGGACAAGGACTCCTCCTTTTCACCCACGCCTTCTTCTTCCCTGCCCATCCATTCTTGCGCACTCGAGCTCCAGCGCCCAAGTTCGCATTTTCTCCATAAAACCACTCCAAACTTGTCCGGAGCGGGAGGCAAGTGGATGGTCTCCTCCGTTACGGAGGAGAACATTACGAACCTCCGGGAAGCCGGATACTTGGCCGCAAACATCGTGCACCGACTCCCAGACGAGGGGCAGATCATCCCTACCCCCGAATCCCACGAAAGGGTTGTATTCCTTACCCATTTCGTCCGCGGGCTTTGATTTCCCCTCCACCCATTTGTTCACGGGCTCATGTTCAACTACGGGCTGGACTTCCATGATCTGGCCCCCAATTTCATCCTCAACATCTCGGCGTTTATCGTCGTGTGCGAGACCTTCCTCCGCATCAAGCCCCACTCTAGTCTATGGCTGAAAACCTTTAATGTTAAACCGAAGGTGGTGGTCGGCCAGCAAGCGGAGTGCAGAGGCGCCATGGTCAGAAAAATGCCCAACGTCACCTGGCTCGAAGGCTCCTATGTGGAGACAGTGAAGGGGTGACAATCGGGATAGTTCTATATCACCGAGCCGCGTGACACCAACTGGGTAGCGGCCCCCGAATTTCGATCCGGCATCCCCACGCGGCTCACCTCCTGGAAAGAGAAGGGCCTCTCCTGGGGTTCATCGGTGGAGCTGACTGGACTCCAGAACTATGTTAAAAACATGATAAGCAAGAAAATCAAGGTTGTCAACATGGTCTAGGTCATGCTCTTCCGCCGGATTCTCCCGTGTCAAAGACGGGCATTCAATATGTGGGAGTTCGACCCGGTCAAGCACCAGATGATGCGAGAGCTCTTTGACACGACACACCAGGACATCTGGAGGGTGCTGTTCAAGTCCGCTAAGGTACCTCCTCCCCTTACCGAGGATCGCGGACTCAGCGCAAAGCACCCTGCCAATCCGGTAAGCTTCTTATATCTCATAAGACGTTTCTTTCCCCAGTATAATCATGTGGGGGATCTAAGCCTCCATGCCATTTAACAGGAATGGGTCGCGACAGAGGAGCGGATCGATTGTCTAGCCCCACTGCCCGAGGATCCAGCAAGTGCTCTCTTAACGGAGATGCTGGTTCCGACGCCCTATGAGGCACCGAAGAAGAAGGCCAAGAAGAAGGCCACGGGGACCAGGAAAGGTCTCCGGCGCAAGGTCGTATCGGAATCATCGTGCGATAACACCGAGGCGCCCTCCTCCCACGAAAACGAGGAGGAGGAAGAGGAAAGTTCTCCCCCCCCCAGCCGGGGGAGACAAGAAAAGGAAGGCCACCCCGTCAGGGGAAGCCGAAGGGTCCAAGAAGGGAAGGACTCTCCTTCCGGACTGCTCCACGGCGGCCACTTTTAGCGACGAGGAGTGGTTGCCCAGGGACAAGCCCCTGGTGAAGTCGTAAATATTCGGATACCATAATAGCTCTTGGTATGTTTTATTTTATTACTTCTTATCATGCCGAACATGATCATGCAACCCCTCCAAAGCCCGTATGGACGTATCCTCTTTGGATGAGTCTTTGGGCCCGTCGGAGATGAACAACAATTCACTCCCGACCGCCTCCTCCCCCCGCCCTACGGACGACGTCGAGGTGCTATCTCAAAGGGTACTGAACCAAGGGGAGACAGTTCCGGAAGCGCCCCAAGGCGACATTCCGGACGCTGGGCGCACGAGGGGCAAGACTCCCATGGGCCCTAATGCCGGGGGCAGGAAGTCTGTGCCGATGGCCTCTGCCCATCCAGGGGCATCGAACAATTTGCTGGAAGCGCTTCGCGGCGCTTCCATTGACGAGGAGCACTGCACTATCATGAGTGCAGTGGTCAAGAAGATTCAGTCCGCCAAAAGCGGACTGAGTGAAGCCTGTACCAGCCTCCTAACAGGCTTTGAGGTAAGTAATCAAATTGTGAGAAAATGTTACAGCATAGATAGTAGCCCCTGATGCTCTGTTTGGTGTTCGTAAGAAAGGTCGAACGGAGGATCAAATAATAATCAAAGGAGTCTAATCAGAATATGTCTATGTGAATAAGCATGCTTCACTGCTGGCCGCTGCCGCTCACACGGCAGAGGTCTCCGCACTAAAGCGGGACCTTGAGCGGTCCGAGGAAGAGCTCGGCCTTATATAATTTACTCCATGCTATATTATCTACTGTTTTGGACATTATTGGGCTTTATTATCCACTTTTATATTATTTTTGGGACTAACCTATTAACCGGAGGCCCAGCCCAGAATTGTTGTTTTTTTGCCTATTTTAGGGTTTCAAAGAAAAGGAATATCAAACGGAGTCCAAACGGAATGAAACCTTCGGGAACGTGATTTTCTCAACGAACAAGACCCGGGAGACTTGGACCCTACGTCAAGAAACAAAGGAGGAGGCCACGAGGTAGGGGAGCGCACCTACCCCCCCCCCCCAGGCGCGCCCTCCACCCTCATGGGCCCCCTCTTGCTCCACCGACGTACTCCTTCCTCCTATATATACCTACGTACCCCCAAATGATCAGATACGGAGCCAAAACTCTAATTCCACCGCTGCAACTTTCTGTATCCACGAGATCCCATCTTGGGGCCTGTTCCGGAGCTCCGCTGGAGGGGGCATCGATCATGGAGGGCTTCTACATCATCACCATAGCCCCTCCGATGAAGTGTGAGTAGTTTACCTCAGACCTTTGGGTCCATAGTTATTAGCTAGATGGCTTATTCTCTCTTTTTGGATCTCAATACAATGTTCTCCCCCTCTCTTGTGGAGATCTATTCGATGTAATCTTCTTTTTGCGGTGTGTTTGTTGAGACCGATGAATTGTGGGTTTATGATCAAGTCTATCTATGAACAATATTTGAATCTTATCTAAATTCTTTTATGTATGATTGGTTATCTTTGCAAGTCTCTTCGAATTATCAGTTTGGTTTGGCCTACTAGATTGATCTTTCTTGCAATGGGAGAAGTGCTTAGCTTTGGGTTCAATCTTGCGGTGTCTGTCGGTGTCAAAACCGGCGGATCTCGGGTAGGGGGTCCCGAACTGTGCATCTAGGCCGGATGGTAACATGAGGCAGGGAACACGATGTTTTACCCAAGTTCGGGCCCTCTTGATGGAGGTAAAACCCTACGTCTTGCTTGATTAATATTGAAGATATGGGTAGTACAAGAGTAGATCTACCACGAGATCAAGGAGGCTAAACCCTAGAAGCTAGCCTACGGTATGATTGTTGTCTATGGAGTTGATTCTGATTGCCTACGGACTACAACCCTCCGGTTTATATAGACACCGGATAGGGTTAGGGTTACATAGAGTCGGTTACAATGGTAGGAGATCTTGAATATCCGCATCGCCAAGCTTGCCTTCCACGCCAAGGAAAGTCCCATCCAGACACGGGACGTAGTCTTCAATCTTTTATCTTCATAGTCCTGGAGTCCGGCTGAAGGTATAGTCCGGCTACCCGAACACCCCCTAATCCAGGACTCCCTTAGTAGCCCCTGAACCAGGCTTCAATGACGATGAGTCCGGCGCGCAAATTGTCTTCGGCATTGCAAGGCGGGTTCCTCCTCCAAGTCCTTCATAGAAGATTGTAAACACCAAGAGTAGTGTCCGGCTCTGCAAAATAAGCTTCCACACATTGCCATAGAGAGAATAATATTAACACAAATCAAATCTGCTGATGTATTCCGCAGTGCTCCATCACACTACGGCCAAGTCCTTCACGAATCGTTTTTACTTTTTCACCTCAGCGTGTTTTGCGAGGCGGTTTCCTTGGCACGTCTTGTCAAAGCAGAGATCGTGTACCCCCTTTTTACGGGATTCTCATCAATACGGACGTGGGTAATCCAACCGCACCACTTATCACGACGCTTGGGAGGCAAGTGAGTTTTACTAGGTAGGTGGGGACGCACAACCGCATCCGCCCATATAAGGGGATAAGGATCCACCTTTTTACCTACGCCTTCTTCCTCCTCTGCCTATCCATCTCCTGCGCACTCGAGCTCTAGCGCCCAAGCCCGCACTTCCCACCTCAACCTCCTCCAGCAATGTCCGGAGCGGGAGGCAAGTGGATGGTCTCCACCGTCACGGAGGGCCAAGTCAAAAAGCTAAGGAAGGCCGGATACTTGTCCAAGGACATCGTGCACCGGCTTCCCGAGGAGGGGCAGCTTCTCCCCACCCCAAGGCCCCATGAGAGGGTAGTATTCCTTCCCCACTTCCTCCACGGACTGGGCTTTCCACTCCACCTATTTGTCCGGGGCTCATGTTCTACTATGGCCTGGATCTCCACGATCTGGCCCCGAACTTCATTATCAACATCTCGGCGTTCATCGTCGTGTGCGAGGCTTTCCTCCGCGTCCGCCCCCATTTCGGCCTCTGGCTCAAGACCTTCAACGTCAAGCCCAAGGTGGTGCGCGGCAGCCAGGTGGAGTGCGGAGGCGCCATGGCAGGCAAGATGGCCAACGTCCTATGGTTCGAGGGCTCTTTTGTGGAGACCCTAAAGGGATGGCAAGCCGGGTGGTTTTATATCACCGAGCCGTGCGATCCGAAATGGAACGCAGCCCCCGAGTTCCGATCTGGACCCCCCATGCGGCTTATGTCCTGGAAGGAGACGGGCCTGTCGTGGGGTAACGAAAAAGAGGTGACCGGATTGCAAACATGCATCCAGTCCCTGGTGAACAAGCCAGTCTAGCTTGTTAATGTAATCCAGGTTATGCTCGTCCGCCGGATCCTCCCGTGCCAACAACGGGATTTTAATCTGTGGGAGTTCAACCCGGCGCAGCATCAAACCCTCAGCAGGCTCTTCGACACGACGTACGAAGACGCCTGGAGGATGCTATTCAAGGGCGCCGAGGCTCCTGCATCCGCTTCCGAGGACCGCGGATACAGATCGCAGCGTCACGCTAACGAGGTAAGCCATCTACACCTTTTACAGGATGTTAAGCTTTTTCCATAGTTTGACTCTATGCGGGATCTAAACTCCCTTACCTTTGACAGGCTTGGCGGGCGATATCCGGACCGATTAACTATCCTGCTCCGTTGCCCGAAGACCCAGCCCCAGCTCTACTAGCGAAGCTGCTGGTCCCGGCGCCTTATGTGGTGCCGGAGAAGAAGGCCAAGAAGAAGAAGGCCACGGGGACTCAAAAGAGTTCTCGTAATATGGTGGTGTCAGACTCGTCATCCGACGAGTCCGAGACGCACTCCTCCAGTGAAAATGAGGAGGAGGAAGAAGAAACCTCTCCCCCTCCAGCGGGGGAAGGAAAGAAGAGGACGGCCGCCCCAACGGGGGAGGCCGAAGGGTCTAGGAAGAGGAAGACCCCTCCGCCGGACTACTCCCCCGATGCCGAAGAGGACGAAGAGGAGTGGCCAGACAGGGCCAAGCGTCCGACGAAATCGTAAGTTCGGATATCAGAGTAACTCATGACGTTCCTTTGTTGCACAGCTTTCCCTAATGTCGAATATAATTATGCAGCCCGCCCCGGACCGGACTCGACGAATCGTCGGGCGGCTCCCTGGACTCATCGGACATGAACTCAGTTCCGTCCGCTACCTCTCCCGCACTGCAGACGACGCCGAAGTGGCATCGCGACAAGCTCCAGGGCAGGAGGAGGTGGTCCCGGAGGAGCCGCAAGGCAACCTCCCGGACTCCAGGAGTGAACTGAACAAGACCCCCCAGGGCTCCAAGTCTGGCTTTGAGCCGGACACCGCACCGAAATCTACAACAGTTCTGGTCCGCGGTAGGCGAACTCCTTCCAAGAGGAGTAAGCCTTCTGAGCCGGCAGTCTCCGTCCAACCGGAGGTGCCGTACAATCTGCTGGAGGTGCTTGATGGCGCCTCCATCAATGAGGAGCACCGTACTATTATGAGTACGGTGATCCAGAAGGTTCAGTCCGCCAAGAGCGGACTGAGTGAAGCTTGCGCTAGCCTTCTAACAGGCTTCGAGGTAAGTAAAAAATATGTAAAAATATAACCGCATAGACAGTAGCCCCTGATGCTCTGTTTGGCGTTCGGAAAGAAAAACCGAATAGAGGATCTATTAAATTTCGCAGGAGTCTAACAACAAAGAGTCAATATGCGTATGCAGGCTTCACTGCTAGCCACCGCCGCACTGACTGTGGAGGTGGGTGCCCTGAAACAGGGCCTCGAGCGGACCGAGCAAGAGCTCGGCCTTGCCAAACGGCAGCTCGAGGAGAAAGAAGGTAAGAAATACCTTACAGAAAAAGTGCCTATAGAAAGGCTTGATTGCAAAAAGAATAACAAGATTGTACTGCTTATTATAGGGGCCACGACTGAGGTGGCGACCCTCAAGCAGGCGCTGTCCGAGGCCGAAAAGAAAACAGCCGCGGAGTGCTCCGAGCGAGAGAAACTTGAGGGCCAGGTTGGCGAGGTGCAGCAGGAGCTTCAGGCTCTCATGAAAAAACATGAGAGTTTGGAGCTTGAGTCCAAAACGCAATCATCCGAGCTCGCGGCGGCCCTTGAGACTGCCAAGTCCGCCAAGGCCGAAGCCCAAAGGGCCCTCCAAGAGTTGGAGGAGATGAAAAAGATAGCAGCGGGTAAGGCTTTCTTTATGCAAAGCAGAAGTATAAAAGTAAAGTACTTGTTACTTACCCGAATCCGGAGCTCTCCAGGGGCATTCGTAGATCTTCCCTGCAGCGTATCCAACGCCGCCGCATTCTACCGAGCCGAAGAGGGCAGCTCGACGGAGAAGGTGTTCTGGTCTCAGTATGCTGTGGCCGGACACCCTATGCCCTTGAGCGACCAACTGAAACAGTTGGTCGAGCTCCACAGGGTGGCCGAACAAGCCATGAAGGGCTTCATAGTTCGGCTGTGGCCCGGAGAGGCCCTGCCTGGGAGCTACTTCGGGCTGGTGCGGCGACTGGTGGAGGCCTGTCCAAGGCTCGAGGTCATCAAGCGCTCCGTCTGCATCGAAGGTGCCATAGGGCCCTTGCCCATGCAAAGGTGCACTGGGGTAAGCTGGACGGTGAGAAGCTTGTGAGGGATGGGCCGCCGCCGGGGAAGGAGCATCGCAAGACCGAGAACTATTATAAGGATGTTCTTGCGGGTGCCCGCCTTGTGGCGGATGAATGTACCAAGGATGTAATTTTTAAATGAACTCGCTCGTGTTTATCCTGTGCGCTGAAAACTTGTTCATATGCGCTAAGCAATGCTTATTGAATTTAAAATATTAGTTTCTGTGCGGACGTTTATCAAAAATTGAGAGATGGCCAGTCGTAGGCTTCTGCCCCCATGCCACTAGTGCTGGGGTGTTCGGGATAAACCTGAGCACTCTTTTTCCCATAGTTGTGTCCTTCGAGGGAGGCGCTCAGCACAACAAACCAGGCAATCGGACTATAATGCTTGAACACTCTCACTTAGCCATAGAACTCTATAATTTTAAATTTCGGCGAAGCCCCTAGTTCGGAAGACCGAGTTTGGGGCGCTATCCACGCCTTGGCCGGACAAAGCCAGCTCCTTGCTCGAAGCGGCATAAGTCTTTAGGGACTTGAAAAACCTCTCGAACAGCGACCGGTCTCTCGCCACATCATGATAGTCAGTTTTAGCTTTCTCCACTGAGGTGCTTAACCCAGCTCAACCGGGGCACAATCGCAGTGGTTCTCCTAGTGCTACCTTAGCCGATATAGCGGAACGTAAGGCACCAAAACATAGGAGCCGGGCAAACCCAACTATTGACCCAAATCATGATTCGGAGCCGATGCATATAGTGCTATAAGTTCGGGGTGCCGCACTTGTGAACGTGTACGGACTTCTCACGCCATATTTATGGGTACTATAGCCCCTGGCGTATTTTGCCGTACCATGGTGTACGGGTGCAACATGTCATAAACATATATATGAAAAGAAGATAATGCAAAAAATAGACAAAAAGCTATGCATTCTTTATAGCGAGGCTATTTATCAAAGCCGAACGATACAAATAGTGCGGTAAGCAAAAGATATTGGACTATTTAGTATGTCCTGACCAGGGGCAGGCCGCGGAATTGTATTTAGAACAGGTATACCGCTCGTAACAGAGACCACCTGGAATTTCCATAATGTGGCATGGCTTGTCTGCCTCCCTGGATCTTGCATCGTTTGTGCGGCAGTCGAATTGCCGAACAGGTCGTCCGAAGTATGGAGTCCTAAAAGTAAGAAAAAAAAGAATCCAGCAGTCCCTAGTACGTTTTAAGCCGTATTTTGGGCATGCCGTTATTGTGCCCCTTCCCCTGTGCCCATGGTATTTCAAGGGCATAGTTATGTAAGCGAGGTACTGGTTTCGCTATGTCGCGAGGGCTGGGGTTGGGGCCGCATTGCTACGCTTGTTCAGAGTGTGCTAGGCGGTCCTGCTGTCGGTTACTCCGGGCGCGCTTGGCAGTGTCTGGCTTTTTAACGGCCGGACTGGAGAATTGCCTAAGAAGGCTACTTTGTCCTTCCGCTGCGAGAGCCGCCATGTGCTCCTCCGTACGGAGGGAGCGTTCGGTGTTTCCATTGACCGTAATTACTTCTCGAGGGCCTGGCATCTTGAGCTTGAGATATGCGTAGTGCGGCACCGCATTGAACTTTGCAAATGCGGTTTGTCCGAGCAGGGCATGATAGCCACTGCGAAACGGGACTATATCGAAGATTAACTCTTCGCTTTGGAAATTGTCCGGGGATCCGAAGACCACGTCAAGTGTTACTGAGCCTGTACAGTTGGCTTCTACACCTGGTATAACGCCTTTAAAGGTCGTTTTTGTGGGCTTAATCCTTGAGGGATCTATGCCCATTTTCCGCACTGTATCCTGATAAAGCAGGTTCAGGCTACTGCCACCGTCCATGAGGACTCTTGTGAGATGAAATCCGTCGATGATTGGGTCGAGAACCAATGGGGCGAAGCCGCTGTGACGGATGCTAGTGGGATGGTCCCTTCAATCAAAGGTGATCGGGCAGGAGGACCATGGGTTGAACTTTGGGGCGACTGGCTCCATCGCGTATACGTCCCGTAGCGCACGCTTCCACTCCCGCTTGGGAATGTGGGTTGCGTATATCATGTTCACCGTCCGCACTTGTGGGGGAAAGCCCTTCTGTCCATTGTTGTTCGGTGGCTTGGGCTCCTCCTCATCGTCGCTGTGCAGCCCCTTATCTTTGTTTCCGGCTCTCATCTTGCCTGCCTGCTTGAACACCAACAATCTCTGTTAGTGTGATTGGCTGGCCTTCCGGGGGTGCCATGTATCTGGCACAAGCGGTCGAGTATTCGGTCCAAACTGGATGGGCCCTGAGTATTCTTTTTGAATGGCTTTTTCCGCTGACCGGATTTATAGCCTTTGAATCCGGCATTGACTGTCGTGTCTTCATTGCTGTCGCTGCTAACGCGGCGTTTTGCTTATTCCGACGTATCCTGCCACTTTTGTCCTTTGTGTCCGAATTACCAGGGTTCTTTGATAAGTAGTTACTGCGAGCTAGCCAACTATCTTCTCCCACACAAAAGCGGGTCATGAGTGTCGTGAGGGCTGCCATAGATTTCGGCTTTTCCTGTCCCAGGTGCCGGGCAAGCCATTCGTCGCGGATGTTACGCTTGAAGGCTGCTAGGGCCTTTGCACCGGACAGTCGACTATCTGGTTTTTCTTTGTTAGGAACCATGTCCAGAATTGTCTGGCCGATTCCTCTGGCTGCTGAATTATGTGGCTTAAGTCGTCGGCATCCGGTGGTCGCACGTAAGTGCCCTGGAAGTTGTCGAGGAATGCGGCTTCCAGGTCCTCCCAAGAACTGATTGAGTCTGCTGGCAAGCTGTTAAGCCAATGCCGGGCCGGTCCTTTAAGTTTGAGCGGGAGGTATTTGATGGCGTGTAGATCATTGCCGCGTTCCATGTGGATGTGAAGGAGATAATCCTCGATCCATACCACCGGGTCTGTTGTGCCATCGTATGATTCAATGTTTACGAGTTTGAAACCCTCTGGGATTTTATGTTCCATTACTTCATTCGTGAAGCATAGCGGGTGTGCGGCGCCTCTGTACTGGGCTATATCACGACGCAGCTCGGAAGAGCTATGTCTGTTGTGTTCGGCCCGGCCGGATTTGTTGTATCCGGAGTGAAGATCATTGTCACGTGCCGTAGGGCGCCTGCGCGATCCGTAGATCGATCTTGTTTGTCTTGCCTTGTCCTCCAGTACGTCTCGCAGGTCTGGCGTATTTTCCCGTGCCTTAGTTGAGCGGCGTCGGGGCATGGCTTGGGTGGAGGGCCGAGAGACCTCTCTGTCGCGGCCGCGAGGTGGCCGGTCTGCCATGTCATGCGCTGGTGATGTAGGTGCTTCCTCCTCTGATCGGGGTAGAGGCCTACGCTTTGGGTAACTCTTGGAGGGGCATTCGAGTTCATACTCTTCGGCCGCAAGGACTTCAGTCCATCTGTCAGCTAGCAAATCTTGGGCAGCTCTAAGTTGCTGCTGCTTTTTCTTGAGGCTGCTTGCCGTGGCTAAAAGCCTGTGTCTAAAATGCTCTTGTTTGGCGGGGTCTGACGGTACGACGAATTCGTCGTCATCGAGGCTTGCCTCGTCTTCGGAGGGAGGCATATAGTTATCATCCTCAACCTCTTGGTCTGCCGCTCTCTCATGAGGGCTGGCTTCTCCATCTTCCTGTGTCGAATCTTGCTGAGGTGGGTGTTCTTCGGTGCTATCTGGGGTAGTATTATCTCCCGTGCCGGAATCACCGTTTTTGCTTTGGCGGGATTTAGAGCGGCGCCGCTGACGTCGGCGCTTTGGCTGTTTCTTGGGGGTGTCATCCCCCACTGTTCCATCGCCATCTCCATCTTTTGGAGTGTCCACCATATATATGTCATATGACGAGGTGGCCTTCCAGCGCCCTACAGGTGCTGGTTCCTGTTCATCTCCTACATCGTCGTCCATACCGTCGATCTCTTCGGAGCCGAAGTCAAGCATGTCGGTTAAATCATCGACAGTGGCTACAAAGTGGGTGGTGGGTGGGCTTTGAATTTCTTCATCGTCCGCATCCCATCCTCGCTGACCGTAATCCGGCCAGGGCTCTCCTGATAAAGAGAGAGACTTAAGAGAATTCAGGATGACACCGAAAGGTGAGTGCTGAAAGATGTCTGCGGCGGTGAACTCCATTATCGGCGCCCAATCGGATTCGATCGGCGGGGGCGCGAGGGGTTCGGAGTCCGGGAAGGAGTCCGGATCCTCGGAGTCACGGGTCATGCAGAGTGCGGGGCTAGCGTTCGGCTCGATCGCCTTTGAGATCACAGCCCCCGACGTGGCATCCAACCGCTCGTCCTCGATTGGCGTAATAGGCTCCGAGTTAGAGGTCGGAACCGAAGCGTGAGCGGCCTCCAGGACACTGTTTGTTGGAAATATGCCCTGGAGGCAATAATTAATTGGTTATTATTATATTTCCTTGTTCATGATAATCGTTTATTATCCATGCTAGAATTGTATTGATAGGAAACTCAAATACATGTGTGCATACATAGACAACACCATGTCCCTAGTAAGCCTCTAGTTGACTAGCTCATTGATCAATAGATGGTTACGGTTTCCTGACCATGGACATTGGATGTCATTGATAACGGGATCACATCATTAGGAGAATGATGTGATGGACAAGACCCAATCCTAAGCCTAGCACAAGATCATGTAGTTCGTATGCTGAAGCTTTTCTAATGTCAAGTATCATTTCCTTAGACCATGAGATTGTGCAACTCCCGGATACCGTAGGAGTGCTTTGGGTGTGACAAACGTCACAACATAACTGGGTGGCTATAAAGGTACACTACAGGTATCTCCGAAAGTGTCTGTTGGGTTGGTACGAATCGAGACTGGGATTTGTCACTCCGTGTAAACAGAGAGGTATCTCTGGGCCCACTCGGTAGGACATCATCATAATGTGCACAATGTGACCAAGGAGTTGATCATCCAAATGATGTGTTACAGAACGAGTAAAGAGACTTGCCGGTAACGAGATTGAACAAGGTATCGGGATACCGAAGATCGAATCTCGGGCAAGTACAATACCGCTGGACAAAGGGAATTGTATACGGGATTGATTGAATCCTCGACATCGTGGTTCATCCGATGAGATCATCGTGGAACATGTGGGAGCCAACATGGGTATCCAGATCCCGCTGTTGGTTATTGACCAAAGAGTTATCTCGGTCATGTCTGCATGGTTCCCGAACCCGTAGGGTCTACACACTTAAGGTTCAATGACGATAGGATTATAGGGAATAGATATACGTGGTTACCGAATGTTGTTCGGAGTCCCGGATGATATCCCGGATGTCACGAGGAGTTCCGGAATGGTCCGGAGGTAAAGATTTATATATGGGAAGTCCTGTTTTGGTCGCCGGAAAAGTTTCGGGTTTTATCGGTAATGTACCGGGACCACCGGGAGGGTCCCGGTGGTCCACCAAGTGGGGCCACCAGCCCCGGAGGGCTGCATGGGCCAAGTGTGGGAGGGGACCAGCCCTTGGTGGGCTGGTGCACCCCCCACCAAGGCCCAAGGCGCAAGGGAGAGTGGAAAGGGGCAAACCCTAGGCTCAGATGGGCCTAAGGCCCACCTAGTGGTGTGCCCCCTCTCTCCCCCCTTGGCCGCCCCCCTTAGATGGGATCTAGGGCTGGCCGCCACCCCTAGGGGTGGAAACCTAGGTGGGGGCGCAGCCCCTCCCCTCCCCCTATATATACTTGAGGTTTTGGGCTGCCATAGACACGATTCAATCTCCTTCTTGGCGCAGCCCTACCCCTCTCCCTCCTCGTCTCTTGCGGTGCTTGGCGAAGCCCTGCTGGAGTACCACGCTCCTCCACCACCACCATACCGTCGTGCTGCTGCTGGATGGAGTCTTCCCCAACCTCTCCTTCTCCCCTTGCTGGATCAAGGCGTAGGAGACGTCACCGGGCTGTACGTGTGTTGAACACGGAGGTGCCATCCGTTCGGCACTAGGATCATTGGTGATTTGGATCACGACGAGTACGAATCCATCAACCCCGTTCTCTTGAACGCTTCCGCTTAGCGATCTACAAGGGTATGTAGATGCACTATCCTTTCCCTCGTTGCTAGATTACTCCATAGATTGATCTTGGTGATGCGTAGAAAATTTTGAATTTCTTCTACGTTGCCCAATAGTGGTATCAGAGCTAGGTCTATGCGTAGTTACTATGCACGAGTAGAACACAAAGTAGTTGTGGGCATCGATATTTTCAATTATCTTCCCGTTACTAGTCTTATCTTGATTCGGCGGCATCGTGGGATGAAGCGGCCCGGACCGACCTTACACGTACTCTTACGTGAGACTGGTTCCACCGACTGACATGCACTAGTTGCATAAGGTGGCTAGCGGGTGTCTGTCTCTCCCACTTTAGTCGGACCGGATTCAATGAAAAGGGTCCTTATGAAGGGTAAATAGAAATTGGCATATCACGTTGTGGTTTTCGCGTAGGTAAGAAACCGTTCTTGCTAGCAACCTATAGCAGCCACGTAAAAACTTGCAACAACAATTAGAGGACGTCTAACTTGTTTTTGCAGCAAGTGTTTTGTGATGTGATATGGCCAAAGGATGTGATGAATGATATATGTGATGTATGAGATGATCATGTTCTTGTAATAGGAATCATGACTTGCATGTCAATGAGTATGACAACCGGCAGGAGCCATAGGAGTTGTCTTAATTTATTTATGACCTGCGTGTCAACATAAACGTCATGTAATTACTTTACTTTATTGCTAAAGCGTTAGCCATAGTAGTAGAAGTAATAGATGACGAGACAACTTCAAGAAGACACGATGATGGAGATCATGATGATGGAGATCATGGTGTCATGCCGGTGACAACGATGATCATGGAGCCCCGAAGATGGAGATCAAAAGGAGCAAAATGATATTGGCCATATCATGTCACTATTTGATTGCATGTGATGTTTATCATGTTTTACATCTTATTTGCTTAGAACGACGGTAGCTTAAATAAGATGATCCCTCACTAAAATTTCAAGAAAAGTGTTCCCCCTAACTATGCACCATTGCGAAGGTTCGTTGTTTCGAAGCACCACGTGATGATCGGGTGTGATAGATTCTAACGTTCGAATACAACGGGTGTTGACGAGCCTAGCATGTACAGACATGGCCTTGGAACACATGCAAAACACTTAGGTTGACTTGACAAGCCTAGCATGTACAGACATGGCCTCGGAACACAAGAGACCGAAAGGTCGAGCATGAGTCGTATGGTAGATACGATCAACATGAAGATGTTCACCGATGATGACTAGTCCGTCTCACATGATGATCGGACACGACCTAGTTGACTCGGATCATGTAATCACTTAAATGACTAGAGGGATGTCTATCTGAGTGGGAGTTCATAAGATGAACTTAATTATCTTGAACATAGTCAAAAGGTCTTTGCAAATTATGCCATTGCTCGCGCTTTAGTTCTACTGTTTAGATATGTTCCTAGAGAAAAATTAGTTGAAAGTTGATAGTAGCATTTATGCGGACTAGGTCCGTAAACTGAGGATTTTCCTCATTGCTTCATAGAAGGCTTGTGTCCTTAATGCACCGCTCAGTGTGTTGAACCTCGAACGTCGTCTATGGATGTTGCGAACATCTGACATACACATTTTGATAACTACGTGATAGTTCAGTTAAATGGTTTAGAGTTGAGGCACGGAAGATGTTTTGAAACGTCGCGAAACATATGAGATGTTTCGAGGGCTGAAATTGGGATTTCAGGCTCGTGCCCACGTCAAGAGGTATAAGGCCTCCGACGATTTTCTTAGCCTGCAAACTAAGGGATAAAAGCTCAATTGTTGAGCTTGTGCTCAGATTGTCTGAGTACAACAATCATTTGAATCGAGTGGGAGTTGATCTTCCAAATGAGAAAGTGATGTTTCTCCTAAGTCATAACCACCAAGCTGCTAGAGCTTCGTGATGAACTATGATATATCAGGGACATATATGATGATCCTTGAGATATTCGCGATGTTTGACACCACAAAAGTAGAAATCAAGAAGGAGCATCAATTGTTGATGGTTGGTGAAACCACTAGTTTCAAGAAGGGCAAGGGCAAGGGAAAGAAGGGATACTTCATGAAACGGCAATTCAGCTGCTGCTCTAGTGAAGAAACCCAAGGCTGAACCCAAACCCGAGACTAAGTGCTTCTGTAATAAGGGGAACATCCACTGGAGCAGAATTACCCTAGATACTTGGTAGGTGAGAAGGCTGGCAAGGTCGATAGAAGTATATTGGATATACATTATGTTAATGTGTACTTTACTAGTACTCCTAGTAGCACCATGGTATTAGATACCGGTTCGGTTGCTAAGTGTTAGTAAACTCGAAATAAAAGGCTGCGGAGTAAACGGAGACTAGCTAAAGGTGAGATGGCGATATGTGTTGGAAGTTTTTCCAAGCTTGATGTGATCAAGCATCGCACGCTCCCTCTACCATCGAGATTGGTGTTTGTGTTGAGCATAGACATGATTGGATTATGTCTATCGCATTACGGTTATTCATTTAAGGAGAATAATGGTTACTCTGTTTATTTGAATAACACCTTCAATGGTCTTGCACCTAAAATGAATGGTTTATTGAATCTCGATCGTAGTGATACACATGTTCATGCCAAAAGATATAAGATAGTAATGATAGTACCACCTACTTGTGACACTGTCATGTAAGTCATATCGGTGTAAAACGCATGAAGAAGCTCCATGTTGATGGATCTTTGGGCTCACTCATTTTTGAAAAGTTTGAGACATGCGAACCATGTATATTGGTGTATATGCATGAAGAAACTCCATGCAATGGACCGTTTGGACTCACTTGATTTTGAATCACTTGAGACATGCAAATCATACCACATGGGCAGGATGACTGAAAGCCTCGTTTTCAGTAAAATGGAACTAGAAAGCAACTTGTTGGAAGTAATACATTTTGATGTGTGCAGTCCAATGAGTGCTGAGGCGTGTAGTGGATATCATTATGTTCTTACTTCACAGATGATTTGAGTAGATGTTGAGTATATTTACTTGATGAATCACAAGTCTGAATTATTGAAAGGTTCAAGTAATTTCAGGGTGAAGTTGAAAGATCGTCGTGACAAGAGGATAAAATATCTATGATATGATCATAGAGATGAATATCTGAATTACGAGTTTGGCACAGAATTAAGACATTGTGGAAATTGTTTCACAACTAATACAGCCTGGAACACCATAGTGTGATGGTGTGTCCGAACATCATAACTGCACCCTATTGGATATGATGCATACCATGATGTCTCTTATCGAATTGCCACGATAGTTTATGGGTTAGGCATTAGAGACAACCACATTCACTTTAAATAGGGCACCACGTAATTCCGATGAGATGACACCGTATGAACTATGGTTTAGAGAAACCTAAGCTGTCATTTCTTAAAAGTTTGGGGCTGCGACGCTTATGTGAAAAGTTTCAGGCTGATAAGCTCGAACCCAAAGCGGAGAAATGCATCTTCATAGGACACCCAAAACAGCTGGGTATACCTCGTGTCTCAGATCCGAAAGCAATAAGGGATTGTTTCTAGAATCGGGTCCTTTCTCGAGGAAAAGTTTCTCTCGAAAGAATTAATTAAGTGGGAGGATGGTGGAGACTTGATGAGGTTATTGAACCGTCTCTTCAACTAATGTGTGGCAGGGCACAGGGAGTTGTTCCTGTGGCACCTACACCAATTGAAGTGGAAGCTTATGATAGTGATCATGAAACTTCAGATCAAGTCACTACCAAACCTCGTGGGATGACAAGGATGCGTACTACTTGAGAGTGGTACGTAATCCTGTCTTGGAAGTCATGTTGCTAGACAACAATGAACCTACAAGATGTGGAGAAGCGATGGTGGGCCTGGATTCCAAAATGGCTCGAGGCCATATAATCCGAGAGAGGATCCATATATGAAAACAAAGTGTAGACTTTGGAAGAACTACTTGATGGTCGTAAGGCTGTTAGGTACATATGGATTTTAAAAGGAAGACGGACAATGATGGTAAATGTCACCATTAAGAAAGCTCGACTTGTCGTTAAGATGTTTTCCGACAAGTTCAAGGAGTTGAGTACGGTGAGACTTTCTCACTCGTAGCGATGCTAAGAGTCTGTTGGAATTATATTAGCAGTCACTGCATTATTTGTGAAATCTTGCAGATAGGATGTCAAAACATTGTTTCCTCATGATTTTCTTGAGGAAAGGTTGTATGTGATACAACCAGAAGGTTTTAACAATCCTGAAAGATGCTAACAAGCATGCGAAGCTCCAACAATCCTTCTAAGGACTGGAGTAAGCATCTCGGAGTTGGAATATACGCTTTGATGATGATCAAAGATTTTGGGTTTATACAAAGTTTATGAGAAACTTGTATTTCCAAAGAAGTGAGTGGGAGCACTATAGAATTTCTGATGAGTATATCTTGTTGACATATTGTTGACCGGAAATGATGTAGAATTTCTAGAAATCATGCAGAGTTATTTGAAAAATGTTTTTCAATGGAAAACCTGGATTAGACTACTTGAGTATTGAGCATTAAGATCTATAAGGATAGATCAAAATGCTTAATAGTACTTTCAAAAGAATACATACCGCGACAAGATTTTGAAGGAGTTCAAAATGGATCGGCAAAGAAAGAGTTCTTGCTGTGTTATAAGGTGTGAACATTGAGTAAGACTCGAAATCTGACCAAGGCAGAATAGAGAGAAAGGATGAAGGTCGTCCCCTATGCTTTAGACGTAGGCTCTACAGTATGCTATGCTGTGTACCGCACCTGAAGTGTGCCTTGCCATGAGTCAGTCAAGGGGTACAAGAGTGATCCAAGAATGGATCACAGGACAGCGGTCAAAGTTATCCTTAGTAACTAGTGGACTAAGGAATTTTCTCGATTATGGAGGTGGTAAAAGAGTTCATCGTAAAGGGTTACACCGATGCAAACTTTGACACTAATCCAGATTATTCTGAGTAGTAAACTGGATTCGTATAGTAGAACAGTTATTTGGAATAGCTCCAAATAGAACGTGGTAGCTGCATCTACAAGATGACATAGAAATTTGTGAAGTACATACGGATCTGAATGTTGCAGACCCGTTGACTGAAACCTCTCTCACAAGCATAACATGATCAAACCCAGAACTCTTGGGTGTTAGTCACATGGGGATGTGACCTTGAGTGTTAATCACATAGCGATGTGAACTGGATTATTGACTCTAGTGCAAGTGGGAGACTGTTGGAAATATGCCCTAGAGGCAATAATAAATTGGTTATTATTATATTTCCTTGTTCATGATAATCGTTTATTATCCATGCTAGAATTGTATTGATAGGAAACTCAGATACATGTGTGGATACATAGACAACACCATGTCCCTAGTAAGCCTCTAGTTGACTAGCTCGTTGATCAATAGATGGTTACGGTTTCCTGACCATGGACATTGGATGTCGTTGATAACGGGATCACATCATTAGGAGAATGATGTGATGGACAAGACCCAATCCTAAGCCTAGCACAAGATCATGCAGTTCGTATGCTAAAGCTTTTCTAATGTCAAGTATCATTTCCTTAGACCATGAGATTGTGCAACTCCCGGATACCGTAGGAGTGCTTTGGGTGTGCCAAACGTCACAACGTAACTGGGTGTCTATAAAGGTACACTACAGGTATCAACGAAAGTGTCTGTTGGGTTGGCACGAATCGAGACTGGGATTTGTCACTCCGTGTAAACAGATAGGTATCTCTGGGCCCACTCGGTAGGACATCATCATAATGTGCACAATGTGACCAAGGAGTTGATCATCCCAATGATGTGTTACGGAACAAGTAAAGAGACTTGTCGGTAACGAGATTGAACAAGGTATCGGGATACCGACGATCAAATCTCAGGCAAGTACAATACCGCTGGACAAAGGGAATTGTATACGGGATTGATTGAATCCTCGACGTCGTGGTTCATCCAATGAGATCATCGTGGAACATGTGGGAGCCAACATGGGTATCCAAATCCCGCTGTTGGTTATTGACCGGAGAGTTATCTCGGTCATGTCTGCATGGTTCCCGAACCCGTAGGGTCCACACACTTAAGGTTCGATGACGCTAGGGTTATAGGGAATAGATATACGTGGTTACCGAATGTTTTTCAGAGTCCTGGATGAGATCCCGGACGTCACGAGGAGTTCCGGAATGGTTCGGAGGTAAATATTTATATATGGGAAGTCCTATTTTGGTCGCCGGAAAAGTTTCGGGTTTTATCGATAATGTACCGGGACTACCGGGAGGGTCCCGGTGGTCCACCAAGTGGGGCCACCAGCCCAGGAGGGCTGCATGGGCCAAGTGTGGGAGGGGACCAGCCCCTGGTGGGCTGGTGCGCCCCCCACCAAGGCCCAAGGCGCAAGGGAGAGTGGAAAGGGGCAAACCCTAGGCTCAGATGGGCCTAAGGCCCACCTAGTGGTGTGCCCCCTCTCTCCCCCCTTGGCCGCCCCCCTTAGATGGGATCTAGGGCTGGCCGCCACCCCTAGAGGTGGAAACCTAGGTGGGGGCGCAGCCCCTCCCCTCCCCCTATATATACTTGAGGTTTTGGGCTGCCATAGACACGATTCAATCTCCTTCTTGGCGCAGCCCTACCCCTCTCCCTCCTCGTCTCTTGCGGTGCTTGGCGAAGCCCTGCTGGAGTACCACGCTCCTCCACCACCACCACACCGTCGTGCTGCTGCTGGATGGAGTCTTCCCCAACCTCTCCTTCTCCCCTTGCTAGATCAAGGCGTAGGAGATATCACCGGGTTGTACGTGTGTTGAACACGGAGGTGCCGTCCATTCGGCACTAGGATCATCGGTGATTTGGATCACGACGAGTACGACTCCATCAACCCCGTTCTCTTGAACGCTTCCGCTTAGCGATCTACATGGGTATGTAGATGCACTCTCCTTTTCCTCATTGCTAGATTACTCCATAGATTGATCTTGGTGATGCGTAGAAAATTTTGAATTTCTGCAACGTTCCCCAACACTGTTCGGAGGCAGAGCTAGATCATGCCCCTCGAGATAGTGCGGCGCGCTTGGCTGTGGCTCGAACCCGTCGAAGATCAAGTCTCCGCGGATGTCAGCCGTGTAGTTTAAGCTTCCAAACCTGACTTGATGGCCAGGGGCGTAGCTTTCGATCTGCTCCAAGTGGCCAAGAGAATTGGCCCGCAGAGCGAAGCCGCCGAAGACGAAGATCTATTCGGGGAGAAAATTCTCACCCTGGACCGCATCGTTGTTGATGATCAAAGGAGCCATCGGACCTAACGGCGACAACACAAAGGAACTCTCAATGAAAGCACCAATGTCGGTGTCAAAACCAGCGGATCTCGGGTAGGGGGTCCCGAACTGTGCGTCTAGGCCGGATGGTAACAGGAGGCAGGGAACACGATGTTTTACCCAGGTTCGGGCCCTCTTGATGGAGGTAAAACCCTACATCCTGCTTGATTAATATTGAAGATATGGGTAGTACAAGAGTAGATCTACCACGAGATCAAGGAGGCTAAACCCTAGAAGCTAGCCTACGGTATGATTGTTGTCTATGGAGTTGATTCTGATTGCCTACGGACTACAACCCTCCGGTTTATATAGACACCGGATAGGGTTAGGGTTACATAGAGTCAGTTACAATGGTAGGAGATCTTGAATATCCGCATCGCCAAGCTTGCCTTCCACGCCAAGGAAAGTCCCATCCGGACACGGGACGTAGTCTTCAATCTTGTATCTTCATAGTCCTGGAGTCCGGCTGAAGGTATAGTCCGGCTACCCGAACACCCCCTAATCCAGGACTCCCTCAGTGTCCTTTCCCAGTGACAGTAGGGGCAGCAAGGCACGTACTGTATTGTTGCCATCGAGGATAACAAGATGGGGTTTTCATTATATTGCATGAGTTTATCCCTCTACATCATGTCATCTTGCTTAAGGCGTTACTCTATTTTCATGAACTTAATACTCTAGATGCGTGCTGGATAGCGGTCGATGAGTGGAGTAATAGTAGTAGATGCAGGCAGGAGTCGGTCTACTTGTCTCGGACGTGATGCCTATATACATGATCATACCTAGATATTCTCATAACTATGCTCAATTCTGTCAATTGCTCAACAGTAATTCGTTCACCCACCGTAGAATACCTATGCTCTTGAGAGAAGCCACTAGTGAAACCTATGGCCCCCGGGTCTATCTTCATCATATTAATCTTCCAATACTTAGTAATTTCCTTTGCTTTTTTACTTTGCTTTTATTTTACTTTGCATCTTTATCATAGAAATACCAAAAATATTATCTTATCATATCTATCAGATCTCACTCTCGTAAGTGGCCGTGTAGGGATTGACAACCCCTTACCGTGTTGGTTGCGAGGATTTATTTGTTTTGTGCAGGTGCGAGGGACTCGCGCATAGCCTCCTACTGGATTGATACCTTGGTTCTCAAAAACCGAGGGAAATACTTACGCTACTTTGCTGCATCATCCCTTCCTCTTCAGGGAAAACCAACGCAGTTCTCAAGAGGTAGCAAGAAGGATTTCCGGTGCCGTTGCCGGGGAGTCCACACAAAAGTCAATATACCAAGTACCCATCACAATCCTTATCTCCCGCATTACATTATTTGCCATTTGCCTCTCGTTTTCCTCTCCCCCGCTTCACCCTTGCCATTTTATTCGCCCTCTCTCTCTATCCTCCCTCTCTTTCTCTATTTTGCCTATTTATACCCTTTGCACCATCTGCCGTTATGTCTGAAATTGGGGAAATTATTGTCGATATGGACAATAACAATATCATGAAAAATTCTGATGCTCCTGCTAAAGAACCACCCATCTTACATACAAAAAAAATTCCGTGTTGGTAGTGGTAATATTATTGGAAAAGGAGTTATTCAAGATTTGTTTACTTGTGCCAGTGCTTTACCTTCTATGGGTAGTTCTATACTTCATAGAACTAGTAGTCTTGCGGACGCTATTGCCATGCTTGTAGTTGAACTTGAAAGACAATTCATGCACATGCATACTTGCATACAAAGGATTTTCCTAGAATTTTCTAATATTGAGCATTCTTCTGTTAAGCGTGCCGCTACTATCTTTTTGGATCATGAGTTTAGATTCATAATAAAAGAGGCCAAAGAAATCTTTGCGCATTATAGGGTGGACTCTTGCCGTCCTCCCATAGAGGCTATCCTTTTTGATCAAGAAGAAATAATGCATTTTCAATCTCTAGACTATGTTGCTTTCAATGAAAATCTTAGAAAAAGGGTCCCTACCAATGTTTTAGTTGATAGAATTTCTGAGCTTAATGATGATTTGGCCATTCGAAATAATGAACTAGGATATTCTCTTGAATATAGCCTCACAAAGTTCTGTCAAAAGAATGCTTACAATGATGAATTGGTTGTGCAATACGAAGGACCAAAGGAGGAACCTATACCTCCCAAGGTTGATCTTGGGGACTTTTGCCCCATTAAATTTAGCCCTTTTGATTACTTTTGCTTGCCTCAAAGAAAAATTGCTGCCGAACATAGAGAATATGAAATGATTTTTAATGATCTATCTTACTATTATGGCAATACCTAGATCTATCCTTGCTTTCTATGCCTAGCTAGGGGCGTTAAATGATAGCGCTTGTTGGGAGGCAACCCAATTTTATTTTTATTCCTTGATTTTTGCTCCTGTTTAGTAATAAATAATTTACCTAGACTCTGTTTTGGTTGTGTTTTTTGTGTTTAATTAGTGTTTGTGCCAAGTAGAACCGTTGGGAAGACTTGGGGAAAGTCTTGTTAATCTTTCTGTAAAAAACAGAAACTTTAGCGCTCACGATAACTGCTGCCATTTTTATTTGGAAAGCGATATTTAGTTAATTCTTTTTGCTGATGATTAATAGATAAATTACTCACGTCAAGAAATTTATTTTAGAATTTTTGGGGTTCCAGATCTTGCTCTAGCTACAGATTACTACAGACTGTTCTGTTTTTGACAGATTCTGTTTTTCGTGTGTTGTTTGCTTATTTTGATGAATCTATGGCTAGTAAAATAGTTTATAAACCATAGAGAAGTTGTAATACAGTAGGTTTAACACCAATATAAATAAAGAATGAGTTATTTACAGTACCTTGAAGTGGTCTTTTGTTTTCTTTCGCTAACGGAGCTCACGAGATTTTCTACTTTAAGTTTTGTGTTGTGAAGTTTTCAAGTTTTGGGTAAAGATTTGATAGATTATGGAACAAGGAGTGGCAAGAGCCTAAGCTTGGGTATGCCCATGGCACCCCCAATATAATCTAAGTACACCTAAAAGCCAAAGCTTGGGGATGCCCCGGAAGGCATCCCCTCTTTTCATCTACTTCTATCGGTAACTTTACTTGGAGCTATATTTTTATTCACCACATGATATGTGTTTTGCTTGGAGCGTCTTGTATGATTTGAGTCTTTGCTTTTTAGTTTACCACAATCATCATTTCTGTACACACCTTTTGAGATAGCCCTACATGATTTGGAATTTGTTAGAATACTCTATGTGCTTCACTTATATCATTTGAGTTATATAGTTTTGCTCTAGTACTTCACTTATATCTTTTTAGAGCACGGTGGTGGATTTGTTTTATAGAAACTGTTGATCTCTCATGCTTCACTTAGATTATTTTGAGAGTCTTAAATAGCATGGTAATTTGCTTAAATAATCCTAATATGCTTGGTATTCAAGAATAGTAAAAACTTTCTTATGAGTGTGTTGAATGCTATGAGAAGTTTGATGCTTGGTAATTGTTTTGAGATATGAAGATGGTGATATTAAAGTTATGCTAGTTGAGTAGTTGTGAATTTGAGAAATACTTGTGTTAAAGTTTGTGATTCCCATAGCATGCACGTATGGTGAACCGTTATGTGATGAAGTCGGAGCATGACTTTTTTGATTGTCTTCCTTATGAGTGGCGGTCGGGGACGAGCGATGGTCTTTTCCTACCAATCTATCCCCCTAGGAGCATGCGCGTAATACTTTCCTTTGATAACTTGTAGATTTTTGCAATAAGTATATGAGTTCTTTATGACTAATGTTGAGTCCATGGATTATACGCACTTTTCTTCCTACCACCATTGCTAGCCTCTCTAATACCGCGCACCTTTCGCTGGTATCATACACCCACCATATACCTTCCTCAAAACAGCCACCATACCTACCTATTATGGCATTTCCATAGCCATTCCGAGATATATTGTCATGCAACTTTCCACCATTCCGTTTATTATGACACACTCCATCATTGTCATATTGCTTAGCATGATCATGTAGTTGACATCGTATTTGTGGCAAAGCCACCATTCATAATTCTTTCATACATGTCACTCTTGATTCATTGCATATCCTGGTACACCGCTGGAGGCATTCATATAGAGTCATAATTTGTTCTAAGTATCGAGTTGTAATTGTTGAGTTGTAAGAAAATAAAAGTGTGATGATCATCATTATTAGAGCATTGTCCCACTGAGGAAAGGATGATGGAGACTATGATTCCCCCACAAGTCGGGATGAGACTCCAGACAAAAAAGAAAAATAAAAAAAGAGAAAGAAAAGAGGCCATAAAAAAAGAGAAAAGGCCCAAATAAAAAAATGAGAGAAAAAGAGAGAAGGGACAATGTCACTATCCTTTTACCACACTTGTGCTTCAAAGTAGCACCATGATATTCATGATAGAGAGTCTCCTATGTTATCACTTTCATATACTAGTGAGAATTTTTCATTATAGAACTTGGCTTGTATATTCAAATGATGGGCTTCCTCAAAATGCCCTAGGTCTTCATGAGCAAGCAAGTTGGATGCACACCCATTTAGTTTCTTTTGTTGAGCTTTCATATACTTATAGCTCTAGTGCATCCGTTGCATGGCAATCCCTACTCACTCACATTGATATCTATTGATGGGCATTTCCATAGCCCGTTGATATGCCTAGTTGATGTGAGACTATCTTCTCCCTTTTTGTCTTCTCCACAACCATCATTCTATTCCACTTATAGTGCTATATCCATGGCTCACGTTCATGTATTGCGTGAAGATTGAAAAAGTTTGAGAATGTCAAAAGTATGAAACAATTGATTGGCTTGTCATCGGGGTTGTGCATGATTTAAATACTTTGTGTGATGATAGAGCATAGCGAGACTATATGATTTTGTAGGGATAACTTTCTTTGGCCATGTTATTTTGAGAAGACATGATTGCTTTGTTAGTATGCTTAAAGTATTATTATTTTTATGTCGATATTAAACTTTTATCTTGAATCTTTTGGATCTGAATATTCATACCACAATTAAGAAGAATTACATTAAAATTATGCCAAGTAGCACTCCGCATCAAAAATTCTGTTTTATCATTTACCTACTCGAGGACGAGCAGGAATTAAGCTTGGGGATGCTTGATACGTCTCCAACGTATCTATAATTTTTGATTGCTCCATGCTATATTATCTACTGTTTTGGACATTATTTTATATTATTTTTGGGACTAACCTATTGACCGGAGGCCCAGCCCAGAATTGTTGTTTTTACCTATTTTAGGGTTTCGAAGAAAAGGAATATCAAACGGAGTCCAAACGGAATCAAACCTTCGGGAATGTGATTTTCTCAATGAACAAGACCCGGGAGACTTGGACCCTATGTCAAGAAACAAAGGAGGAGGCCACGAGGTAGGGGGGCGCCCCTCCCCCCGAGGCGCGCCCTCCACCCTCGTGGGCCCCCTGTTGCTCCATCGACGTACTCCTTCCTCCTATATATACCTACGTACCCCCAAACCATCAGATACGGAGCCAAAACCCTAATTCCACCGCCGCAACTTTCTGTATCCACGAGATCCCATCTTGGGGCCTGTTCCGGAGCTCCGCCGGAGGGGGCATCGATCACGGAGGGCTTCTACATCATCACCATAGCCCCTCCGATGAAGTGTGAGTAGTTTACCTCAGACCTTCGGGTCCATAGTTATTAGCTAGATGGCTCATTCTCTCTTTTTGGGTCTCAATACAATGTTCTCCCCCTCTCTTGTGGAGATCTATTCGATGTAATCTTCTTTTTGCGGTGTGTTTGTTGAGACCGATGAATTGTGGGTTTATGATCAAGTCTACCTATGAACAATATTTGAATCTTCTCTGAATTCATTTATGTATGATTGGTTATCTTTGCAAGTCTCTTCGAATTATCAGTTTGGTTTGGTCTACTAGATTGATCTTTCTTGCAATGGGAGAAGTGCTTAGATTTGGGTTCAATCTTGCGGTGTCCTTTCCCAGTGACAGTAGGGGCAGCAAGGCACATATTGTATTGTTGCCATCGAGGATAACAAGATGGGGTTTTCATCATATTGCATGAGTTTATCCCTCTACATCATGTCATCTTGCTTAACACGTTACTATGTTTTCATGAACTTAATACTCTAGATGCATGCTGGATAGCGGTCGATGAGTGGAGTAATAGTAGTAGATGCAGGCAGGAGTCGGTCTACTTGTCTCGGACGTGATGCCTATATACATGATCATACCTAGATATTCTCATAACTATGCTCAATTCTGTCAATTGCTCAACAGTAATTTGTTCACCCACCGTAGAATACCTATGCTCTTGAGAGAAGCCACTAGTGAAACCTATGCCCCCCGGGTCTATCTTCATCATATTAATCTTCCAATACTTAGTAATTTCCTTTGCTTTTTACTTTGATTTTATTTTACTTTACATCTTTATCATAAAAATACCAAAAATATTATCTTATCATATCTACCAGATCTCACTCTCGTAAGTGGCCGTGTAGGGATTGACAACCCCTTATCGCGTTGCTTGCAAGGATTTATTTGTTTTGTGCAGGTGCAAGGGACTCGCGCGTAGCCTCCTACTAGATTTATACCTTGGTTCTCAAAAACTGAGGGAAATACTTACGCTACTTTGCTACATCATCCCTTCCTCTTCGGGGAAAACCAACGCAGTGCTCAAGAGGTAGCAATACCTCGTCTGTTTATTGATAAAGAAAGAGGAAACTGGTTGTTAGATCACAGGATCATCATGAATTTTTCTAGGGGCCACGACTGAGGTGGCGACCCTGAAGAAGGCACTGTCCAAGGCCGAAGGCAAAGCGGCCAAGGAGCGCACCGGTCGCGAGAAGAAAGAGGCCCGAGTCGGCGAGGTTCAGCAAGAGCTCCAGGATTTTGTCAAGAAGTACGAGTCCTTGGAGCGTGACTCTATGACGCAAGGGTCCGAGCTTGCAAAGGCCCTCGAGAACACACAAAATGCTAAGGCTGAAGCCCAAAAGGCCCTCCAGGAAATTGAGGCGGTTAGGAAGATAGCGGCGGGTAAGGCATTCTTTATGCAAAGCAAGCATGCGAAGAAAACTTTCCTTTTACTTACCCGAATTTGGAGCTCTCCAGGAGCGTTCTCAGATCTACCCCGCAGTGTGTCGGATGCCGTGGAGTTCTACCGGGCCGAGGAAGGGAACTCGACGGAGAAGTTGTTCTGGTCTCAGTATACTGGGACCGAACATCCGATGCCCTTGAGCGACCAGTTGAAGCAGCTGGTCGAGCTTCACAAGGCGGCCAAACTCATGAAGGGCCTCATAGTCCGGATGTGGCCTGGTGAGCCCCTGCCCGACAGCTATTTCGGCTTGGTAAGGCGGCTTATAAACGCCTGCCCCCGGCTTGAAGTCATAAGGCGGTCCGCCTGCATTGAGGGTGCGCGTAGGGCTTTTGCCCGGGCGAAAGTGCACTGGGCGAAGATGGACGCCGAAAAGCTGGTGAAGGAGGGGCCATCGGAGGGCAAGGAGCATCGCCACCCCAAAAAGTATTATGATAATGTCCTGAAGGGTGCTCGCCTTGTGGCAGATGAATGTGCTAAGGATGTGATATTTGAATGAATGTACTCTTTGATCCTGTAATATGAAACGAGTTCATGTGCGCTATGTAACGCTTGTTAATTTAAAATATTACCTTCTATGCGGATGTTTATAAAATTTGAGAGTTGGCCAGTCGTCGGCTTCTTCCCCCATGTAACTAGTACTGAGGTGTTCGGGATAAACCTGATCACTCTTTATCCCAGTTTTGGGTCCTTCGAAGGAGGTGTTCAGCACAACGAACCAGGAAATCGGACTATAAGGCTTTATCACTCTCACTTAGCCATAGAAGTCTACAATTTTAAATTTTCCCGAAGCCCCTAGTATTCGGAAGCCGAACTTGGGGCGCTATGTACGCCTAAATCGGACAAGGCCGACTCCTCACCCGAAGCGGAAAAAATCTTTAAGGATTTGAGACCTCTTCGAACAGCGACCAGCTCTCGCCGCATCATGACAGTCAGTTTTCGGCTTTCTCTACTAAGGTGCTCGTCCGGAAGAACCGGGACACAATCGCAGTAGTTCTCCCAGTGCTGCCTTAGCCGATATAGCAGAATGTAAGGTACCAAAACATGGGAGCCGGGAAAACCCAACTATTGACCCAAGACATGATTCGGAGCTGATGCATATAATGCTATAAGTTCGGGGTGCCGCACTGTCGAAAGTGTTCGGACTTTTCGTGCCGTGTTATGGGGTAAACTGAAGCCCCTGGCGCACTGGTCGTATCAGAATGTACGGGTGCAACTTGTCATAAGTAAGCAGACAGGAAAAAAAAGATAAAGGAATGCAATAATGAGTTGATGCTGTATATATTGTTATTCAAATGATTCGTCGAAGCGTATGCATACATGTAGTGCAATAAGTAAAAAATAGGACTATTTGACATGTCCTATCCAAGGTCAAGCTGCGTGTGGGTATGCAAAACAGGTATATCGATCGTTATCAGAGACCACCTGAGGATTCCCTTGTACGTCAAAGCTTCTTGCTTCCTTGGTGTTTCTTTCCCATGACGGGTCCGATAATCAGAAGATCGGAGAGGGCCTTCAGAGAATAGGGTCCTGAAAGAAAGAAAATGTTAAAGGTATACGGGTCCTGAAGCGGTTGAGCCGCATTGTGGCCATGCCATGGCCATGCCTCCGCCTATGCCCATGGTATCTTGAGTGCGTAATTATGTACGTGCGGCGCAAATTTCGCCGCTTGACTGGGACTAGGACGGAGGCCGAATTGCTAGGTGAGCTCTAAACGTGCCTGGCGATCCTCTTGCAGGGTACTCCAGACTCGCTTGAAGGTGCCCGGGGTCTTTTTCGCCGAATTGGCGGTTTGCCTCATAAGGCTGCTTTGCGCTTCTGCTGCGAGGGCCTGATACGCCTCCGTCGTATCTACTTTTCCAAACACTTTTGCCCTTGTTTTGGACTCTAACTTGTATGATTTGAATGGAGCTAACCCGGACTGACGCTATTTTCAGCAGAATTGCCATGATGTTGTTTTATGTGCAGAAAACAAAAGTTCTCGGAATGACATGAAACTCCACGGAATACCTTACAATAAATAATAAAAAATCCTCGCCAAAGATGAAGACCAGGGGGGCCACACCCTTCTCACGAGGGTGGGGGGCGCGCCCCCCTACCTCGTCGGCCCCCTGG